>NC_057827.1:40690000-41026250 GCF_910594005.1 Cervus elaphus | reverse complement strand
ATATCTCATCTTATATCTCCAATACCACACACACATTAGGCAGCCAATGTTTATTTTTTGCATGAATTGATTATTAATGTTTTGAACTGACCCTTCAACTTAATGCTCACAAGCTCCAGACTTCAGTATTCTTGGAAATTCGACTCACGTTGCTAGTAAATAGAAGTTAGAATGTATAACAATGATAATTTGTACTTTAAAATCTACCTTCTGAAGGGCACTAACATTCAGTTTAGATTAGGCACTGGGAGAACCGAATTATAAAGTCAGTCTTTTGATGAGTAAGAGCCAGAGTACAAGGAATTGGTATTTTAGCACACCAGACTTGTGAACATCCCTTTTTTTTCCCCCCACATCCCTCACGGCATGCAGGATCTTAGTTCCCTAACTAGGGATGGAACTCGAGCCCCCTGCGCAGTCTTAACCACTGAACCATCAAGGAGGTCCCTGGAATGTGTTTCTCATATTAGATACAATTGACTCTTCTGGCACAGAATAAAGGCACTCCTAATGATGCTTTTTCCCTAAACTTCTACACCATTGTGCTTCCTTCCCCCTGAATCAACCCCCACAACCATCATCTACATATTCTTTCTTTACATGTGTCAGCACTGTAAGATTGGATCTAACTCCTTCCTTATCTGGTCATGGCACAATTTAGCCTCCTAAAGAAGGTTGCCTCTCTCTATGATTATCATTTGTCACATGATTATAATTTCTTACATCAACTATACTGACGGTCTCCCTAACACCTTACTACCACCCTACATCTATAATTTTGTGTATAAATATATGCATTGTGAACATCTGATATCATGATTTCTTATCCCAGGTGGTTAGTTCTAAGCTGAAAGCAGGAAAAAGTAGGAAAAATTTCCCCTTTTCCTCACTTCTGTTCCAAAAGCAAGATGAGGATATTCAATCCTAAAACATTTATTGTTGAGAAAAACATTCCCTTATATCTATAGGAAGCTACCATGTAACATTAAATATTTTAAAAAGTTATACTTATTACATACAGTAATTTCTTCCTGACCTTTGCTAAAAACACACACACAGCACCCCTCAAGAGATCCAATTTTTTTCTCACTTCTTAAGATCTGATTTTTCTTTACTATGTAGCTACATTTCTATGTTTACTACAAATTTTGTCACACAGTGGGTGTAAGTGTTTTACAGTTACAGGAGACACTGACATTTTACAAATGGAGAAATTGAGGCACAGGAGAACTGAAGAACTTTCTAGGGTTGACAATTTGCCAATAGTTCAACAGTAACATATTTATTTGTGTTACTCCAAGGTAATAGTTAATTAAAATAGAGTTATAAACTGGATCTCCAAATGTCAAAAGAAGTTAACTTTAAGCCATATTTTTGAGGTACTGTGTACATTATTTTTTACCACATGCAAAAATTAACTCAAAACAGATCATAGACTTAAATGTAAAATCTAAAACTGTAAAACTTCTAGATGAAAATAAAACGAGTTCTAGTAGTATATTCTCTAATTTCTAGAATGGCATATTTAACTTTTCTTTTTCAACCTTTATCTAATTTCAGCCTATAGAAATATTGTGGAAATGCCTTAATAAAGAATTATCATGCATTGTACTCCTACACCTGCTATTTCTCTGGAATTTTAACTAACCTTCAATCCTTGTTTGTTTTTCTTGCCATAAGCTCTACAAACAACAGCCAATCTTTGACTTTACTTATTGACATTCGCATGTTTGCACTGACGTTAGAGCCTTTTTGAGGGATACCAGTCTAGATGTACAGAAACTGCAAAACTGAACTCAAACTCTCTGGGATCTCTGGATAAAAGGGCTGTAGAACCACACATCTCTTCTCTAAAATGTGCACCAGTTTCTAAACCCCCTTCTGAGTTTTTCACAAGTGATGAGGCACAAGGCTGATCATTACAACATCAAGAAGAGGAAAATAAAATTTTATTTTCCAAGGGCCTATAAACCAGAATTCTAAATGTACTAGTTTTATCCCTATTGCAGCAAATATATAACACATTGAAACCAGCATACATTGTTTCATTTATGTTAACATGGCATGGAATTATTACTATTGTAATATTAATACCCTTTCACAGCATACGCTGAATGATACTCTAGCTTTTGGAAAAGTGAAAGTGTTAGTCACTCAGTAATGTCCTACTCTCTGCAATCCCATGGACTGTAGCCTGCCAGGCCCCTCTGTCCATGGATTTCTCCAGGCAAGAATACTGGAGTGGGTAACCATTCCCTTCTCTAGGGGATCTTCCCAACTCAGGGATCGAACCTGGGTCTCCTGCATTGCAGGCAGAATATTCTTTACCCTCTGAACCATGGCTGACTATGAGAAGCTTTTAGAACTTCCCTAAAAATGGTATAAAGGGTACGTGATTTTAAATTCTATACAGAAAACTTATTTTACTTATATTAGCATTTTAAGATCAGAGTAATCCAATGATTACAGAAATTTTTAAAGTAGAAAAAAAATTTTCAAACAAAGAAATAGGAAAAAATATGTAAAATGTTTCAATTCAAATTTGTATTATTTTTCTAATTATGTTTTCTTTACGAAAACAGCAAATAATAAAAAGATGAAGAGTGCCCACAGAATTTATACTTTTAATAATTTACTTTGATTTAAAGAATTAATACTGGCATGTGGTAACAAAATGTCACATTGTATTGCATACACATACCTTGCTTTGTCAAAGACAGACAATAAGACTATTGTCTAAGAATATTGACTATCTTATTTTAAAAGACAGAAAAGACAGACAATAAGACTGAGCTATAAAACTAACTTGGTATAATGAAAAAACAAAGAAAGAGAATAACATCAATTAATAAAACTTTCACAACATTGCACTAAATTTGTGACTTAAAAATCTCAAAGGTTTAAGTTATGACACCCAAATTTCTGAGCCAGACATTACAGATAGAGGATGACAAAAAGTAATCTAAGCTTCTGTACAATAATCCACAATTTCTATTCATCTATAGCAATCTTAAAGTAATTTGATGTAGGGGCAAAATTCAGCTTAAAGCTCTTAAAATTAATAATACAACTGAATGAAAAAAAATGGTTTAAAAGAAAAAGCCTTTACAATTTAATCAGAATGACAGCAAATGTGGCAAATAGTTGTACACATAAAAAAGTGAATTTTCAATTGTTCTTTAGTACATTAGACATTCAAGAGATTTTTATAACTGATGATTAACATAATTGACAAGTTCCAATTTCTCTGTTTGCAAACAAGCAGCTTGCATTTTCAATTAGAGATGTTGGTAGAGAAATAACAGTTTTGACTGTGAAAATCTGCTAATGAAAGCTGCTACTTCATGCTCAATGCATAGAAATTGCACAACTACTGCAGTGAATTGATATTCTTATACCATAGAACTTCACAAAGATATCAAAGAATGTAATTCATAGCTTAGTACTTCTTAAACAACTAGTGCTGAATGAGAAAGCAGCTGATCAAGATAAAAGAAATGTCATGAGTGAATACATACAAAGAATGTAAAACTAGGTGTTTTTAATTTATGATAAAAATTTCAAGTACATAAGATTTCTCCTCCTAAATATAATTAATAACCAAACCAACTGTAACATATTAAAAAGCAGCCCTATACCAGATCAAAAATAGACATAAACTATTAAATGATAAATGTTAACACAAAATTTTGGTTAGGGTGAAAGTGTATAACTATGAAAGTATTAAAAAATTATCTACAGAAATTAGCTGCCATAACACTTGTTCCAGTATTAACACTTGTACTTAGTATGTTATTGGTGTTTAGTTGCTAAGTTGTATCCAACTCTTTGCAACCCCATGAACCATAGCTCACCAGGCTCCTCCGTCCATGGGATTCCCCAGGCAAGAATACTGGAGTGGGTTGCTGTTTCCTTCTCCAGGGGATCTTCCTGACCCAGGGATTGAACCTGCGTCTCCTTACCTTCTGAGCCACCAGGGAAGTATAGTTAGGGATATATAACCATTAGTATACAACAATACACAACTATCTCCTACAGGATAATATTAACTTTATTTTTCTGTATGTAATATCAATAGCAGTTAATATCTTAGTTATAATATCATCATCAAAATAGTTAATAACACAGATTGAATAATTTATCATAAAATAACAGGAAATAAAAACTACTACCATCCCTAATCAAAATCTGGGCAAACTGAGACACAGAGACATTTAGCAAGTGGATTAACGTCCTACAATTAATAAATGATAGACCCAACATATAAATTTGGTAGTTTGGAGCTACAAATGATTTAGCACAAAACCCCAATATTTGAAATAGCAGCTGCAGCAAGGCAAAGACTATGCAAATGGTTCCTTTTGTTTCCCTCTTAGGGAGTTTTTCAGCCAACCATAAACTTATGTGGCAAAGTAAAAGAAAAATAATAATAATGAGGACAGACTTTGCTTAAAAGTCACATGTGATTGAGTACAGATTTTGACTTTTAAGTATGGCTAATAAAGAAATATTTTGCTTCAGACCAACATTATCAGCTAGGAAACGTAAAAACTAATGAAACAAAAAGAAATACCTGAGAGGAAATCAGGAAAGGGAGATCAAAAATCAAAGAGAGAAAGCAACCACAAACAGGTTAACTGATACTCTGCTCACCATCCTTCCCCTTTGCATATTATAATTCTTTGTACAAAGCAATAGGCTAAAATCCACATTCAGCATGTATGCAGAAAACCAGATGTACCAACAATCTTGCAAAAATATACTTACAGTTGACCTTTAAGAGTAATAACCAAATCTAGTGAACAAAGGAATAACAGCTCTACAATGCTGAAATGAAATCATTGCAAGTATAGACGTCTATAGCCAGTAAAAATATTCTTCAAAAGTGAAAACTAAACAAAAATACTTGCAGATGATTAAAAACCAAGATAATTCACTACCAGAAACCTGATATTACACAAATACTAAATCAACATCTTCACACAGAAGAGTAATGGTCCCAAAGTACAGAAATGCAGCAAGTGAATAGAGCAAAGAAAATACTATAAATGACAAATATAACAATGTTTAAAATATATGCATAATTTAATCCATATATGTTTAAAATATATGCATGTTGTTGTTGTTTAATCACTAAGTTGTGTCTGACTCTGCAACACTATGAACTTTAGCCCACCAGGCTCCTTTGTCCATGGGATTTCCCAGGCAAGAATACTGGAGTGGGTTGCCATTTCCTTCTCCAAGGCTATGAGATGCACACCCATCTGGGTAAGGGAAGATAAGACATCAGGGACAGTCCCCTGAGGGGGAACTCATAGGAAAAGGGAGATTACAGGGATGATCACCTCCCTGGGAAGTGAGCAATTCAATCCAAAGACTGCACATTGCAATCATTGAGATCTACTTAAGGGAGACATAGGACCCCCCTTGCCTGGTTGGAGGATCACTGGGACTAATAGAAGGTGAAGCCTGGACGCTACTCGTGAGGACTATACACACAGACTTGCCCCCAAGGCAAGGTGGATGGAGATCTCCTCTAGTGGTTGCAGGGTTTCCTATGACTGCCTCCTGATCTGTGCCCCAGTCCAAGCCGAGCAATGCTCTAGACCTACTGACTCTGTCACAGTGCAGCTCTGGATGTGGGGCAGTCAAGACCAGAAAAAACACCTGATTGTGAGACACAGAGGAGATCCAGTTCCAAAGCAGATCCAGTGGGCAAGTCAACAGCCATCATTGGCCCTTACATAAGCAGCTCTGTCAGCCAATAGGGTAGGAGGTCCCTGAAGAAAGAAAATCAGGTGTGACTTTCTTAAGAGAAGCCATTTTGGGCTTATGCCATTTTGTGATCTAAGCCTAGCAAGAGAGCTTGCCTTTGAATAGGTCTCAATAATGAATGATATTAAGGGAACAACAACAACAAAAAGGAGAAACAAATTACCATTGTCAGGAAAGATAAATAACAATAGCAAAGATAAAAATATCATTTGTAAAAACTCTCAGATCTCTTTCAGTGGTAAAGATTAGCCTGAAGTACTCAATCACCAGATCAATGAGAACCTAAGGGATGATGTTGACCTTTTCTGACCTTGTGACTTCAGTCAACTAAAGCTTAAGACTGTCAACCACCCAAGCAACTTCATGAATACAGTCTTAGATTAAAATTTCCCAGGTTGTGCTGTTTGGAGAGAAATTGCCTTGGGAAAGATCCTCAGTGTTCTCCTTATTTACTGCAAGTAATAAATTCTTTCTTCTCCCAGTCTTTGGCTTGGTTGTGTCTCTGGCTTGGCAATCACCAAGTAACAAATGCAGTTTTCAGGTAACAGCTCCTCAGAAGCAGCCCAGATTTCTGATTCTGGCCACTCCACCACAACTCACGGACACATTCCAAGAGGCTATGTGGGCACCACCACCTGTACTGCAAAGATCTCACACCAGGATGGGGGCAGTAGAGGCTGGAGGTAGTTCTGTGCAGAACAAAAGGGACTTACAGCAGAGGTTGCATCTGTGCAGAGGTGTGGAGGCCTGCACATCCAGTTCACTAGAACTGTCTGCAGGGGACACAAGACAAGAGCCCGCACAAACCTCACTTGCATCAGCAATCCCCCTCTTTCTAGCAAAGATCCTTGTGTGGGAAGAAGGAAAACACACACTTAAAGGAACAGAGCCAGCTTGGGTCTGATCCTCAGAGTTTCTGCTCGAGTCAGAACTTGGGGTCAGACCCCACTCTTCATGGGGCAGTGATGGCCACTGAACAGTCCAGCCTCACACCAAACATCAGCTCTAGCACTTCCATCTCCAGTTCTATCCCCTACCAAAATGAGAGCTGCCAGCATACTCTCAGGAAAGAAGTAAACTGTACCCACATCAAATCCAGGTTTTCCTCCAAAGGCTTTAGGGACATGAAGTCTATATAAGGACACTCCTACATAAGATCATCCTTTTGAGATCACAAGAGGTCAGCATTTCAAATTCATAAAAGCAGAGAAAGTAAATCAAAATGAAAAGGCAGAGAAATGACTTTCAATTGAAAGCAAGAGAAAATCCCTAAAATTTAATGAAACAGAAATAAACAGGTTACCAGATAAAGAATTCAAAGTATTGGTAAAAAAAAGAAAAATAACTGAATTGGGAAAAAGAACTGATGTACACAATGAACACATTAATAAGCAAATAAAAAAAATATTTTAAAAGAACCAATCAGAAATGAATAATTCAACAGTGGAAATAAAAAACATACTACAAGGAATGAAGAGAAAATTAAGTGAAATAGGAGAATGCAGTAAGTGACTGAAAGATAGAAAAATGGAAATGTCCCATTAGAACATTTTCCTTTTCAAAAAGAAAAGCAAATTAAAAAAAAAAAAAAAAAGACAACAGTCTAAGACATCTCTCAGATAAGAGTAAGCATGAATAACATTCATGTATAGGAGTCCTAGAACAAGAAGAGAGAGAGAAGGGAATTGAAAACATGAGGAAACCATGGCTGAACTTCCAAAACCTGAAGGAAGAAACGGATATCCAGATACACAAGCACAGAGTACAAATCAAGATGAACCCAAAGAAATCCACACCAATACATATAGTTAAAATGACAAAAGTTAAAGACAGAGAATTTTACAGGCAGCAAGAGAGAAACAGAAAGTCATATACAAGGGGACCCCTATCAGGTCGGGCTAGCCGGGTGGCTCAGTGGTAAAGAATTCACCTGCAGTGCAGGAGACTCAGGAGACATGGGTTCAATCTCTGGGTCAGGAAGATCCCCTGAAGGAGAGCAGGGCAACCCACTACAATATTCTTGCCAGAAAAATCCCATGGACAGATGAACCCGGTGGGCTACAGTCCGCAGGGCCAAAGAGTAAGACACAACTGAAGCAATTGAGCATGCATGCACATTATAAGGTTACCAACTGATTTCTCGGCAGAAACTTTACAGATCAGAAGGGAGTGGCAGTATATATTTAAAGTCCTGGAAGGAAAAAATATGCAACCTAGGACACTCAGCAAAACTGTCAATTAAAGTAAGAGGAGACATAAACAGTTCATCAGACAAGCAAAAACTAAAAGAACTCAGCAATAATACACCTATCCTGAAAGAAATATTGAAGGTACTTCGTTAAATGGAAGAGAATCAAGAATGTATAGGAAAGGGAAAATTCCAATAGGAAAGGTTATATTAGAGATTAAAGGTCATTTAAATAAGCCAGCACATAGACTTAAAGAAAACTGTAAAAGCAACTATTAACTAAAATAAACAGTAAAAGGATAACCATGAAGATGTAAAATATTACATCAAAAACAGAATCTGGGGGAAGAAATTTTACAAATATAATATTTTAGAATGTATTTGAATTTAAATGACCAGTTTAAAACAAGTAGATATAATGTAGGTGAACATACATGAACCCCACAGTATCTACTAATCAAAGACCTTTAACAGACTCACAAAAATTAAAAAAGAAAAAAGGCTCTCAAGCATACTTTTACAGAATCAAACCAAAGAAGAAACAAAAAAGAAGAAATGAACAGGAAAGACAGAGATACACAACTAGAAAAAAAGTAATAAAGTGGCAATGGGTAAATAATAATCAATTATTAAACGTCAATGGACAAAATGTTCTGATCAAAGAGCATGGAAGGGTGGGAGTTTAGATTAAAAGCAAAAAACTTCTATATGCTTCTTATAAGAGACTCCCTTCAGTGGAAAGACACACCAAGACTGAAAGTGAGAGGAGGGAAAAAGACAATCCATGCAAAGGGAAACATGAAAGTAGGGCTAACACTCATATAAGACAAAAGATACTTCAAAGTAAAGAAAAAGAAGGGCATTATACAATGATAGAGAGCCCCATATATGAGGGGGATATTACATTGTTAATATATATGTACAGTATATTGGGTGTACCCAATATAGGAGTACCTATATATATAAAGTTAATAAAACAAACAGAAAGGGAGAAATTGAAAAAAATAATGGGGAGTTTTAACAGCCCACTTACATTAATGAACAGATCATCCAGACAGAAAATCAATAAGGCAAGAGCAGTTTTAAATGATACAACAAACCAGTTGGACATTCCTATTTTCCAAATAGGAAAAGGGGTATGTCAAGGCTGTATACGGTCATCTTGCTTATATAACTTATACGCAGAGTACAAAATGAGAAGCTCTGGGCTGGATGAAGCACAAGCTGGAATTAAGATTGCTGGGAGAAATATTAATAACCTCAGGTATGCAGATGACACCAGCCTTATGGCAGAAAGCAAAGAAGAACTAAAGAACCTCTTGATGACAGTGAAAGAGGAGAGTGAAAAAGTTGGCTTAAAGCTCACCATTCAGAAAATTAAGATTGTGGCATCTGGTTTCATCACTTCATGGCAAATAGATGGGGAGACAGTGGAAAATTTGGCTGACTTTATGTTTTTGGGCTCCAAAATTACTGCAGAGGGTGACTGCAGCCATGAAATTAAAAGATGCTTGCTCCTTGGAAGAAATGCTATGACCAACCTAGATAGCATATTAAGGAGCAGAGACATTACTTTTCCAACAAAGGTCCATCTAGTCAAGGCTATGGTTTTTCCAGTAGTCAGATATGGATGTGAGATGTGGCCTGTAAAGAAAGCTGAGTGCCAAAGAATTGATGCTTTTGAACTGTGGTGTTGGAGAAGACTCTTGAGAGATCCTTGGACAGCAAGGACATACAACCAGTCCATCCTAAAGGAAATCAGTCCTGAATATTCATTGGAAGGACTGATGCTGAAGCTGAAACTCCAATAATTTGGCCACCTGATGCGAAGAACTGACTCATTTGAGAAGACCCTGATGCTGGGAAAGACTGAAGGTGGGAAGAGAAGGGGATGACAGACGATGAGATAGTTGGATAGCATCACTGGCTCAATGGACATGAGTTTGAGTAAACTCTGGGAGTTGGTGATGGACAGGGAGGCCTGGCGTGCTGCAGTCTATGGGGTCGCAAAGAATCAGATGCGATTGAGTGACTTAACTGAACTGAAATTATGTCCTGGAGGACTTAGGAAAAGAAGAACAAACATAGCCTAATGTCAGCAGATGAAAGGAACAAATATCAGAGGGGAAATAGAGATTAAAAAAAGTAGAAAAGATCAATGAAACTAAGAGCTAGATTTTTTAAACTTAAATAAAATTGATAAACCTTTAGTTAGGCTTACCAATAAAAAAAGGATCCAAAAAAAATAAGGAATGAAAGAGAAGAAATAGCAACTGATACTACAGAGATACAAGAAATCATAAGTGAATAATATGAAGTTCAGTTCAGTTACTCAACCATGTCCAACTCTTTGCAACCCCATGAATCACAGCACACCAGGCCTCCCTGTCCATCACCAACTCCTGGAGTTACTCAAACTCATGTCCATTGAGTTGGTGATGCCATCCAGCCATCTCATCCTCTGTCGTCCCCTTCTCCTCCTGCCCCCAATCTCTCCCAGCATCAGGGTCTTTTCCAATGAGTCAACTCTTCGCATGAGGTGGCCAAAGTATTGGAGTTTCACCTTCAGCATTAGTCCTTCCAATGAATACTCAGGACTGATCTCCTTTAGGATGGACTGGTTGGATCTCTTTACTGTCCAAGGGACTCTCAAGAGTCTTCTCCAACACCACAGTTCAAAAGCATCAATTTTTCAGCACTCAGCTTTCTTCACAGTCCAACTCTCACATCCATACATGACCCCTGGAAAAACCATAGCCTCGACTAGATGGACCTTTGCTGGCAAAGTAATGTCTCTGCTTTTTAATGTGCTGTCTAGGTTGCTCATAACTTTCCTTCCAAGGAGTAAGCGTCTTTTAATTTCATGGCTGCAATCACCGTCTGCAGTGATTTTGGAGCCCAAAAATATAAAGTCTGACACTGCTTCCACTGTTTCCCCATCTATTTCCCATGAAGTGATGGGACCAGATGCCATGATCTTAGTTTTCTGAGTGTTGAGTTTTAAACCAACTTTTTCACTCTCCTCTTTCACTTTCATCAAGAGGCTTTTTAGTTCCTCTTCACTTTCTGCCATAAGGGTGGTGTCATCTGCATATCTGAGGTTATTGATATTTCTCCTGGCAATCTTGATTCCAGCTTGTGCTTCTTCCAGCCCAGCGTTTCTCATGATGTACTCTGCATATAAGTTAAATAAGCAGGGTGACAATATACAGCCTTGACGTACTCCTTTTCCTATTTGGAACCAATCTGTTGGTCCATGTCCAGTTATAACTGTTGCTTCCTGACCTGCATATAGGTTTCTCAGGAGGTAGGTCAGGTGGTCTGGTATTCCCAGAGGACCGAGAGGAGCTACTCCACGTTCAAGGTCAGGAGGGGCAGCCCTGAGGAGATACTCCTCGTCCAAGGTAAGGAGCAGCAACTACGCTTTGCTGGAGCAGCCGTGAAGAGATACCCCAGGTCCAAGGTAAGAGAAACCCAAGTAAGATGGTAGGTGTTGCGAGAGGGCATAAAAGGGCAGGCATACTGATACCATAATCACAGAAAGCTATGAAGTTACATCCTAACAAATCAGACAATCTAGAAGCAATGAACAAATTTCTAGAAACATACAACCTGATGATACTGAATCAAGAAGAAACAGAGAATTTGAACAGAATGACTACTAGCAGTGAAATTAAATTTGTAATAAGTTAAAACAAAAATAACTTCTCAACAAACATAAGTCCAGGACCAGATGCCTTCACAGAGGAATTCTACAGACGATATAAAATAAGTACTAATACCTATCCTTTTCAAAATACTCCAAAAACTGGGAGAGGATGGAACACACTCAAATTAATTCTATTAGGCCATCATTACCCTGGCATGAAAACCAAGGCACTATAAATAAATAAACTGCAGGCCAATATAGTTAATGAACATAGATGTAAAAATCCTAAACAAAATGTTAGCAAACTGACTGAATCCAACAATATAGAGAAAGGATCATACACAATTGTCAAGTGGGATTTATTCTAGGGACACAAAGATTATTCAACACTCGCAAATCAATGTGATACACCACATGAACAAAATGAAGGATAAAAATCACAAGATCATCTGAACAGATGCAGAAAAACCACTTACAAAAAAAAAAACCTGTTCATGATAAAAACAAAAATCAATCCTCTTAATATGTGCATGGAGGAGACACATCACAATAAAATAAGGACTATTTACAATAAACTCATAGTTAACATCATACTCAATGGTGAAAAGCTAAAAGCATGTACTCTAAATTCAGGAAAAAGACAAGGATGCCCACTCTTGTCACTTCTATTTAATACAGTACTGGAGATAATACGCACATCAGTCAGACAAGAAAATGAAATAAAAGGCCTCCAAATTGGAAGGGAAGAAGTAAACCTGTCATATTTCCAGATGACATGATACTTTATATAAAAATCCTTGAAGTCTACCCCAAAACTTTATAACTAACAAATGAATTCAACAAATTTGCAGGATACAAAATTAATATACAGAAATCTATTGCATTTCTATATACTAATAATGAATTACCAAAAAGACAAAGTTAAAAAAAAATCTCATTTAAAATAATATCTAAAAGAATAAAATACCTAGCAATAAACTTAAGGAGACAAAACACCTATGCTGTGAAATCTATAAAACATTCACAAAGGAAACTGAAGATGATACAAAAATGGAAAGATATCTTCTGTTTTCAATAATAGCGTTAAAATGACCATACTACTCCCAGCACCTACAGATCTAATGCAATCCCTATTAAATATCAATGACATCATACATAGTGTCCAACCCTTTGTGATCCCATGGACTGCAGCATGCCAGACTTTCCTGTCTTTCACTATTTCCTGGAATTCACTCAAAGCAAAGTGATGTCTCTGTTTTTTAATAGGCTGTCTAGGTTTGTCATAGCTTTCATTCCAAGGAGCAAGTGTCTTTTAATTTTGTGGCTATAGTCACTGTCCACAGTGATTTTAGAGCCCCCCAAAATAAAATCTGTTACTGTTTTCATTTTTTTCCCTTCTATTTGCCATGAAGTGATGGGACCTTAGTGATGGGATGCCATAATCTTAGCTTTTTAAATGTTGAGTTTTAGTGATTTTTTTCATTCTCCTCTTTCATCTTTATCAAGAGACTCTTTAGTTCCTCTTTGCTTTCTGCCATTAGAGTGGTATCATTTGCATATCTGAGGTTGTTGATATTTCTCCCAGCAATCTTGATTCCAGCTTGGGATTCATCCAGCCTGGCATATCACATGATGTACTCTGCACAAAAGTTTAATAAGCAAAGTCTTTTCCCAATACTGAACCAGCCCATTGTTCTATGTCCGGTTCTAACCGTTGCTTCTTGATCTGCATACAGGTTTCTCAGGAGGCAAGGAAGGTGGTTCAATATTCCCATTTCTTTAAGAATTTTCCACATTTTTTGTGATCCACACAGTCAAAGGCTTTAGTGTAGTCAATGAAGCAGAAACAGATTTTTTTTTCTGAAATCCCCTTGCTTTCTCTATGATCCAACATGTATTAGCAATTTGATTTCCAGTCCCTCTTCTGTTTTAAATCCAGCTTGTACATCTGGAAGTTCTTAGTTCACGTACTGGTAAAGCCTAGCTAGAGAAATTTTGAGCATTACCTTGCTAGCATGTTAAATTAGCACAACTGTGTGGTAGTTTCAACTCTCTTTGCATTGACTTTCTTTGGGATTGGAATGAAAGAAAACTGACCTTTTCTAGTCCCGTGGTCACTGCTGAGATTTCCAAATTTGCTCACATATTGAATGCAGCATTTTGACAGCATCATCTTTTAGAATTTGAAATGCTCAGTTGGAATTCTATCACCTCCACCAGCTTCATAGCAATGCTTCCTGAGACCCATTTGATTTCACATTCCAGGATGCCTGGCTCTAAGTGAGTGACCACACAATTGTGGTTATACAGGTCATTAAGACCTTTTTTCATATAGTTCATCTGTGTATTCTTGATGCTTCTCATTAATCTTCTGCTTCTGTTAGGTCTTTGCTGTTTCTATCCTTTATTATGCCCATCTTTGCATGAAATATTCTCCTAATATCTCCAACTTTCTTGAAGATATCTCTAGTCTTTTCCATCCTATTATTTTCCTCTATTTATTTGCATTGTTCACTGAAAAATTTCTGATTTCTTCCACTGTGAACTATTTAAAAGAGCCAAAAGAAGGAAGCAACCTACATAAACAGAAATGGATATAGAAGAAGTGGTATATATACACAATGGAATATTACTCAGCCATAAAAAATGAAATTCTGCCATTTGCAGCTACATGGATATATCTAGTGATTATTATACTTAGTGAAATCAGTCTCAGAAAGGCAGATACTGAATAATATTGCTTATAGGTGGAATGTAAATAATAATACAAACAAAGGCATATAGCAAAACAGAAACATAAAGATACAGAAAATAATCCAGTGGTAACCAGTGGTAAGAAGGAAGTGGAAGGCATATGTTAGATATATAGAATTAAGAGATAGAACCTACTGGGAATAAAGCTGATAACCAACAAGGGTACACTCTATAGCACAGGGAATAATAGCAATTATTTTTTAATAACATTTAATAGAATATAAACTGTAAATCTCAAAAAATCTCAAAAATGACAGAATGATCTCTGTTCATTTCCAAGGGAAACCATTCAATATCACAGTAATTCAAGTCTATGCCCAGACCAGTAATGCTGAATAACCTGAAGTTGAATGGTCCTATGAAGACCTACAAGACCTTCTAGAACTAACACCCAGAAAATATGTCCTTTTAATTATAGGGGACTGGAATGCAAAAGTAGGAAGTCAATAAATACCTGGAGAAACAGGAAAATTAGGCCTTGTAGTACAGAGTGAGGCAGGGCAAAGGCTAATAAGAGTTTTGCCAAGAGAACACACTGGTCATAGCAAACACCCTCTTCCAACAACAAAAGACCCTACATATGCACATCACCAGATGGCCAACACCAAATTCAGATTGATTATATTCTTTGCAGCCAAAGATTGAGGAGCTCTATACAGTCAGAAAAACAAGACTGGGAGCTGACTGTGGCTCAGATCATGAACTCCTTATTGCCAAATTCAGACTGACATTGAAGAAAGAAGGGAAAACCAATAAGTCATTCAGGTATGGCCTAAATCAAATCCCTTATGATTATACAGTAGAAGTGACAAATAGATTCAAGGGATTAGATCTGATAGAGTGCCTGAAGAACTATGGACAGACATTCGTGACAATGTACAAGAGGCAGTGTTCAAAACCATTCCCAAGAAAAAGAAATGCAAAATGGCAAAATGGCTGTCTGAAGAGGTCTTACAAATAGCTGTGAAAAGAAGTAAAAGGCAAAGGAGAAAAGGAAAGATATACCCATCTGAGGGCAGAGTTCCAAAGAATAGCAAGGAGAGATAAGAAAGCCTTCCTCAGTGATCAGTGCAAAGAAACAGAAGAAAACAATAGAATGGGAAGATTAGAGATCTCTTCAAGAAAATTAAAGATACCAACAGATCTTTTCATGCAAAGATGGGCACAAGAAAGGACAGGAATGGTATGGACATAAGAGAAGCAGAAATTAAGAAGAGGTTGGCAAGAATACATAGAAGAATGATAAAAAAAGATCTTCACACCCCAGATAATCACGATGGTGTGATCACTCACCTAGAGTCAGACATCCTGGAATATGAAGTCAAGTGGGCCTTAGGAAGAATCACTACTAACAAAACTAGTGAAGGTGATGGAATTCCAGTTGACCTATTTCAAATTCTAAAAGATAATGCTGTGAAAGTGCTGCACTCAATATGTCTGCAAATATGGAAAACTCAGCAGTGACCACAGGACTGGAAAAGGTCAGTTTTTGTTCCAAACCCAAAGAAAGGTAATGCCAAAGAATGCTCAAACTACCACACAATTGCACTCATCTCACATGCTAACAAGGTAATGCTCAAAATTCTCCAAGCCAGGCTTCAACAGTATGGGAACCATGACTTCCAGATGTTCAAAGGGGATTTAGTAAAGGCAGAGGAACAAGAGATCAAACTGCCAACATCAGTTGGATCATCGAAAAAGCAAGAAAGTTCCAGAAAAGCATCTACTTCTGCTTCATTGATTATGCTAAAGCCTTTGACTTTGTGGATCACAACACACTATGGAGAATTCTTCAAGAGATGGGAATACTAAACCACTTGACCTGCCTCCTGAGAAATCTGTACGCAGGTCAAGAAGCAACAGTTAGAACTGGATATGCTACAACAGACTGGTTCCAAATCAGGAAAGGAGTACGTCAGGGCTATATATTGTTACCCTGCTTATTTAACTTATATGAAGAGTACATGGTGAGAAACTCTGGGCTGGATGAAGCGCAAGCTGGAATCAGATTGCCAGGAGAAATATCAATAACCTCAGATATGCAGATGACACCACCCTTATGGCAGAAAGCGAACAAGAACTAAGGAGCCTCTTGATGAACATGAAAGAGGAGAGTGAAAAAGTTGGCTTAAAACTCAACATTCAGAAAACTAAGATCATGGCATCTTGTTCCATCATTTCATGGCAAATAGATGGGGAAACAACTGAAACATTGACAGAGTTTATTTTCTTGGTCTCCAAAATCACTGCACATGGTGATTGCAGCCATGAAATTAAAAGACGCTTGTTCCTTGGAAGAAAAGTTATGACCAATCTAAACAGCTTATTAAAAAGCAGAGACATTACTTTGCCAACAAAAGTTCGCCTAGTTAAAGCTCTGGTTTTTCCAGTAGTCATGTATGGATGTGACAGTTGGACTATAAAGAAAGCTGAGCACTGAAGAATTGAAGCTTTTGAACTGTGGTGTTGGAGAAGACTCTTGAGAGTCCTTTGGACTGCAAGGAGATCCAAACAATCCATCCTAAAGGAAATTAGTCCTGAATATTTATTGGAAAGACTGATGATGAAGCTGAAACTCCAATACTTTGGCCACCTGATGCGAAGAACTGACTCATTTGAAAAGACCATGTCGTGGGAAAGATTGAAGTTGATCAAAGATCCTGGGAAAGAAGGAGATGACAGAGGATGAGATGGATGGATGGCATCACCAACTCAGTGGACATGAGTTTGAGTAAACTCTGGAAGTTGGTGATGGGCAGGGAGGTCTGGCGTGCTGCGGTCCATGTGGTCGCAAACATTTGAACATGACTGAGTCACTGAACTGAAACTGCAAAAGTATTGAATCACTATGTGAAGTGAAGTGAAAGCTGCTCAGTTGTGTCCTACTCTCTGCGACCCCATGGACTATACAGTCCATGGAATTCTCTAGGCCAGGATACTGAAGTGGGTAGCCCTTCCCTTCTCCACAGCGTATTTCCTACCTAGTGATCAAACCCAGTTCTCCCACATTGCAGGCAGATTCTTTACCAGCTGAGCCACAAGGCAAGCCCAAGAGTACTGGAGTGAGTCGCCCATCCCTTCTCCAGCAGATCTTCCCAACCCAGGAATCGAACAGAGGTCTGTGGCATTGCAGGCAGATTCTTCACCAACTGTGCTATCAGGGAAGGCTATTGGATCATCATGCTATAGACCTAAAACTAGTATTGTAAATCAACTATACTTGAAAGAAAACAAAGGAAACATCTATTTCTATAGTGCTTATTAAAATCACACTTTTAGTGTAAGAAACGATAACTAAAAATGTAAGGATAAAAAATGTACATTGTAAATATAGTAAACTTAAAAAGGTAATTTAAAAAAGGCAGTTTTATTTGATAAATAGGCTAAAATTAGAAATTAAGAGCAATTTATGACCATTAGAAAATAGGAATTTAGAAATAATATATATTCAAACTATAAGAATTTAAAACTGTAAAATATGAAAAAAATCCAAATCCAAATCATAGTAAGAAATTTTAAAATTCTCTTCATAATAACTTAGTACACGCAAACAAAAATATGAAAATATAAAGAAAAACTGAACAATGCAATTATCAATCTTGACCTATTCAATATACTTAAATCTGCATAAAGAAAAGACAATGCTCATTGTTTCAAAATGTGTATGAAAAATTGACTACATAGAAGCCACAAATTAGATCTCTAAAAGCTGCAGTAGAAACTGAAATCACCAAGAAGAAAACTAGATAATCTCCAAAAGAAAGGATGTTTGCAATATATTTTAAAATAATCCTTTGATGAAAAAAATTTTTCATTGGTAGTTATAAGACATTTTGTAAAGAATAACAAAAAAGTATATATTAAAACTTACTGATTATATCAAAGTTATTACAGCAATAATTTATAGCCTAAAAAGCACACAATAGCAAAAAATGAAAATATGAAATAAATGATACTTCAGGAAATTAGAATAGGATGACATATTAAAGCCAAAGTATAGAAAGAAGTAATACAATTGGGAGTTAGCAAAGGAAAAAATTTACTGTAAACAACATCAAACCAAAATTTTGGTTCGATGAAAATATTAATACAACAAGTAAACTCTTTAGAAGTCTGATTTTTAAAAAAGGTGACAGGAAGAAGAGGCACACATTTCTAATATCAGGAATAAAAAAGAAACATAATATAGCCTACATAAAGTTGGTGCTCAGTCATATCTAACTTTTTGCGATGGCATGGACTGCAGCACACCAGGCTTCCCTGTCCATCATGATCTCCCAAAGTTTGCTGGAACTCATATCCATTGAGTTGGTGATGCCATCCAACCATCTCATCCTCTGTCATCCCCTTCTCCTCCTGCCTTCAATCTTTCCCAGCATCAGGGTCTTTTCTAACGAGTCGGCTCTTCACATCAGGTGGCCAAACTATTAAAGCTTCAGCTTCAGTCCTTCGAATGAATATTCAGAATTGATTTCCTTTAGGATTGATGGGTTTGATCTCCCTGCATTCCAAGGGACTCTCAAGAGTCTTCTTCAACACCACAGTTCAAAGGGATCAATTTTTCAGCATTCAGCCTTCTTTATGGTCCAGCTCTCATATCCATACATGATACTGAAAAAATCATAACACTAACTAGACATTTGTTGGCAAAGTAATAATTCTACTTTTATGCTGTCTAGGTTTGTCATAGCTTTTCTTCCAAGGAGCAAGCATCTTTTAATTTCATGGCTGCAGTCACCATCTGCAGCGATCTTGAAGCCCAAAAAAATATAGTTTGTCATTGTTTCCCCATCTATTTGTTATGAAGTGATGGAACTGGATGCCATGACCTTTGTTGTTTTAATGTTTTTTAATTAATTTAATTGGAGGCTAATTATTTTATAATACTGTGGTGGTTTTTGCAATACACAGACATGAATCAGCCAGAGGTGTACAAGTTGCACCCCCACCCATCCTGAACCTCCTCCCACCTCCCTCCCCACCCCATCACTCTGGGTTATCCCAGAGCACCGGCTCTGATTGCCCTGCTTCTTGCATTGAACTTAAACTGGTCATCTATTTTACATATGGTAATATATATGTTTCAATGCTGTTCTCTCAAATCATCCCAACCTTGCCTTCTCCCACAGAGTCCAAAAGTCTGTTTTTACATCCGTGTCTCTTTTCTTGTCTTGTGTATAGGGTCTTCATTACCGTCTTTCTAAATTCCATATATATGCATTAATATACTGTATTGATGTTTCTGACTTACTTCACTCTGTATAATAGGCTCCAGTTTCATCCACCTCATTATGACTGACTCAAATGTGTTCTTTCTTATAGCTGACTAATATTCCATTATGTATAAGCCAGCTTTTTCTCTCTCCTCTTTCATCTTCATCAAGAGGCTCTTTATTTCCTCTTTGCTTTCTGCCATAAAAGTGGTGTCATCTGCATATCTGAAGTTATCTGGCAATCTTGATTCAGCTTGGGCTTCATCCATCCCAGCATTTTGCATGATGTACTCTACATATAAGTTAAATAAGCAGAGTGACAATATACAGCCTTGACGTACTCCTTTCCTAATCTGGAACCAATCTGTTGTTCCATGTGCAGTTCTAATGGTTGCTTCTTGACCTGCATACAGGTTTTTCAGGAGGCAGGAAAGATGGTCTGGTATTCCCATCTCTTTAAGAATTTTCCACAATTTGTTGTGATCCACACAGTCAAAGGCTTTAGCATTGTCAATGAAGCTGAAGTTTTCTGGAATTCTCTTGCTTTTTCATGATCCAACAGATGTTGGTAATCTGATCTCTGGTTCCTCTGCCTTTTCTAAATCCAGCTTGAACATCTGGGAGTTCTTGGTTCACATACTGTTGAAGCCTGGCTTGGAGAATTGTGAGTATTACATTCCTCAAATTGTGTTTAGAATCAAACTTCATACCCTTCAGACATGCTCAGAGGGCACAAACAAAAGCCTTGTGTGCACCGGGACATTAAAGTTAATATGATACTAACATTTTCATAAAATTGGAAAGTGTACTAGAAAAATCTAAAATTGCTTAAAGATGCAATCTGAATAATTCTGTATCTAGTATAAAATTTCCTAAAGGTAATCAGTCCTGAATATTCATTGGATGGACTGATGCTGAAGCTGAAACTCCAATACTTTGGTCATCTGATGCGAAGAACTGACTCATTTGAAAAGACTCTGATGCTGGGAAAGGTTGAAGGCAGGCGGAGAAGGGATGACAGAGGATGAGATGGTTGGATGGCATCACCAACTTGATGGACATGAGTTTCAGCAAGCTCCAGGAGTGGGTAATGGACAGGGAAGCCTGGTGCACTGCAGTCCATGGGGTCACAGAGTTGGACACAACTGAGGGACTGAACCGAGTTTAGTGTAAAATTATATTTGTAAATAATTTAAAATATTCCTAGAGAGTCTATCTTAGCCACAAATGTGTCTACCAAAGTCTTCTTAACCACAGATGTCTTCACCAATTCTTTTTTGAAAGTATTTAAGAGATAAGAAAAATCACATACAAATTCTCCTATAGTATCAAAAATGTGGAATATTTGCTAGTCATTTTATGAAGTGAGGATAACAATGACAAACAAAATTCACAAGGCCATTACAATAAAGCAAAACCACAGTTTAATCACTATGGTGAATATGCAAGAAAATTATAAACCAAATTATAAACAAATTAATTCCAGGTGCATTTGAAGAGGATAATATAGTATGACTTGGTACATATTTTCCCCATGGACAAGATTAGTTTAACATTTAATAAATCAAACAATTTGGCACATTAATTTCATATAGGATTAAAAAACCATAATTTTAATAGACATAGAAAAGGCATATGGTAAAAGTCAACATATTAATATTATAAAAACTTTTAGTCAACTATAATTAAAAAGGTACTTCAACTGAAAAGAATAACTATAAAAATATATATATCAAGTTTTATATTTAGTTGGTGAAATTTGGAAAGATTTTCCATAAGTGATATGAAAATGTCCACAATCTCCACGAACACTGTCTTGGGAAATACCAGAAACAGAGTAATGATATAGGAAAAAGAAAAAAAAAAGTAGAAATTGGGGGAAAAAAAAAACTACCGTCTTTCATAGGTAGCAATTTTGTACATGTAGAAAATCTTAAATAGATTATAATTAATAAATAAATGCAAAAAGACTTCTGGGCAAAAGATGAATAACATCAATTTGTTTATGCATACAGATATGCACACGAACAGGAGCAACTCACTATTTTCAGCCTCAAATCTGCTCTGCATAAAACAAGACATTTAACTATTCTCTGATCATCTGGTCCTCTTGTATACACATCACTTGAATATCTGAAGAAAATTCTCCTAAGAAATGCAGAAACCCATATTCTGTTGCTTCATAGAACTTCAGAGTTCTCTTTTACCTTTCTACTAGTTGGTTTCTAAATTTGTTTCCAGCTCCAAACATCTGTGATTTCACGATTATAGTCAGATCTATACACTCTCGTGTGTGTGTGTATATATATATATATATATATATATATATATATATATTTATGTGAACATTCACCATTCATTTCAGGCATCCTATAACACCCTAATACATCATGGTCACCCTATATTCCTAGAACATGGAAGTAGCATTCCACTCCTTTCAGACTTACTGAAATATTGTATTATTTATAAAAGTATCTAATTAAATGAGTCCTGATAATTTCTTCCAATAGTTTACAATATCTCATGAGGATAAATCTATCTACTCATAAGTTATTATGCATTATAATTGCATATTATACTGTATTATTTGTATGTGTACATTTTTTAAATGTCTACATATTTCCCTTTTAAAATTCAATTTGTTGTTCTGTGTCATCTAATGCATATTTCCTACACATTTTACTGAAACTTGACTTTTAAAAGCAATAGTGTTACACATAAATCAAGGATTTAAAATAAATACGACATTCCCTTACACAGAGGGAACATGTGATTAAGAAGGTAAAATGGATTCATCAACCAGCATACAGGTTTTTAAGTAAAGCATGACCGAGTTGTTTAATAGAGAAAAGCCATATTTGTAGTACCATAGAAGCTCCTGGTGTTAAGAAGGATTAATGTAGTTAAACGTACTATCTGTTAAACTCCTGCTTTTAGGATATTTTTTCTTTCTCTTTGTTATTACTTGGAGTAAAGGTACCATACACATCTACCTTGGGCTTTGAAAGAAATGTAGAATTATTTTCTCATTTTGCAAATGAAGTCAGAAACCACCTCCAATTGATTAATAACAGTAAAATGCACGGTGACTCAAAGGGATGCAAACATGAACTGCATCTGCGAAGGTGTGGCCCCACTACTGCCCTTGTGACATGGGATCATTTTGAAAGGTGATGAAATCTTTTGTCACTGACAGATATTAGGTACCATCAGTAAACTCACCTTGAATTTAAGAAGGTTTTATCCTTTACATGGATGGTTAGATAAAGTAAACTTTTAACTCACTATTTCAAAGTCAATCTACCTCTGAGGATTAAGTTTCCACATCTGCAAAGTGATGGCATTGCACCAGAAAGGCTCTACTATTTCTGCAAATTATAATTTTCTATAAGTCTAAGTATTTGTTAAGAAAAAAATACCTTTCTCAACTTTATGTTTATATGTTAAGATACGCAATTATTTCTTTACTTTCAAGTGAATTTTAGCATAAGGCAAAATGACACAAGATGTCATCAAACAAAACACAGTGCTTCACTTTAAAGTTACATCAAAACAGCCATTGTATATACAGTTAATCATTTTGTGTAGGATCTGAAATAATTTTATTTCCATTCTGCTACACAATGTAGAAGTCAAATGTAACATATATGATACTGCCCAATCAGACAATATTCCTAATATTCATAAAGCCAACTGTTTTCTGCTCCAGTGGTGCAATGAATTAATTTGAGTGTATCTCAACATAAATTTTGAAATGCCTTTGATATGTTCCTTCTATTAAAATTTGCATGTATTAAAAATTCATTAGAAACCAAGTGAGTTCCTGAAAATCCTCTTAAACCTGTTATTTTATGTAGCTTATATGCATTCACCTTGATTTATACAAATTATTGATATGTGGATTAATGAGCCATCACATCCTATATAAGATCATATTTCCCCTTATTGTATTATTCCTTTATGATTAAAACATTACATTGTGAAAGATGAAAATATTACTGGCAATGTGGGTTTTGATGTATACATCTTATTAAGACCAGAGAATGTCAAGGCATTTTATTGTGCTGCCAAGAGAATGAAAGACATAAAAAGGCCAAATATGAGCAAACTAATAATTTGTGTCCCTTTAAGAATTAACTTATCTTTACTTTCATTCCTTTTAACAATCTTCAAATTTTACCTTAATCAGATGTTTTTGTACTAAGATTCAGTTTTAGGTCTTATGATAGACTATGTCTTCAATTTATAATCAAATAGCCAAATATCTATTTTCTATCTCAGTTTAGTTCAGTTGCTCAGTCATGTCCGACTCTGTGTGATCTCATGGACTGTAGCATGCCAGGCTTCCCTGTCCATCATCAACTCCTGGAGCTTGCTCAAACTCATGTCCATCGAGTTGGCGACGCCATCCACCCATCTCATCCTCTGTCGTCCCCTTCTCCTCCCTCCTTCAATCTTTCCCAGCATCAGGGTCTTTTCTAAGGAATCAGTTCCCTGCATCAGGTGGCCAAAGTATTGGAGCTTCAGCTACAGCATCAGTCCTTCCAATGAATATTCAGGACTGATTTCCTTTAGGATTTCCTGGCTTGATCTCCTTGCAGTCCAAGGGACTCTCAAAGAGTCTTCTCCAACAGCACAGCTCAAAAGCATCAATTCTTACGTGCTCAGCTTTCTTCACAGTCCAACTCTCACATCCATACATGAATACTGGAAAAACCATAGATTTGACTAGACAGACTTTTGTTGGAAAGTTTTTAATATGCTGTCGAGGTTGGTCATAGCTTTTCTTCCAAGGAGCAAGCGTCTTTTAATTTCATGGCTGCAGTCACCATCTGCAGTGATTTTGTAGACCAAAAAAATAAAGCCTCTCAGAGTCTCCATTGTTTCCCCATCTATTTGCCATGAAGTGATGGGACCAGATGCCATGATCTTTGTTTTTTTGAATGTTGAGCTTTAAGCCAGCTTTTTCACTTTCCTTTTTCACCAAGAGTCTCTTTAGTTCTTCTTCACTTCCTGCTGTAAGGGTGGTGTCATCTGCATATCTGAGGTTATTGATATTTCTCCCAGCAATATTGATTCCAGTTTGTGCTTCATCCAGCCTGGTATTTTGCATGATATACTCTGCATGCAAGTTAAATAAACAGTGTGACAATATACAGCCTTATCACACTCCTTTTCCAATTTGGAACCAGTCCATTGTTTCATGTCTGGTCCTAACTGTTGCTTCTTGACCTGCATACAGATTTCTCAGGAGGCAGGTCAAGTGGTCTGGTATTCCCTTCTCTTGAAGAATTTTCCACAGTTTGTTGTGATCCACACAATCAAAAGCTTTGGCATAGTCAATAGAGCAGAAGTAGATGTTTTTCGGGAACTCTCTTGCTTTTTCTGTGATCCAGTGGATGTTGGCAATTTGATCTCTGATTCCTCTACCTTTTCTAAATACATCTTGAACATATGGAAGTTCTCAGTTCATTTAGTGTAGAGGCCGAGCTTGGAGAATGGTGAGCATTACTTTGCTGGCATGTGAGATGAGTGCAGTTGTTCAGTAGTTTGAACATTCTTTGGCATTGCCTTTCTTTGGGATTAGAATGAAAAATGGTCTTTTTTTCATTTTCTATTTGGTTAGCTATTAAACCAAATGAACTTGTATTATTATTTACTTATAATCTAAAAACATCATACATTGTTCTGTTTAATTTTTAGACACTTCTGTCCATGTTTTTCCTTTTTAAGGACACAAACATTCTAGACTAAAACTGATGTGTAAATCTTCATTATTTTCTGAGAAACATTATTTTGTGGAAGATATTAAAAATCAGATGATCTGACTCATAGTTTTTAAATTTTGATTTACTAGATTTTTACCTAAAATTATAGAATTTAGAGATTTAAGATTTGTATTTGATATCACTCTTTATTAATATTTAATAACCTAATTAAGATAACATTTATGTTTTTCATCATTTATCTCATTGTTTTGCACTGTAAATGTAGTAATGTTTTAAAATTCAGCCTCCTTTTTAAACTTCCCTCAGGTAAGTCAAATTCCACATGTTCAAATATGAGTTTTTAATCCTCCTTGTACTTGAGTGATTCATGTCCCCATTAAAGTCATTAGCTTTCAATCCATTTTATCAACTAGAAACTTGAAATCATGTTTTAATTCCATTTCCCTTTAATCTCCAAGTCTATTCAACTAATAGTCCTAGAAACTTCAAATCTTAATTATCTCTTTAACCCACATTTTCTTCAACCTTTACTGCTAACATACTAGTCCATGTGCCATTATTTCTTCAGTGTTTGTTTGCAAATAAACTCCACCCAAGTCCCAGCACTATTTTAAAAACTGAAAATTCATTTTTTACACAAGCACTAGAATGATCTTCACACACATATTATTCCCAGATTTAACAACTTTTATGTCTGACATTGCCCCTGACATAAGGATCAAAATACAACCCTGGACAATCACATCCAAGCTTACCTTATCCATCTCCTGGAATGGTACTCTTCACTTCCTTCTTGCCCTCCAGCCACATAGGCATTGCTTATTTGTTTCCAACACAAGATGTGCCTTTTTTTGTCGTTGTTGTTTCTGAGTCTTTGTACTTATTTTTTCCACTGCCTCACATGCTATCTATCAAGCTGACTCATTATTAATTAACTATAGTTACCAAGGTTTATTGCTAATCACAAGAAGCTCCCTAGGTACCTATATCAAGAAGAGATTAAGCATCAGCAAAAGTAATTTGAAAGAACAGGAGTTTCAAAATGTGGCCACAGAGGAAAACTTTCTCTGAACAAAACAGAATCGACCCATTAGGAAAACTACTGCCTTTGAGGGCAGTCCTGGAAAGAAGAGTTAAGAGTAGTCCTTAAGAATTAGTTTAGTTCTTAAACTGATTAGGTCTTCCCAGGTGGCACGGTGGTAAAAAATACACCTGCCAATGTAGGAGATGCAAGAGACATGGGTTTAATCCCTGGGTCAGGAAGATCCTCTGAAGTAGGAAATGGCAACCCACTCCAGTATTCTTGCCTGGAGAATTCCATGGACAGAGAAGCCTGCCAGACTATAGTCCATGAAGCCACAAAGAGTAGGACACAGCTGAGCAACGAAGCACACTGTTAAACTAAGGTGTTAAGAATCCTCAATCAAGCCAATGCAATTATTGCCTCCACTGTGAATGACTCTTGACTCTCAATAAGCTTACCAAACCTTCTATGAGTTCATTTAAAGGGTGGAACCAATTTGCATTTAAACCCAATAAAGTCCATGGAATTAGCACCTGCTCTCTGCTTTTTAACTTAGTAAAGAATCACATCCAGGACCTCTCTGGTGGCTGATTCTAAGCTCTCAATGCAGGGGAGCCAGGTTCCATCTCTGGTCAGGGAACTAGATCCCACACGCTGCAACTAAGAGTTGGCATACCACAACTAAGACTGAAGACCCAGTGTGCTGCAACTAAGACCTGGAGCAGCCAAATAAATCAGTTCAGTTCAGTTCAGTTGTTCAGTCGTGTCTGACTCTCTGTGACCCATGGACTGCAGCACACCAGGTTTCCCTGTCCATTACCAACTGCTGGAGTTTACTCAAACTCATGTCCATTGAGTCGGTGATACCATCCAACCATCTCATCCTCTGACATCCCCTTCTCCTCCTGCCTTCAATCTTTCCCAGCATCAGGGTCTTTTCCAATGAGTCAGTTCTTCACATCTGGTGGCCAAATAATTGGAGTTTCAGCTTCATCATCAGTCCTTCCAATGAATATTCAGGACTGATTTCCTTTAGGATGGACTGGTTGGATCTCCTTGCTATCCAAGGGACTCTCAAGAGTCTTCTCCAACACCACAGTTCAAAAGCATCAATTCTTCGCTGCTCAGCTTTCTTTATAGTCCAACTCTCACAGCCATACATGACCACTGGAAAAACCATAGCTTTGACTAGACGGACCTTTGTTGGCAAAGTAATGTCTCTGCTTTTTTAATATGCTGTCTAGGTTGGTCATAATTTTTCTACCAATAAAGAAAGAAAGAAAGAAATATTAAAAACATCAACACTGTACAATAAGTGTGGAATGTGGACCACCTAATCCACAGTATTCATCAAGTTATCTTCCAGAGATCAACACAAATATCACCTACTTGATAGGTCAGATCTTTGACAGAATATGAGGCTAATCTAAATTCACAACTGTACTTTAATGAGTACTTGAGTAATTACTTGATAAACATCTGGCTTTCTCACTAGAATAGATAGAATGAAAATTCCACAAAGGCAGGGACCAGGTTTGCTTTGTTCATTGCTGCATCCATAGCACCAAATGAACAACTCTGTGTCTGGCAAACACTCCACAGATAATTTATTGAATCAATTGCCATGAGTTTATAAATTATGAGTATTATCTTTATCATGGAAATGAAGATTTTTCTCAAGTATTATATCAGGATTAGATGAAGAATTTTGATAAAACCAGCTTTGTATAATTAGGGCAGTTATTGGTACATTGCAGCAATTTTTTATAGAAAAGCCAACTGAACCCAGTATTCCTATTTTAACCTGACTAGTTTAGTAATGCAAGCGATCCAGAAGCAGAAATAAGAGGGAAAAAAGAAAAGAAAAAAAAAAACTAAACAACACTGGTGGTTTCTGCAAATATCTTTAAAAATTGTCTTAATTTGGAAATGAATATTCTGGGTTCTAAATTCAAATAAAATAGGTACAGTAAAATAAATAACAAAAGCATAAAAAATCTCTATGAATTTGACCTACATGGAATGCATAAACCAACATGCAGACATATACAAAATAAGTCTTGATCCTATGGAAAATGTCCTACACTAACTTCAAAAATTGATAATTTAATTTACAAAGTTCATCCGTTTATTTGTTTTTTATTTTCTTCAGTTACATTTACAAGACAAAACATACAAAGCAAATATAAAATATACAAAAAGAAAACCCTCACAAAGAACAAAAAAAAGTGAAATAGAAGAAATGAGGGAGTATTGCATAACTTTCAAGCCCAACCTTGCCTGAATATGACCTTGCCGATGTCTTACCAAATAATTCATTACACTGTATATTAGAACTAATTTTAGTATAGGTTTAAGGATGGCCACCATGTAATATGTAATTTTCACATATTTTTTTCAGTGTTAAAAGGTAGATACCCATTTTTATTGGGAGAGGCAGTGACTTAAATTTTACTTAAATTGAGATTACAAACCTACTATAAACCTCATTTATTATCACATTTAGCACTCGCACAGATCTTCAAATTAGACACCAAAATCTGTATGTTCAGGGAACACAGATAAATGCTACTCAACAAGGAAACTTTTGGCAATCATGCAAAGCCAGGCTGGAAAGCTCCTCTACACTCTGTGAGGTCACTGTGTCTCTGAATTTTTGCTGTAAGGCTCTCATAAAACATAACTGATAAGAAAACACGATTGTAAAAATTCAAAGCATGTAGTTTAAAATTGTATATTTGGTGAGCTATACTGCAGACTTTGGAAATAATGTTGACAAACAGTATAAGGGACAAAGCACAAGTTAAATTTTAGAACACAGAGGTAGTTACTCAAGTGGATTTGAACTTCATCTTGCAGCCTAATTCCCTCTTCTAACAATACTTATCAGAGATTTTGTCTCACACAAATAACTCTGCTAAAAAGAAAAAATTAAAACATTGTAAGTCAACTGAATTTCAATAAAATGTTTACTTGTTAAAAGTAATTAATGAATAGTGCTTCATGAGGAAAGGTGAGAAATTATGGAAGTTGCAGATGTTAAACTTAGATTTACCAGTGTTACTTTAAGTCATTAATTTTAAACAGTTTTGATGGTCGTATCTCTCAATAAAATGATGGTAATGTTGTATACTTTCGGGGATTGCTTGGCAGATTAAAGTTATTTAGATGACTAATGAATGGTAACCATTATTATTTCAATCAGTGAAACAAATCACTGAATCATAAATTTTGGCATTAAAAAGAATAAAACTATGATCAGTTAGTCTAGTCCCTGTTGCATGGTAAAATATAATTCTAGACCAGATATCTGCAAAGCATCACCAATGTATTTCAGCAAGATCATTTTTCTTTAAAAAGACTTCAAAAGTAATACCAGGAATGTAAAATCTATTATGGATAGGCCTGGAAATGCCATCTTAACCAAGTGATAAAGGCTAAAATCAACAGTAAACATTCATGTAGACATTATGATATAAGAAAGTCACTAGTCTCTGTGGTATCCTTCCCCAAAGTCCCCAGTCTAATTATGAGACACAGCAGACAAACCCACACCAAGAGACATTCTGCCACACCAGTATGCTTTAAAGTTATAAGGTAAAATAAATACATAAAAAATAAAACAAGGAAAGACTGAAAAACAAGCACAGATTGAAGACTAAGAAAGTTGATCAAGTGAATCATGGTATTCTGCATTGAATCCTGGGTCAGAAGAAGAGTATTACTGAAAACATTTGTGAAATACAAGTTTGTAGTTAGCTAATAGCATTGCATCAGTGTTAATGTCAGTTTTGAGAAGTACCAGATATAAGAGCTGTTGACATTAGAGATGACATATGGGACCTCTTTGTACTATTTTGGCAACCTTTCAGTAAACATGGGGGCTTTCCTGGTGGCTCAGACGGTAAAGAATTTACTTGCAATGCAGGAGACCCAGGTTCCATCCCCAGGTTGGGAAGAGCCTCTGGAAAAGGGCATGGCAATTCTAGTACATGGCAATTCCCGTTCCAGTACTCTTGCCTGAAGAATTCCATGGACAGAGGAGCCTGGGGACAATAGTCCATGGGGTTGCAAGAGTCAGACACTTTTTTTTCACTTTCAGTAAATCTAAAATTATTTCACAATGGAAAGTAAAAAACCAAAAACATAAAACAAGTTCCTCTTTACCACTAATTGTGACCTGAAGTTCAGCTTGTCTTTTGTTTTGTCTTACTTCATATTGTTTCCATTTTTCTAGAACATAACTGCATTTGACAAACCTTTCTTCAGATTCTTTACAAGATTTCTGACTTTTAAAAATTGACTGGCAAAGTTCAAGAAAACTTATTCCCTGATTATTTCTTTATGCTGCCAATGTCATTCACATCCAAGATCTTTGACCTACAATTTTTCTAACTAAATTTCTACAGTGCTGACTGCCATTCAAAGAAACATAAATACCATCCTCTGAGAATTGTATGTGCTATATGGAGAGAAACACCATCTCTCAAATGTTCAGTTTGTTTTAAATTCATCATAAAATAAGTATGGGGGGAAAGTCTGATATTCAGGCTGAAATAATATATTTATTTAATCAACACAATTCACACTGTTGGCTTCATCCCTTACTGTTTACCATACACAGAGCAGTAGACATAATGCAGCAGAACTGGAAAAGTAAAAGTAGCCATCCTATCCTCAAGTAAATTACAAAATAAATTCACACATGAGTACCAACTTTAATATATCATGAGTAGAGGTATCCTGGTAGACACAAATTTCCAATAACTGTATCAAATTATGCTTTTAAGTTAGTCCCTTGGCTACTAATACTAGTTGTATTAGTAGGAGGAAAGTGAAGAGAACTAGACCAGTTTCTACTTTCATATAAGTCAGTTTCCCCTGAGATTCACTCTGATCACTGATCTATACACCAAGCACTAAATGAGTCCCTGACTTAGACAATTTCCTCCCCGAATGTTCACTAATAGCTTCCATTTACACAAAAACGTTACCAAGAAGTGAAATGACCTTAGCAACTAATCCAGAATGACTATTTCTATCTTAATTCTACTTTTATGCTTATTTATTCACATATCATAGTTATCTAAGAGTGAAGTATAAGCCTTATTTCTGGGTCAGAGGCAATGGTAGATGAAGGATAAAAGGATGAAATCCAGAACCAGAACAAGTGAGACAGATACAGTGGCGAGGTGGCAGCAAATGGCAAGTCAGTAGGGTGGTACAGATTAGGGAGTTTGAAAAAGCAGACATCAAGAAGGAGATATGGCTCAAAAACCATCCAACATTCAGGGTATCAAGAAGTATGCCTAAAACGGAGATCAGTTTGCTCAGTCAGACAAGGTTTTGGACAAGAAAATCAGATACAGTACATAAGAGATTAGAGAACCTTCAGTTCAAGAAAAATCTGACCTGACAACTGTATAGAATTTTTACCATTTCCTGCTGGAATAAGATGTACTGAGTATGGCTAATCAGGTAAAGCAAAGTACAGTTTACTTGCTGAACCAAAGTGATTCTCTTTTCCAAACCCATATTCTGAAATATATGAAGTTAAATTCATGACATTCTATCCACAAAATGTAGTGCTTTTACCTTTATCTTTGACAAAGCCACCAGAAATACCTGATCATTTGTTCAATTGACAATTCCTTTAATTTTTCACACCCTTCTATGGTAAACAGATAAATGCATATATCCACAAATGCCTTTGACATTCATCCCCTTTCCTTTATGTTATTGATTTGAATTTATCACTCATCACTTCTCATAAGAAAATTTCAACAACCTCTTAAATGTTTTCCTTACTAAATTTCTTTTCCATACTTAATTAGTTTGCACAGAGCCTGGCATGATCACATCACCCACAGTCCAAGAATCATTGACTGCTTCCAGGATGAACTTACCTTTTAGAATGAAAATTGTAGGTCCTTCCTGAACAGGCTGGAATGTAACATATACATTCCAGAAAATTTGCCTTCTCAAGCAGACTTCGTTGACCTGCATGAGACTTTGTCCACTGTATTTGATCACAATCTTCCTAACACTCTAAACATGTCCCCACATCTACACATTTCCCTCATTACTGCTCTAAGTAATTATCCTTGCTCCCACTTCTGCCTATGAAAAATCTCACTATCCTTTACAGTTCAGCTTATGTTCCACTATGCCTTTCCATCACTTAATAGCTCCTACTAAATGTTTTCTCAACCTCCATATTACTATACATGATATTTACAATCTTACTTCACACTAATCGTATTGGCTTTCTTCATCAATTGATTATCAACCATCAGGGTGAAGAAGTCTCTCTGGTTAAGCTCTGTATAACTCAATAGCCATCTGAATTGAATGATTATTTAAGAATTAGGTTGAGCAGTTTGGAAGGACATTAGAATTTGGATAGAGAACCAAGAGAAAAGCAAAATAAGGAATGTGTATAAGGCAAGATTTTATAAAAAGAACAACCCTGAGAATAGACTACCCCATAAAGCACACCTCACATTAGCAGAGAAAACTAACTGCTAACAGATAAAACAACAGATTTTGAGTATCTGACACTGGAAAAAAAATGTGCTTCCTCCTGTTGCTCAAAATGATGCTCCTCATTAGACTAGCCAAAGATTCTCCATATGTGACTCTCAGTAAAAGTTATAAATTGTCATTAACCATTATATAGAGAAAACTACCTAGAGGTGCTGCTCTTAACAATAAATTACTTAGATGAATCATCTGCTTCTGTATATATTATCACAGGTATGAGCCAAAGTAACCAGGATAGGAAAAACATAAACATTCCATGTGTCCAGAACTTTCAATTTTAACATTACTTTCATCTAATGGGTACTAAATAGGAGACCCAAATTCACTCATCTCTATCATCACAGGAAGTCACATTGGAATAATGTCAAACAAACTGACTTTCATCCCCATGTGTATGGCATGTACCATTTTTGCCATCTGACTCATGTTGTGTTTGTTGGGCTATCCTGCCAATTCAAGGAGGAAACTTCTTGCTTCATTTCACTCTAACATAGATAGATACAATTCAAGATTTTCAAGAGACAATTTTTCAAGAACGAAAACAGGAACATAAATAGCAGCCCACTTAAGGGGAAAATTAAAAAAAAAAAAACACCTCCTGAAAACCTGTATTTTGGGGAGAGAGAAGCTATAGAGGACATTTAAATTCTATTCTACTATCTATAATCTATAGCCTTCCAACAGCTGAACATCTACCTAGCTCCCCTCCTGCATACTCTTTCTAATTAAAACCAAATGAACCTGCCCCTTTAGTTCAGTTATTGTGGCAGAGACAGTACAGTCAGCCACATAGTCCATGTTCTTCACTACATTACCCAGACTCCCTGAAATTATGTGAGGACTTGTGAAATAGTTCTAACAAATGGCCTATGATTAACACACATCCATTCTCACAAACAGCAGAGCTCTCTCTCTGTGATTCCTTCCCTCATCACAGGGACTAAAAAAGGCAATAAGAAGTGATGAGGATCATTTTGTCATTACATAAAAACTTGGAAAGGTATTGGGAATCACAGTGGATTTTGCACCTGTAAGAAACGAACCGCTGCATTCAGCTGCTTAAGAGGCTGAGGCTGTTACTGCAGAACAGCCTAGCCTACTCTGATGTAGTTAGGTTTTGCGCTTTCAGGCCATAGGGAAGAATCAACAAATGCTGTTCATATGTGTATGGTGATATACACAGATAATAGTGAACACTTTGGAGAATCTACTCTGAAAACAGACCATATGAAGAATCTTTATAAAAATCCCTTTCCATATTACATTGTGTGCACATCTGTATTAAATATGCAGTGGTTCTCAATTCTGGTAATTAAATATGAAATATAAATTTAATATAAATTAAATATTAAACATACATGATTTTATAATAAATGATAATAATAATAATGTATTAATGAGTATAAACTCCAACAATTCCTCTTTATTTCTAGTATACCACCTAATTTTTAGAAAAAAAATTGTCTGAATCCAGAAAGCAAGCAAAGCAATAGAAAGAACATTAGATTTGGAGGGAAAAAAAAAGAAAGCAACTATGTTCTAATATGACTCCTTCACTTTTTTTTTACTGTGTGGTCTCAGGCAAATTTTTAAATCTCTTTGATGTCAGTTTCTTCTAGAAACTTGTGACAATACCTTTCTTATAGTATTGCTCTAGGATTTCATGAAATAATTTGTGTAAAGCAACAATCACACTATCTTAAAGCTGCTCAGCAAAACTAGATAATTTTATATAAAATTGAGGGTGCCAAATTGGTATCATGACTCAAGAATACATTTCACACTAGTTTGCTGAAACTTACAAAATTGGAGGCCTGTTTTTATGGTTAAGGATGTACCCCCTGCTTGAGTTTCACACCTACTTTAGAATGGTAACACATTATCCTTATCAAGAGTGTATTCCCTCCAACAGTGCCTGCCTATTCTCTGCAGGATTCTACCTTGAAAACAGACCTTAAGAGAAAAAGTATTAAGGAAAGTATGTGGTCACCAGCTTCCCAGAAACAGAGACTGAAATGGTACTCAGGAGAGAAATAACCTAGAAAAAGGCAAACTTAATATTTATTTTTTTAAATTACATTTATAGAAATTTGGCCTCCAATGAAAGTGTTCTTGAGGCAATTTGAACATTTTTAGTATTATTCATTCTCCTTATGTCCTTGACTCTTCTTTGGACAAGTCTCCATTTCATCTCAGACCCTTGTGTAGTGCCAAGTACCAAAACTAAATTGGATTTGAAAAATACCCTGCCTTCAGAGAACTTTTGCTATAATTGTTGGGAGGGGTCAATATAAAACTAATTAGTTACAAAAATATGATGAGAATAGAGGAAATATGAACCAACACTTTAATAGAAGTATCAGCATTGTACTATGGGAAGAAAGAAAAACTGATAATGACATTAATCACTTAAAGGAATAAATTCCCAAGAAATAAATTTCCATTTTTTGTGACTCTACAACATAAGAAAACAAAATATTTACGGGGAGAAGAGTGGGTAAGAGAGAAGGATGGAAGAGAAATATTGTTTTGGCTCCTCCACATTCTGAATGTCATTAACATTAACACAGGTAATTGACTTCACAAGATCATGCAAAGATCTAAGACAGTGGCTCCATTCATAGTAGATGCTCAAACTTTTCAAAGAATGATTCAATGAGTAAATGAGTATCCTGACCCACCTAGCACTGATTCTGTCAGTCTCCTTAAGTCTGGCCAATAATTATTTGCCCCCAATTCTCAGGCAGTTTTGTGAATTTATGGATTATTGAATTGAATTTGACAGACTCTGGAACACTGACTCTAGAAACAACTTTGTAAAATAATGTTCTCAAAATAGGAACACTGCAAAGAAGGAAAAATTTTGAGAAATATAGTACAAATAACAGGGTAAGTGTAAGTCCCAAAAAGGCAGTTAAAATTTACAAACACACACACACACTCCAAATTAAGTAAATAACTACAAACATTTAAGAAAAGTTATTTACATATTTGACAGTGTATGAAAAACGTTTTTCTAGTCTGTTTCCATGTCCTGAGAAAATCATTATACCCTTTGCAGGACATAGTACAAAATCAGCGCTGCACTAATATTCTTATAAAGTGCCAAGTGGCTCCAAGAGTGCTAGCGAAGGTAGAAAAGACATGTGCTGAAAGAAATGGAGATGTTACTCATTTTGTTTGTCTAGGATACACTTTGCATTACAAATGCTGAGAAAAAGCATTAGTCGTGAAGGCGTATTTAGGTTGATACATTTATATTCATTTAATTTTTTTTCATAGGAAACTTTTCTCCAAGAAACTTCAACTGCTGCTTTTTGAGGAAGTTGAGTGATTAAAAGAGCCTAATGAGGAAAAGAATCAATGGCCCAGAAGAACTGAAATTAGAATTAAGAATTAATTGATTTTGAAAAATCAGATTCAAAGGGAATATTAAATGCAGTTCCTCTAGAACCATTAAGCTTATAGTAATAAAATGAGTGGGTATTGCTTCTAAAGTGGGATATTTTGATTAGATAAGTTTCAAATTTCAAGGAGTTGGTTTTGAAGAAAGTTTCTCTGAAAGACATCAATAATGTCTTCCTTCATTAGTGAAAATAACATGAAGTCAATGAAGGGAAGCTCCTTCACTAGAAGAAAAGCAAACTCATGATTTGATATAATCACTATTTTCATATAAAAGTATGCATATTGTCATGTATTACAGGTACAGACACATTCTAATTATAAATATAAAATGATTAATTTAGCCTCTCAACCTCTCTTCCCATCTTGTCTTTGCTTTGACATGTAAATTAGATTTTCATATTTTGCCTTTGCATTAAAAATCAGTCAGTTATAATCTAGTATATTGCTGTTAAAAGACTGAAACAAAGAGTAGAGCTGTTCTGCCAATTCTTTCAAATTATTTCCTACTGGAAAATATAATCTTGCTCTTGTGCTCTAAAATCAGAGACTATTCTGCAATTACTGTTGGGAAATTAGCCATCCTATTGTAACCATCTTTACTGTTTATGAAATATCTTAGATGAGCAGATGTGTTTATGTAATTTGGCTTGAAAATTTATAGAAAATATAAAACTCCACACAAGTATCAAAAATAACAGGTGTGGCATAGAAGGACTCTAAGGAAGTTTTATTCAGTTTTATAGATTAATCATTTAAAAGCCTATCCTACATGATAGGATAAAACCATAGGCATTAGCAAATGCTAAGAAGCTTGATAACTGTACATTCCAAAGTGAAAGAACAACTTACCTGGATAAAACTGAATCCTATGGTGAACTCAGGGTTAACAGGAAGGAAGGATGTGGAGAAAGGATAGTTAGGGATTTGGGGAAATGGAAAACCAACAAGGACCTAGAGAATAGTACAGGGAAGTCTGCTCAGTGGCAGCTGGGATGGGAGGGGAGTTTGGGGGAGAATGGTTACATTGAAGGCTGACTCCCTTTGCTCTCTACCTGAAACTATCACAACACTGTTAATTAGCTATACTCCAATACAAAATAAAAAGTAAATAAATAAATAAACTTGAATCCTATGGACTCACTCTTCCCTCCTCTGTCCCTTCCATTTGCCTCCCCTTCCTTACCCTCTGTCCTTATTCCTCTAGCATGCACAATAGACTATCTGAGTGCATGGTTGGTTAAATCTAACCAAAATCATGGCTGGTATACAATAAAGGCAATACAACAACAGTTCATGAAAATGAAATCACTATACACTTAAAATATACAGCTAATATGTTTTCAAATTACATATGGTTATATTAAATCTTGAGGGCATCCAGAGTGTAACTCAACATTATTATTTCTATGAAAACCTCTGTCTGAACTTTCCACAACTACACTCTTTACATTAATACCACCTACTATAGTGCATGGTATCAAGAAAATAACAGTAATAGGAAGGACCTTCCTTCTCATCTCAAACTTATCATCCCAACAACAAAAATTATAGTTAGTATGTCTAGAAATGGTATGTTTAGAATATGAATTTTACACGGTGTTTTTACAAATCATATGCAATATGCTACCAATGGATATCAGGTTTTTAAAAATAGCCCTTTGCTAAGTTATGAAATCTTTTCCACAAGTTTAAGTAGAACTTTATGATATTGCTTTGCCTCAGAGCAATCATTATGATTATCGGTTATCAATACAGTAGGTCAGTTTTCACTAAATCTAGGTCCTATATAAATAAAGGGCTCCCCTGGTAGCTCAGCTGGTAAAGAAATTTCCTGCAATGCAAGAGACCCCAGTTCAACTCCTGGGTCAGGAAGATCCCCTGGATAAGCTACCCACCCACTCCAGTATTCTTGGGCTCCCCTGTTGGCTCAGATGGTAAAGAGTCTGCCTGCAATGCGGAAGACCTGGCACTATTGTGGCCATATTGAATTAGAGAATAATGGATATTTCCAGCCAATTTTGAGTACGAGAAAGATGATATCAAAGTACACAATAAACAAAGTAATTCAGTATACTTTCAATTGGAATTTCTGAAATTATATATACTCGTGTGCATATATTTGCTTGAAGCTGGAACTAATTCTTCTGTTGCCTGAATTCAAAAAAGGGTCTCCAGGCTATTTCTACCAGTCCCATCATGAGTAACCCAATCTAAAATCTCCCCTGTCACGGGCTGAGACTTCACCCACAATACCACATGCTCAATCATACTATTGCTTTGCTCTGGCTATTTGCCATACATAAATTAACTGAAGCCTCCTCTGGTTATATAACCTCCTCCTTTGGTTATATAAGCAAGAAAAGTTATATTTTGTGATTATTAAGAACATTAGCTCTTAATTTAGACTCCCTGTCTTTCAAATCTTACTGAGTAACTGAGTGACTCTGGACAAGATAATTAGCTTTCCTAAGCTTCAATTTCCATTTTTGTAAATTAAAAACTCATATTTCAGCTTTATTCCTTTGAGTCTTTCAGTGTGATAATATATGTTGTTTAGTCACTCAGTCGTGTCTGACTCTTTGTGATCCCATGGACTGGAGCCTGCTGGGCTCCTCTGTCCGTAGGATTTCTCAGGCAAGAATACCGGACGGGGTTGCCATTTCCTTCTTCAGGGTGTCCTCCCATCTCAGGGACTGAACCCGCATCTCCTCCATTGGCAGATGGATTCTGTCCTGTTGAGCCATCAGGGGAAGCCCATGAAAATATACAGAGTCTTAATGTTAGCTATTATTATTATCTTACTCTTCAGGTTCACAATGATCTACTCTCTTCTCTTAATCTCTATGTTGGTTTTTCCTGTGTCACTTGACATACAGATATTTACTTGTGTCATGACTGGATTATAGATTTACTGAGAGCATTGACTGTACTTTGTATTTCATAGGCATTACTCTCAGTGACAGTTGCTCCACTGCAAAAATAGAAAATATACAGCATCTCAGCACTTTCTTCTTGTATCATTGTGGCTATAGTGGAAGAGAATGGCTTCAGTAATTGGCAACAATAGCAATAGTTACAGTTATGTGAGTAAAACATAAAAAATGTATGCCAAGCAATATAGAGTATTATAAAAATTATTCTTTTTGTAGTCACACAGCTAGTATATTGGAACTACAGTGGAAATATAAATTTCTGTCATTCACAGACCAAAACACTGTCTACAAAGATATTAGAAAATCAGCATATATAAGATAATTTCCTTTTTAGAATTATATAGAATTATTTATCTTTAACTCCAACTATGATAATTTTAGAGCATATTAGCCACACCTTACAACTGACTCATATCAGTTAGAGTTACTAATCTGTGTTTTTATTTATGTAAAGAGAATCAAAGCCTAAATTGGTTGGTTGTTTTTTTTAATTTTGTAAAGCAATTGTCAAAGCAGGAGTCTCATTTTCTTTGAAAGCAATTAGGATAGATAAAAGAAACAGGTTAAAATTATGGGGTTAAATTCTAAATATACTGGCTGAAACAGAAGTCTCTGTTTATAGAAGAATATGAAGGTTTTTTTTTTAATACCTTAGTTATACCATTTAATGTCTATTATTAAAGGAATAAAGAATAGATGTACTTTTAAGAACACTAACAAATGCATATAGGTTACTTTGCATCTCTGAAAGACACCTATATCGAGATTGAGTCTAAAAAGCAAACATTCATTGGAAAAAAGAGATGCATGGCATAGATATATTTGTAGAGTAATTTTATATTTGTCCCCAGAGGACAATTGGCTTTGTAACCAACATGATTAATCATAGAATGACAAGGTGGGAATAAGCTGGAGATTCCATGAAGTCCATTATTTTTTTCTCCAAATAGAATCCAGACTAATTTATCTGAAGCAGATAGAAGTATTTCAGAGTAACCAAGAGATTATAATATGAGCAGCTACACTGAGTACTGCACTATAAGACTGTTAGAGTGAATTGGTAACTGATGCCATGACATGAAAAATTGGTTAGTATAAGAATCCCTTCCTGGGGAGTAAGTCTTCATTCTACACAAAATGCTCATCGCTGGTGTGATTTAACACATCACTTGCTCAATACAAAGCAACCAATTTTACACTGAAAATTAAAAGCAAAAACAAAAATATTGACTTCAATGAGCAAAATAAAAGTTTCAGAGAATCCAAGTTTCTACCCAACAGTCAATCCATTTTCTGCTCAGATACTATTCAGGAACTTCCTCTTTCTAACCAAAATAAATAAAGCAAGTCTCCTTCATCACTGTGCACAAACATAGAACCCAGAATGCTCAGTTCAAAGGCAGTTAGTAAAAAGCAAAAGGCAAAAAAAGTGCCAACCTCTAGCCAAAGAAAATTACGCATTTAAACTCATTTACTTAATTCCTTGCAAAAAGATAGAAAATACAATCCTAACTTATATACTGAGTATGAAGTGACAAGCATTTTGCAGAGATTAATTAAAATTCCTTAGAAATATCAGATATAAAAACCAAATTATTTAATACATTTTGAATAATTATGGATCGAATAACTGAGACTATGCTACTTTCAGTATAAAAAGTTATACCCACTTCCAAATTTGAATTTGTCACCCAACCATATTTATTAAGAGCAGTCTATATTCCAGGTTTCTACCAAGTCCTGGTGATTCAACAACGAACCAGAGAGGTATAAAGAATGTACACACTGCTCGGGACTCTCAGAAGTTAATGAGCAGAAAGAAGACCCAAACTGAAGAAATACCATTTCCTGGCTCTTCTTATGTTAGTATTTGAAATGATTTATGTAAAATGACAGAAAACTAAAAATTCACATCAAAATCTATCATTTTCAGTTTGTAAACATAACTATGGTATGTCAAATATATAGAAACATATGTATTATTATTATTATAGCTTGAGTTTAAAATTTTGAGTTTAAAAGGTTGAATCTGAAGGGCTTCCCTGCTGGTCCAGTGGTCAAAAATCTGCCTGCCAGTGCAGGAGACACAGGCATGATCCCTAATTCAGGAAGCCACATGTCGCAGAGTAACTAAGCCCATGAGGCACAAGTACTGAGCCTGTGCTCAGAGCCTGGAAGCGTCAACTACTGGGTCCATGGGCCACAGGCCCGAAAGCTCACACGTCCTAGAGCCCGTGCTCCCCAACAACAGAAGCTACCACAATGAAAAAAGCCCGCATGCTGCAACTAGAGAGCAATTCCTGCTTGCCACAGCTAGACAAAAGCCTATGCAGCAGTGAAGAGCACAGTCAAAAATTTAAAAAAAAAAAAAATTGAGTTTGAATTTTTAAAATTTGATTTACAACCACATTTCTTTGTTTTATAGAAGTTTCTTTATAATCCTCAAGTGTGTCATGTGAAAGCCTCTACCACAGTAAATATTATCATCTCCAAAATGTCACTTTTTAAAAATTTTCTGCTAACTAATTTGTGTTTTTATCTCTATCTTCAAAAGTACACACTTGTGCTTTGAGTCATCAGATCACATGTAGCTCTCAAAATTTCTGAAAGTAACTGAGTATTAATTATAGTAAAATACATAATTCAACTCTTTGTGACCCCATGGACCGTAGCCCACAAGGCTCCTCCGTCCATGGAATTCTCCAGGCAAGATACTGGAAGAGGGTAGCCGTTCCCTTCTCCAGGGGAACCTTCAGACCCATTGATAGAACCCGAGTCTCCTGCATTGCAGGTGGATGCATTATTGTCTGAGCCACCAGGGAAGTCCAATATTGACAGAATATGTCCCAATTTTATGACAGAGTCTTATTTCATCTACATGTATTTCCTAACAAATAGGGTTAGGGATCAAGAAAGAGAGCATACCTAAGCCAAGAGTGCCAGCACGTAGGCTGGATTGGCCATTTACTAGAAATCCCATCAGTGATACAGTTTCACCGTGAGATTTCTAAGATCTTGACAAAAAGAGTTACAGATGTGCAAAACACAGTAATATGGACATCGAATTAATCAGTTTGCACCTCTTAAACTGCTCTTTCTAAATCTTTAGATTGCAGAACAGCTATCTCTGACTCCTGGACCGAGGATCCTGGCGGGCTAGAGTCCATGGGGTCCAAGAGTCGGACATGACTGAACAACTGAACACACACACACACATATCTGACTATGACAGATTAAAGATACATTTGTACAGAAAAAATAGCATCTTGTATTTCACTCTACAAATTAGAGGCACATTAGACAGTTTTGAATATAAACATTCATATTGATAAATATTTGAATATATAGCGTTTTCAGGAAGAGGAAGAGCCTATCCCCCCAAAAGGAGTTATTTTAATAAGATTTAGAGATAGTCTTCTAAGGATGATCTCTAAGTGACATGAAATTCACTAGGATAAGACATAAACAAGTAAACTGAAGAGATAGTTTAACTCAGCTGTAGAAAGTATTTGTAGAAATTCAAACATTTTCCTTATAAAGTTAAAGATGATATTGAACTGTGACTGGAAGGCAAAGGAAGTCATAGTATTACTCTGTATAAGAACAAATTTAAAGTTTGAGGGAGCTTCTTTGGTGATCCAGTGATGAAGTTTCTGTGCTTCAATGTAGAGGGCACAGGTGCTACCCGGGTCAGGGAACTAGGATCCCACATGTCTCGTGGCCAAAAAATAAAAGAAAAAGAAACAAACTTAAAAAACCAAATCTTAAGTTTGATTTGTGTTTCACCTTATATCAGTTTTGGTCTTTATTTTACTCATAAAACAAAATTACATAATATTGTAGTTAGTTGCTCATGTAACTAGGTTATTTAAGATATTGCTAGTTAATATGTATTGTTTCTAATATACACAGACAGTATAATGAACTTTTTTCTAATGTGATCTCAGATTTTAACTCTCAATTTGGAACAATTTGTAAGAACATCTACTTCCACTGAAGGTCAAAACTTTAAACTCCATGACCACCAAGGGAAATCTACTGATGAACTGACAGCTTAAACCCTTGATTTTCATTCAGTTACCTCATTTCTATTGATTGTTCTCTTCATTTCTGCCTTCCACTTTCACTCCCATGTTAATATGTAACCACTTTTTGCCTGCTTCCAAGAAAAGCAAGGCTTGCCAAAAGAGTTTAGAAAATTTAATTCTGAAAACAGTGTTCCTAATGTAACAGTATTCTTAAAGCTGACTCTGTTTTATTAGACAGATTGACATCTACCTATTCAACTCACTGGCCTAGACAGAGCTGTAAATTATAGTGAGAAATATTAGCAAAATGGGGGCCAAATTTTGGCCTAATCTTTAAGTTGTCAAACAGAAGAATTACAATGTTTACCCTGAAAATATTCTCATATGGGTTATTTTTGTTTCAACCTTTCAATCTACAGAATGCAATTATTTTCTACTAAGTTAATGCATATATTGATTCCAAGGAGAATATAACACCAGATTCTTGAAATATTATAACCACATTTGGATGTTTGACACGAGTTAATTAACAACCTCTCATACATGATATTAGGTGTCAAATACCTCCCATATGCTTTCTGCTAACAACCTGAATTGGCTATCCAAATAAACAGATTTAATGAGCTATATATAGTTATTGGGGCTTATTATATAAAACTAACTAAAATTTACTTTAAAACATCTCCAACTAATAAAATGGATCAGTATAAATTTGCATAAATACTGAATTATGTATTTCCTTTGGAAATGAAATTGTATGAATACAGCTAGGTAGTAAAACTAAACTAAATATTATTTATGAAACATTCATAGATCACTTTTCAGATAACCAGATAACAATAGCTAGTGACTTTTAAATAAGCCTTAGTGTAGAAATTTATTTGGGGGGGGGGTTGGTTAACATCAATATTTTAAATATTCTTCCTTAAAAACCTATGGGTTTATTCAACTTTAAAAAATTAATAGAAAAGTGAGTGATGTGTTTCTACCCACTCATGTACAAATTATCACCCAAAAAAAAAAAAATTAAAGTCTTACGGAGATTTTACTTTACCTCTTAGATATTCTGTAGAAAATAGAATGTTTTTGTACCCATGAGTGAAAAGAAAAAAATCAAATAATGTTTGTTTGTGATATATAAATATTTAAATGATTAAGAAAGTCTTCACAATGACTTCATGTACCAAATTAGATTGAATGTCTAGAAGTATAACTGAGTATCCTGTGAAAGCTTTCAAGTTAGAATTGTTTTCTTTCTGAATGTTTTGCTATAATTGTGATAAATGGCCAACTAGAGCAAAGGCTCAAAAATAGAACTTAAATTTAATTAGCCAATGAAAAGTCTAACTGCTGCCATCATATTTCATGACTACAGTCAATTCCTAATTTATAGCACAGATAGGGAAGGAGACTTTTACTCATAGTTAAATTAATCTGCACTATTTTAAGGGACAATCAACGTGTCCTGTGAAGAGTGACTTTTTTTATAAAACAAATATACCAATAGCAAGACACAATTTGCTGACACACTTATAGCACAAACCTGGGATGATATTTAATTCATGAGCCTTGAATCCATCTATTCCATTCCAGCTGGAAAACTTCCAGCTTTCATTTCACATCATATGCAGGACAAAGTCCAAGAGCTTTAAAGTGGCAACATAGCTCTACATGACCTCGGCCCAGCATCCTCTCTCACCACTCTAAAATGTTCCTGCAATATCAAAATCCATGCAGTTCTCACATATGAGGTGCCTCTTCCTTCAATGCCACACTTCTCAAAGTGTTCCTCTACTGAGGCTTCCTTTAAATTCTTGTTCAATTAATTCTTAGTCATACAGTAAGACTTAGCTTAACCTCACATGGAATAAACCCCCCTGATATCTCTTAACTAGAGTATTCTAGCAAGTGTAGACCGGAAAAAAAAAAAAAAAAAAAAAAGCACCATGTGAGAGTTGTGAGGTGTTTTACTGGGGGCAAAATGAGGACGTGTCTCAGAGCTGAATTTTGTCTCCCAGGCCATAGTCCTCATTTTGTCCCAAATAAAACTTAACTTACAACGCTTACATGCTGCATTTTTTCCCCGTCAACACTGGTCTTATCTTCTTGTCAATCACAGAACCTAGGCATACTTCTAACATGGCATTATAATTTTTCTCTATTCACAACATACTATGAACTAGCTGAATGTATAAATAATCTGTCTTCCACAGTGCCTTTATTCTGGCTATCTATAAATACACACACACACACATATATATATATACACTGGTGGATAATACATATACATGCTACATATATATGTGTAGTATAAATATTGTTGTTTATTCAATAAGTCATATGCAACCCTTTGTGACCCTACTATTGCCTGCCAGGCTCCTCTGTCCATGGGATTTCCCAGGTAAGAATGTGTATGCATATTAATATATATCAATCAGCTGCATTAATCAGGAATATTCAGGAAAACAGAAACCACTCTATGCCATACATATAGAAAAAAACTGAGAAAATTAGAAAACATAAGAAGGACCAGAAAATGAAGATCCGGAAGCTTGATCCATTTGGTTTTGATAAAACTTGGGAATTTTAGTAATCACAAGAAAATCACTAGTTAGGTCAGAGCTACCTGCAGAACTAAAGTAGGTAAATTTCAGGAAGTTCTCATCAGATGCATGCCCACCAGTGCTCAGGAACATGCCTGCCACTGATAGTGATTACTCTTACACAGTTTTGCTTCTTTTCTCCTTTCAAATCTCAAATGAATATCTTGCAGAATCTAACCTAGATTCTTACTAGCAAGGATTCTAAAAGCATAATTTCCAATTTTTCATTTTTTATGTGTGATAATGTAGTGAGCACAGAAGAAGGACTTTGCTGCCGAGCTGCCACAGGACAATCAGGCACAGTCCACCTCCTTGGTTATAAGCATCTTTATATCTCCTATCCATATTTACATTCCAATAACTAAGTTTTGGGCTTCCCTAGTCAGACTTTATTTTTTTGGGCTCCAAAATCACTCCAGATGGTGACTGCAGCCATGAAATTAAAAGATGTTTACTCCTTGGAAGGAAAGTTATGACCAACCTAGACAGCATATTAAAAAGCAGAGACATTAGTTTGCCAACAAAGGTCCGTCTGGTCAAGGCTGTGGTTTTTCCAGTAGTCATGTATGGCTGTGAGAGTTGGACTATAAAGAAAGCTGAGTGCTGAAGAATTGACGCTTTTGAACTGTGGTGTTGGAGAAAACTCTTGAGAGTCCCTTGGACTGCAAGGAGATCCCACCAGTCCATCCTAAAGATCAGTCCTGGGTGTTCATTGGAAGGACTGATGCTGAAGCTGAAACTCCAATACTTTGGCCACCTCATGTGAAGAGTTGACTCATTGGAAAAGACCCTGATGCTGGGAGGGATTGTGGGCAGGAGGAGAAGGGGATGACAGAGGATGAGATGGCTGGATGGCATCACCGACTCAATGGACATGAGTTTGGATAAACTCCAGGAGTTGGTGATGGACAGGGAGGCCTGGCGTGCTGCGCCAGAGTTGGACACAACTGAGCAACTGAACTGAACTGAACTGCCTCTGATGGTAAAGAACAGGCCTGCAATGCAGGAGACCTGGGTTCAGTCCCTTGGTTGGGAAGATTCCCTGGAGAAGGGAATGGCAATCCACTCCAGTATTCTAGCCTGGAGAACTCCATGGACAGACAAACCAGGCGAGTTACAGTCCATGAAGTCGCAAAGAGTCAGACATGACTGAGTGACTAACACACACACACGCACAAAAATTACCTTCCAAATAACAATTAGAATATCGGCATTTCTCATATTATGATGTAACCACCCTTCAACAAAATATCCTTAAGCAAATGAAGACATACTTCCCCTTGCCTGACTACTCCAAGTAGAATAGCGCATTAACCTAAGGTTCAGTAGCAACTGAGCTATTACCATGCTCATATCAAGAGGGCAAAAGAATGCAATGAATAAAAAACTGAAGGGGATCTGCAAGATCACCCATCTCCAAAGAAGAAGTAACCTTTAGTACAGGAGAGTAGTTAGCATGAGGCAATTTTAAAAGGATAGCTCAGGAACAAAAATACCCTCACCTCACTCTCTTCCCTCCTTCCGATCTCTTCTATTAGATTAGTTCAGCTGCTCAGTCATGTGTGACTCTGCATCCCCATGGACTACAGCACGCCAGACTTCTCTTTCCATCACCAACTCCTGGAGTTGACTCAAACTCACTTCCATTGAATTGGTGAAGCCATCCAACCATCTCATCCTCAGTCGTCACCTTCTCTTCCTGCCTTCAATCTTTCTCAGCATCAGGATCTTTTCAAATGAGTCAGTTCTTCACATCAGGTGGCCAAAGTACTGGGGCTTCAGCATTAGTCCTTCCAACGAATAATCAGGATTGATTTCCTTTAGGATGGAGTAGTTGGATCTCCATGATGTCCAAGGGACTCTCAAAGATTATTCTCCAACACCACAGTTCAAAAGCATCAATTCTTCAGCACTCAGCTTCCTTTATATAGTCCAACTCTCACATTCATACATGACTAGTGGAAAAACCAGAGCGTTGAATAGACGGACATTTGTTGGCAAAGTAATGTCTCTGCTTTTTAATAAGCTATCTAGGTTGGTCATAACTTTTCTTCCAAGGAGCAAACGTCTTTTAATTTCATACTGCAGTCACCATCTGGAGTGATTTTGGAACCCAAAAAAATAAAGTCTGTCACAGTATCCACTATTACCCCATCTATTTGCCATGAAGTGATGGGACCAGATGGCATGATCTTAGTTTTCAGAATGTTGAGTTTTAACCCAACTTTTCCACTCTCTTCTTTCACTTTCATTAAGAAGCTCTTTAGTTCTTTTTCGCTTTCTTCCATAAGGGTGGTATCAACTGCATATGGGAGGTTATTGATATTTTTCCTGGCAATCTTTATTCCAGATTGTGCTTCATCCAGCCCAACCTTTCTCATGACGTACTCTGCATATAAGTTAAATAAGTAGGGTGACAATACACAGCCTTGATGTACTCCTTTTCCTATTTGGAACTAGTCTGATGTTCCATGTCCAGTTCCAACTATTGCGTCTTTACCTGAATACAGATTTCTCAGGAGGCAGGTCAGGTGGTCTGGTATTCCCATCTCTTGAAGAATTTTCCACAGTTTGTTGTGATCCACACAGTCAAGGGCTTTGGCGTAGTCAATAAAGCAGAAGTAGATGTTTTTCTGGAATTCTCTTGCTTTTTTGATGATCCAAGGGATGTCGGCAATTTGATTTCCGGTTCCTCTGCCTTTTCTAAATCCAGCTTGAATATCTGGAAGTTCACGGATCATGTACTGCTGAAGCCTGGCTTGGAGAATTATGAGCATTACTTTACTAGTGTGTGAGATGAGTGCAATTGTGTGGTAGTTTGAGCATTCTATGGCATTGCCTTTCTTTGGGCTTGGAATGAAAACTTACCTTTTCCAGTCCTGTGGTCACTGCTGAGTTTTCCAAATTTGCTGACATATTGAATGTGCACTTTCACAGCATCATCTTTTAGGATTTGAAATAGCTCAACTGGAATTCCATCAATCACCTCCACTAGCTTTGTTCTTAGAGATGCTTCCTAAGGCCCACTGACTTCACATTCCAGGATGTCTGGCTCTAGGTGAGTGATCACACCATCATGATTAACTGGGTCATGAAGATCTTTTTTGCACAGTTTTTTATGTGTATTCTTGCCACCTCTTCTTAATATCTTCTGCTTCTCTTATGTCCAAACCATTTCTGTTCTTTATTGTGCCCATCTTTGCATGAAAAGATCCCTTGGTATCTCTAATTTTCTTGAGATCTCTAGCCTTTTCCATTGTATTATTTTCCTCTATTTCTTTGCATTGATCACTGAGGAAGGCTTTTTTTAATCTCTCCTTGCTATTCTTTGGAATTCTGCATTCAAATGGGTATATCTTTCCTTTTCTCCTCTGCCTTTCACTTCTCTTCTTGTGATAGCTGTTTGTAAGGCCTCCTCAGACAGCCATTTTGCCTTTTTGCATTTCTTTTCCTTGGAAATGGTCTTAATCACTGCCTCCTGTACAATGTCAGGAACCTCCGTCCATAGTTCTCAGGCACTCTATCTATCAGATCTAATCCCTTGAATCTATTTCTCACTTCCACTGTAAAATTGTAAGGGATTTGATTTAGGTCATACCTGAATGGTCTAGTGGTTTTCCCTACTTTCTTTAAGTCTGATTTGGCAATAAGAAGTTCATGATCTGAGCCACAGTCAGCCCCCAGTCTTGTTTTTGCTGACTGTATGGAGCTTCTCCATCTTTGGCTGCAAAGAATATAATCATTTTGATTTCAGTATTGACCATCTGGTGATGTCCACATATAGAGTCTTCTCTTGTGTTGTTGGAAGATGGTGTTTGCTATGACCAGTGCATTCTCTTGGCAGAACTCTATTAGCCTCTGCCCTGTTTCATTCTGTACTCCAAGGCCAAATTTGCCTGTTACTCCAGGTGTTTATTTACTTCATACTTTTGCATTCCAGCCCCCTATAATGAAAATGACATCTTTTCTAAGTGTTAGTTCTAGAAGGTCTTATAGGTCTTCATGGAACCATTCAACTTCAGCTTCTTAAGCATTACTGGTCAGGGCATACACTTGGGTTACTGTGATATTGAATGGTTTGCCTTGGAAACAAACAGAGATCATTCTGTCGTTTTTGAGATTGCATCCAAGTACTGCATTTTGGACTCTTTTGTTGACTATGATGGCTACTCCATTTCTTCTAAGGGATTCCTGGCCACAGAAGTAGACAGAATGGTCATCTGAGTTAAATTCACCCATTCCAGGCCATTTAGTTCGCTGATCCCTAAAACATCGACGTTCACTCTTGCCATCTCCTGTTTGACCACTTTAAGTTTTCTGTGATTCATGTACCTAAGATTCCAGGTTCCTATGCAATATTGCTCTTTAAAGCATGGGACTTTGCTTCTGTCACAAGTCACATCCACAACTGGGTGTTGTTTTTGCTTTGGCTCTGTCTCTTCATTCCTTTTGGAGTTATTTCTCCACTGGTCTCCAGTAGGATATTGGGCACCTACTGACCCGGGGAGTTCATCTCTCAGTGTCCTATCTTTTTGCCTTTTCATACTGTTCATGGGGTTCTCAAGGCAAGAATATTGAAGTGATTTGCCATTCCCTTCTCCAGTGGACCACGTTTTGTCAGAACTCTCCACCACAACCCGTCCATCTTGGGTGGCCCTACATGACATGGCTCATAGTTTCATTGAGTCTGACAAGGCTGTGGTCCATGTGATCAGACTGGTTAATTTTCTGTGATTTTCAGACTGTCTGCCCTCTGATGGAATACAATAAGGTGCTTATGCAAGCTTCCTGATGGGAGGGACTGACTGTGGGGGGAAACTGTGTCTTGTTCTAATGGGCAGGGCCATGCTCAGTAAATCTTTAATCCAATTTTTTGTTGGTGGGCTGTGTTCCCTCCCTGTTGTTTGGCCTGAGGCCAAACTATGGTGGAGGTGATGAAGATAATGGCTGACCTCCTTCAAAAGATCCCCTGCATTCACTGCTACACTCAGTGCCCCCAACCCTGCAGAGGGCACCACCCACTGACGCCTCTACCAGAGACTCCTGGACACTCATGGGCAAGTCTGGGCCAGTCTCTTGTGGGGGTCACTGCTCCTTTCTCCTCAGTCCTGGTGTGCACAAGGTTCTGTTTGTGCCCTCCCAGAATCTGTTTCCCCAGTCCTGTGTAAGTTTTGGTGGCTCTATGGTAGGGTTAATGGTGACCTCCTCCAAGAGGACTTATGCCATACCCAGGCCTATTGCACTCAGAGCCCCTGCCCCCTCCTCAGGAGACACCCAAACACAGTTCTGTCTCAGTTCCTGTGGGGTCTCTGGGTCCTGGTGTGCACAGGTATGTTTGAGCCCTCTGAGCATCTCTGGCGTGTGTGGGGTTTGATTTTAAATGTGATTTTGCCCCTCCTACCATCTTGCTGGGGCTTCTCTGCCCTTGGATGTAGGGTACCTCCTCACAGTTGCTCCAGTGCTGGCTTAAACCAAACTGAAATCAGAGATTGTTGATGTGGTTTATACCATTCAGCATCTCAGAACAGAGTGAAGAATGGGGATATTAAAGAGATCAGGGCAGGGGAGTAAATGAAGATAAACTTTGGTGGTGGTAGTTCAGTCACCAAGTCATGTTTGACTCTTCCATGGACTGTAAACCACCAGGCTACTCTATACATGGGATTTCCCAGGCAAGAATACTGGAGTGGGTTGCCATTTCCTTCTCCAGGAGACCTTCTCAACTCAGGGGCTAATCCACATCTCCTGCATTGCAGGCAGATTCTTTACCAAATCTTTACTGAGCCACCAGGGAAGCCCTGACGACACACTTTAAAATAAACTAACCTAAGGCTAATCATTGACAGGAGTACTAGAATACAGTGTAGCTCTGTATTAGCTCAGTATATAAGGAATCAGCTGGTAGTCTCAGCGTTGCGTCTGATGAAAACATTGTCCATATTAGTGAATATATTATTCTTTGTAAACTGAAAATTTTAGACTGATAGTATTTAACCCCTGTAAAGTTGGAAAGTAACATTGGTGATTGTTGTTGTGTAGTTGCTCAGTATATCTGACTCTTTGTGACCCCACCAACTGTAGCATGCCAGGCTTCCTTGTCCTTCACCATCTCCTGGAGATTGCTCAAACTCATATCCATTGATTCAGCAATGCCACCCAACCACCTCATGCTCTGTCTTCCCCTTCTCCTCCTGCACTCAATCTTTCTCAGCATCAGAGTCTTTTCCAATGAGTCAGCACTTCACATCAGATGTCCAAAGTATTGGAGCTTCAGCATCAATCCATCCAGTGAATAATCAAGGTTGATTTCCTTTAGGATTGACTGGTTTGATCTCCCTGCTGTCCAAGGGACTCTTAAGAGTCTTCTCCAGCACCACAGTTTGAAAACATCAATTCTTTGGCACTTAGCCTTCTTTATGGTCCAGCTCTCACATCCATACATGACTACTGGAAATCCACAGCTTTGACTATATGGATCATGGTCGGCAAAATGATGTCTCTCCATTTTAATATGGTATCTAGGTTTGTCATAGCTTTTCTTCAAAGGAGCAAACGTCTTTTAATTTCAAGGCTACAGTCACCTACCAGAGTGATCTTAGATCCCCCCAAAATAAAGTCCATCATTGTTTCTTTTAACCTCATCTATATGCCATGAGGTGATGGGACCAGATGCCATGATCTTCATTTTTTGAATGTTGAGTTTTAAGCCAGCTTTTTCACTCTCATCTTTCAACTTCATCAAAAGGCTCTTTAGTTCCACTTCACTTTCTGCCATTAGTGTGGTACCACCTGAATATTTGAGGTTACTGAATTTTCTCCCAGGAAGTTTTATTCCAGCTTGAGCTTCATCAGTCCAACATTTCACATGATGTACTCTGCATATAAGTTAAATAAGCAGGGTGAAAATATACTGCCTTGACATACTCCTTTCTCAATTTTGAACCTGCCTGTTGTTGCATGTCTAGTTCTAACTGTTGCTTCTTGACCTGAATACAGGTTTCTCAGGAGGCTGGTAAGGTGGTCCGGTAGTCCTGTGTCTTTAAGAATTTTCCACAGTTTGTTGTGATCCAAACAGCCAAAGGCTTTAGTGTGGTCAATGAAAGAGAAGTAGATGTTTTTCTGGAATCCCCTTCCTTCTTCTACAATCCAGCAGATATTGGCAGTTTGAGCTCTAGTTCCTCTGCCTTTTCTAAATACAGCTTCAACATTTGGAAGTTCTCGGTTCACATACTGCTGAAATCAAGTTTGAAGGATTTTGAGCATTACTCTGCTAATATGTGAAAGGACTGCAATTTTGCAGCGGTTTTAACATTCTCTGGCATTGCCTTTCTTTGAGACTGGAATGAAAACTGACCATTTCCAGTCCTGGGGCCACTGCTGAGTTTTCCAAATTTGCTGATGTATTGAATGCAGCACTTTCACAGCATTGTCTTTTTTTTTTTTTCATTTATTTTTATTAGTCGGAGGCTAATTACTTTACAATATTGTAGTGGTTTTTGTCATACATTGACATGAATCAGCCATGGATTTACATGTATTCCCCATCCCGATCCCCCCTCCCACCTCCCTCTCTACCCGCTCCCTCTGGGTCTTCCCAGTGCACCAGGCCTGAGCACTTGTCTCATGCATCTAACCTGGGCTGGTGATCCGTTTCACCCTAGATAATATACATGTTTCGATGCTGTTCTCTTGAAACATCCCCCCCTCACCTTCTCCCACAGAGTCCAAAAGTCTGTTCTGTATATCTGTGTCTCTTTTTCTGTTTTGCATATACGGTTATCGTTACCATCTTTCTAAATTCCATATATATGTGTTAGTATACTGTAGTGGTCTTTATCTTTCTGGCTTACTTCACTCTGTATAATGGGCTCCAGTTTCATCCATCTCATTAGAACTGATTCAAATGAATTCTTTTTAATGGCTGAGTAATATTCCATGGTGTATATGTACCACAGCTTCCTTATCCATTCGTCTGCTGATGGGCATCTAGGTTGCTTCCATGTCCTGGCTATTATAAACAGTGCTGCGATGAACACTGGGATACACGTGTCTCTTTCAGATCTGGTTTCCTCGGTGTGTATGCCCAGGAGTGGGATTGCTGGGTCATATGGCAGTTCTATTTCCAGTTTTTTAAGGAATCTCCACACTGTTCTCCATAGCAGCTGTACTAGTTTGCATTCCCACCAACGGTCACAGCATTGTCTTTTAGGATTTGAAATAGCTCAGCAGAATTCTATCACCTCCACTAGTTTTATTAGTAGTAATGCTTTGGCCACCTGGTGCGAAGAGCTGACTCATTTGAAAAGACCCTGATGCTGGGGAAGATTAAGGGCAGGAGGAGAAGGGGACAACGGAGAATGAGATGATTGGATGGCATCACCAACTCGACAGACATGGGTTTGGGTGGACTCCAGGAGTTGGTAAAGGACAGGGAGGCCTGGCGTGCTGTGGTTCATGCAGTCACAAAGAGTCAGACATGACTGAGTGACTGAACTGAACTGGACTTAATGCTTTCTAAGGCCCACTTGACTTCACACTCCAGGATGTGTGACTCTACATGAGTGATCATACCATCACGGTTGTCCAGATCATTAAAACCTTTTTTTTTATAGGTCTTCTGTGTATTCCTGCCACCTCATCTTAATACCTTCTGCTTCTGTTAGCAAAAACTTGTTGGAGTTGACTATGTCTCAGATTATGAACTCCTTACTGCCAAATTCAGACTTAAATTGAAGAAAGTAGGGAAGACCACTAGACCATTCAGATATGACCTAAATCAAACCCCTTATGATTACGGTGGAAGTGACAAGTAGATTCAAGGGATTAGCTCTGATGGAGTGGCAGATCTATGGACGGAGGTTCATAATATTGTGTAGAAGGTGGTGATTAAAACCATCCCCAAGAAAAAGAATTGCAAAAAGGCAAAATGGTTGTCTGAGGAGGCCTTACAAATAGCTGAGGAAAGAAGAGATGTGAAATGAAAAGGAGAAAAGGAAAGGTATACCCATCTGAATGCAGAGTTCCAAAGAGTAGCAAGGAGAGATAAGAAAGCCTCCATGATCAGTTCAAAGAAATAAAGGAAAACAATAGAATGGGAAAGACTAAAGATCTCTTCAAGAAAATTAGAGATACCAAGGGAATATTTCATGCACAGTTGGGCACAATAAAGAACACATTGGTGATTAATAGAATCAACAGAGAGCCAATCCCACATTCATGCTTAGTTCCTGAACTCACAGTTTACACTTAGAGGAGAACGAAACCTATTTACCGGCTGCTGGCTTCAAGCATATACTGAAGTTTGTACAGCATTCTTCCACCATCAGTAAGCATATTAATAGAGCCTTTAGTAGGCCAATCCACCTTTCTATAAGGCCAACCATTTCTGCTTGATAGGATATGTGCATAGTGGTAAAATCTTGAAACTTAGATAGTGAGCCAATTACCATAATATTTTTCTCTATGATTACCTCTTTGGTTGGGAGTATATTGTATAGGATACACTTATCTTCTGCCTACACCCTAAGCTTAGTTTAACAGAAAACAAAGAACATATTTCTTACAAATGTGTATAATAACTCAGGAGATTTACTGGGCCCCAGGCTCTTCATAAGAAATATAAGAATACGGTATAATGTCTAGTTTGTATTGCAGGTTTATAAATCATCCATCAATGTATGTGTGTGCTGCCAAGATAAAAATTCAATGATTTTAGACTTAGGCTCTCTATTCAGATTCTTACCATGAGAGGAATTGGTCTCATGACTGTGCTTACCATTTCTCAGGTCTTTCCACAGTGTCCTGGCTTCTGTGCAGAATGCTACAGAATATCTCAGTGAGAGAAAACTTGTCACTGCACAGTGGTTTATGGGTGAGTAGCTGAAGGACTTATCAGCCCCTACAGCTTGCTGAGATGGAAAAGTTCCTTTTAGATCGTAAATATACCTTAATGTAAGGTTTTCTCCCCATATAGCTGAATAAAATGGATAGAATATAACTAGACACACTATGCCACCCTGGTTTACAGCAGTCAAGATGGGAAATGGATTGGATTAAGCTTAATTTATACAATTGATCTTTTTGCTATAAAATGAAAAGACAACTTGAAGATGAAACAAATAACTGTGGACAGTTAAATTTTGGCACTGGTTCACATCCTGAAATATCATCCCACTGTTCTTAATAAAGGGAAGTTAAAAAAATAGAGAAGCCAGTCTCAGTTTCTCTTTAATATTCTTTGGAGGTAGGAGGCCTATTGGCAAAATGATAAGATTTTTCAGTAATGAAAAAGTATCTTACAAAAGGATAAGTATCTTTCAGTAAAGATACTGAAAGATTAAGCAACTGACTGTTATAGCAAAATTAATAAATTAATATGCAACCTTCACTATATAAACTTAGATTATATCCAGATGAAGGTCAACTATCTAAAATATTTTATTTTAAAAATTAAGTGGAAAAAAACATAGCATCAATTCAGTTCAGTTCAGTCACTCAGTCGTGTCCAACTCTTTGCGACCCCACGAATCGCAGCACACCAGGCCTCCCTGTCCGTCACCAACTCCCAGAGTTCACTCAAACTCAACATAGTATAACTGATAACAAAAGAATTAATTACATTCGAACAGTCCATTTTAATTACAATAGTAGTTATTAAATTGAATCAATCTGGTTTGATTATTAACACATGCCTTTGCAAAATATACTGTAGCTATAATAACTTATTTTCTTTAACTAAGTAGAAAAAAACACCCAGACCTCAAGCTCTAGTTATTATTCTTGTGAGCTATGTTCATTCCATTCTAAAAGAAGAAAAGATTAAGACAAACTTCTGGATAAGAGGCAATGTCAACACGCATGATTCAGTTACAACAAATAAATAGTTGCAGACTGTCACGCTTACCATACACTCAATACAATTTCACTGGAAAAAAAGAGTGCTTCATAAAGAGATTAAATTATCATTAAATAGTCATTACTATACCAAAATTAAAACTTGCAAAATTTGGAGAAGCTAACCAGGAGAAATCTGGATTCAAGAGAAGGAGGTCAGCTTCTGGCAGAAGACAAGCAGCTAAAGACATGACTTTCCTTCTACTTCTGATTAATAAAATACAACACAGGTATAAAGTACAAGCTCAAAAGGGTAAAGGCAAAACATAAAATAAAAAGTGTCAATAAAAGTAGTCTGTTTTTTATCCTTTGCCTTTTGCAAAGACTGAAAACAGGTATATGAGAAATTACTGACTTTTCAGAGCAAATAACTTCCAAGAACTTTTGAGAATACTTCAGTTCCTACACAGGCATAAACTGATAGAAAGTAAACAAATTTACTTGCAGAGCCCCAGAGAGGCAAGGAAGTGCAGGAAAGTGGTAGTTTGAGATTAAAATTCAGATTTTGATTAGGATGTGGAAAAGAAGTTATCTTTCCATCTACAATTCTATATACTCTCTCTCTCTCATCAGGCAGAAAATCTGACTTTTATACTGTAGATCATAAGTCAGAGAACTACAACCTGCTGGTCATACCTATCCTGCCACTGATTTTGTAAATAAGCTAAGTCTGTTCCTTTACATATTTTCTATGACTGCTTGTGTGTGGAGGTGAATACAGTTGATCATTGAACAATGCAGGGGTTGGGGTGCTGACATTCTGTGCCATCAAAAATCCACATAAAACATATAGCTGGCCCCCTGTAATCACAGTTCCTCCATATCCACAGTTCCACATCAATCAAACTATGGATTATGTAGTACTGTGTTATTTACTATTGAAAAGAAAGAAAAATGCCTGTACAGTGGACGGCTGCAGTTTAAACACGTGTTGTTCAAGGGTCAACTGCTGTTGTAAAAGAGACCACGTGCTCCACAAGGTCAAAAATACATGATAACCCTATATGCAAAACAGAAAAAGAGACACAGATGTACAGATCAGACTTTTGGACTCTGTGGGAGAAGGCGAGGGTGGGATGTTTCGAGAGAACAGCATCGAAACATGTATATTATCTATGGTGAAACAGATCACCAGCCCAGGTGGGATGCATGAGACAAGTGCTCGGGCCTGGTGCACTGGGAAGACCCAGAGGAATCAGGTGGAGAGGGAGGTGGGAGGGGGGATCAGGATGGGGAATACATGTAAATCCATGGCTGATTCATGTCAATGTATGACAAAAACTACTACAATATTATAAAGTAATTAGCCTCCAACTAATAAAAATAAATGAAAAAAAAAATACATACTATCTGACTCTTTAAGGAAAAAGTATGTTAACTTTCGGTCTAAATAAATGAACTAGAAGGACCCAAACTCAGATTTACCTAAAAGAGGGATGAAAGCAACAAAGGGACACTGAATATAAGGACACAAAGTATATTTCTGGGCTTCCCGGTGGCTCAGATGGTCAAGAATTCACCTGCAATGTGGGAGACCTGGATTCGATTCCTGGGTTGAGGAGATCCCCTGGAGGAGGGCATGGCAACCCACTCCAGTATTCTTGCCTGGAGAATTCCCAAGGACAGAGGAGCCTGGAGAGCTGCAGTTCATGGGGTTGCAAAGAGTTGGACATGTCTGAGTGTCTAAGCACAGCACAGTACAAAGTGCAATACTACACACTATACAGTGAGTTTCCAAATTCCTCTCCCTCTGCCCTGCTGAAAACACCCATCCAAGCTAATATTCCGAGGTAGGGATGTGTGTACGTGTGTGCCTGTGTTAGGTATATTTTTGTTGTTCAGTAGCTAAGTCATGTCCAACTATTCGTGACTCCATGGACTGTAGCCCACCAGACTCCCTCTTGTCTGTGGGATTTCTCAGGCAAGAACACTGGAATGGGTTGCTATTTCCTTCTCCAGGGGATCTTCCCGACCCAGGGATTGAACCCACTTCTCTTGCTTTGGCAGGTGGATTCTTAACCACTGATACAAATATATATATATGTAATTTTCTGTTTGTGACAAAATGAGTACTCCACATTTTATTTTTTAATAAAAAAAAAAATATTCCTTAACCAGTTTTGAACTGCATAATTTGTGCTTAGTCGTTCAGCCACGTCTGACTCTGTGACTCCATGGACTGTAGCCTGCCAGGCTCCTCTGTCCATGGCGAGTCTCCAGACAAGAATACTTATTAGTCTTATTAGTCTATTCCCGCCTCTTCACGGAGTGGGTTGCCATGCCCTCCTCCAGGGGATCTTCCCAACCCAGGGATCAAACCCAGGTCTCCCACATTGCAGGCAGATTCTTTACCATCTGAGGCACCAGGGAATCACACAAATCAATCTTTCCTCAGGGGAACAGTCTCCTTCCTCATGCTCTCTGTGATCACAGTGCAGATTCCAAGGGAGTCCCCAGTGTACATGTCTCTCTCCCGCTTGCAGAAATAAAAAGCCACATGGCTCTAAGGACATTGGAATATGTTCCACATTCTTCATGTTCTTAAAACCCACCTGGCTGTCGGGATGGTACCATGGTATTTGCTGAGCCTCCAGATTTGAAGGAAACTCTCTGCTAAGACCCTGTTGGAGGAGATCATTGAGATCATCAAGAGGATGTACTGTCAGATGACCTTCTAGCTGGTCTTAGGAAAACATAGGAGACTTGCCTCCTCCCCTGTCTTTGGACTGTATAGCCTGCACACCACTCCCGCACTAGGAGCTGCTTCAAGAACACACCTTTGAGAGAGTACTGTGTTCCTGAAATTCTGGACTACCTATGTGACTCAACCCCATTAAGGTCTCTGTATAAAACTCTTAAAGAGTATGGTGAGTGGGTGCAGAGATCAATTCATCTTGCAGTCACCGATCCCTTGCTTATTAAAACTGCACCATATCCATCTGAAAATCAGTTCTTAATATGCATCGGAAGCACTGATGCTAAAGCTGAAGCTTCAGTACATTTGCCACCTGATGCAAAGAGGTGGGTCACTGGCAAAGACCCCGAGGCTGGGAAAAATTGAGGGTGAGAGAAAGCGGGCGACAGAGGAGGAGATGGTTGGATGGCTTCACTGGCTCAATGGACATGGGTTTGAGCAAACTCAGGGAGATAGTGAAGGACAAGGAAGCCTAAGGTGCTGCAGTCCATGGGGCTGCAAAGAGTCAGACGTGACTTAGCTACTAACAACAACAAAATCAACCTGGAGTGGTCTGCCTCTTTCTTTGGTCTCTTCTTGTTTGCAGGCCATTGTTGAATTTCCCCCAGGGAACTCTTGAGGTTGTGAACCAGCAACTGGTAAACCAACCAGGAGACTGAAGAAACAGGTCTTGTGAAAGACATTCAAGGGGTGAAATCCTAGGTTGGCTCTGACCTCCACGTGAGGAGAGGTTGCCTGAGTGTTAGATGCTCATGAATCACCACATGAATTCAGGGATGCCCCCCAAATGCCAGCTGGTTTAATATATTTGTTTGAAGAACTGCACACACACACTATAGCAAAGAAGGGAAACCAGTGGCTGCCACGGCGGGCTGGCCTTCACCATGGGCAGTTCGCTGGACACCCAATGCCCAGTGAGAGGCTAAAAGCTCAAGTTAGAAAGTTGGAAGAGCTGAAGTTAGAGAAGGACTTAAAGTTTTCCACTACTCTCCCAGCTTCAAGGCTGGCAGACAAAGCGGGAGAGCAGGATAATAAATGTGTCACTTTACAAAACTAGGATGGTACGAACTCCCTTAGATTAAGGTCTGAGCACTTGTTACAAAGCCTGATTGGGATTCTAAGAGGCGGAGTCTCTGGGAAAGTCAGGAGAACAAGGAGACAGATGTTGTGGTGATTGACAGTGAAACAAATGGAGCACCCCCTGCCATCTGATCCCTAAAACAAAGGAAAGGAAAGACCAGCAGCAACAACCCCAGCCAGCAGGGCAGCCTGGGATTCAGGAAGCAATCATGGTGGGAAAAGGTACCTCTGCTGAGATCCAACAAAAGGCCAGGGAGAGTAGCAGTCATGGCTAGTGCTGCTGTGGGATACAGGAAGCCATGCATTTCTCAGGCAGGAGACAGAGGAGCAGCAACATCACCACACACTCTGCCCTCCAGCAGCACCTGTGTGGCACTGGGGGGGTTCAAGGGACACTCTCCCTTATTGATTGGATTATTCTAACCTGCAAGGCAGCCCAGTCCAGTGATCGGGGACGTGTGGCCCTCGAAATCTATAGATGAGGTACAACAAACTCTAAGGGAGTTGGGACTAAGACAGACTACCTATATCCCTGTCTCTGGAGGCCTTTGTGGGCCACATTCACTACAGGGATGAAAGCCAAAATACTCCAGCTCATCCTAGCACCTGGTACGGGATACTGATATCCCCATGCTGAGCCCAGTCGTGGGATAAGATATTTATAATGTTGGGCAATTCACTGCTGATCTGGGGGAAATGAATGAATCCTGGGGATGGGTACAGGTAGCCAAGGCAAAGACCCAAGACAGAGACAGCTTGAGAAGCCAAAAGTCTATGCAAATTCACTGTAAAGGGTCCAGTAAAAATACTGAGGAAGTCAAATGTGGTTTGACCTCATTCCTACTGGAACCCAACCTAAAAAGATAAACCAGCAACCCAACGCTGTGTTGGTCAGCCTATGGAAAGACTTACAGCCTGAACAACAGTTCAGAACTGCCTGGCTCTGCCACCCCTACCATACACAGTGCTCCAGCTTGCTCTAGCAGAGTCCTCAGCAATGCAGCCTTGTTTGGCTAGCTGCCTTCCATGCCCCCGGGTATCTGATGCAGGCCAAGATTTCCTTCAGGTGAGAGCTGCTAAGGAGATGAGAGGCCTCAGATGGAGCTCACTATTAAATTATTATTAAATGTTTATAATCTCTCCCACTTAAGCATATACTAAAACAAGAATAAAATAGAAAAGTGTATACACCAATTAACTTTATGTAATGTAGGATGCGGGTAAGAAATTCTAGAACTTCTTTGGAAGGTGAAAAATAGAGGTGAGTGGACAGATAAAATAAAAACAAGGGTTTAAAAAAATGTTAACAGTAGCAGAAGATACAGTATAATGGCCCTGAAGAACACCAAGGATGGTTGGTTCCAGGAATATAATGACAGCAAAGGCAGGGATAAGTGATGGGAACTGGAGTCACTGAATACATGTAAATGCAACTTTTCCTTCACTCTTGACCCACTTTTTCTAGTCCAATTACAGAAAATAGCACACAGATCCGAAATTAGTCATCTCTAAAGAGTTTGAACAAATAGTCTTAGAAAAAATAGAGTGATGAGATATCTGTCACAGTGATGAGTCTCCATGCTTGTTTGATGTTATGGGTTTCGGTAAACCTCAATAACTAAATTCCTGCCAGCATATTCTTAGCTGAAGTCTGCCAGCCTGAAAATCCCATCCACTATGAGAAAGTGGATATTCAAGTATAACCAAATATGTGAAAGAAGCTTTCAATACAAATAATAAAGCTAACCCCTGGTCCCAGATGAAAGAATGTTATTTCAAACATTGGAGGGGAAAAGAAAAAACCTATATCTAACTGATATCCTTAGAAAAACTCTCAAATTTTTATTCATTAAAAAAACCCAGAATGACATTCTATGAAATATCAGGAGAAAAAAAGATGGAATGCAAAATAGCCCCTGAAAATTAGGAACACGGAGAAAATGATAGAACTGAGAAAATCTTGTAGAACTTAGAGCAAAACAAACTGAAAATGTGGAAGACATAAAGGTATACTCTATATTGTCAAACAGACAAACAATAATAGAATTCCTGAAGAGAGAAAATATAGATTTAAAAAAAAAAAACTAATAACAGAAAATTTTACAGTAATACAAAGTGACAGAAGCCTTAAAATTGGTAGGGCCCCGTAAACATAGAAAAGGATTAGGTATATACACACATGAACACATATGGCTACAATGGCTACATATGGCTCAAATAAACATCTCACCATGATTTTTCCCATATGCCAAGGATGAAGAAGAGGTTACCAAAAGCAAAGGAAAAACAACCGCCACCAAAACAAATATCAAAATCTAAAACAAAAACTGAACAAAAGTTAGAATGGAGTTTGCATCAGAAAAAATTACATAGTGGAAGATAACAGAAAATGGAAAATTACTCCAAAGCTTTAAATGGAAGCAATTTTCTCTATTAGTTATATGCCCATTAAATTCAAATTTTAAAGTATGAATACAGAATTAAACATAAGAAATTTTATCTCCTATCCATCTAGGAAGTTACCTGCAGATGTACAGAAGCAAACTGAAAGAGTAAATCAAAGAGGAAGAAGATGGAATACCCAGGGAAAAGCAAATAGGCAGGAGATATTGAAGGGACATGCACAATGACATTAATAGTTATGCACCAAGAGTCCAGTGTAAACATTACAACTGAAAGCAGGAGAAAATAGTGTCCTGATGGTAAAGGCGAGGTGTTAGAAGATCATTAGGGCAATAAAGGCTAAAATACAATTTAAAATAAACCAATTAGAAACTATGAAAAAATCATTACAAAAAATAAAATAACATATTATTATTTATAAATTACTTTGCTTTGTGATGAACCACATATACAATATCATACCATAAATGAAGTAAATTTGGTATTAAAATCCTTTCAAAATCATGTTTCCCGATGGTGATAGATTCTTTCTATGTATTTGCTCTCAAGGTAAATTTCATGACTAGTAATTGTTGCACAATAAATGCTTATTCTTGCCTTTTAAAAAAGGTTTTCCTTTGGGGGAATGCCCTCTCACATTCATGTCATATGAGCACTGGAATTCTATTTCTTCAAATCACCATGGGTACAATGCAGACAAATGGCTTCATTCACAGGTGTATGTGTAATACTGGAGGAGTTGCTTTCTGAAATCTCTCTTGATTTGCACGAGTTTTCTTCCTCCTTTTTATCTCAACTGCACCTTGTTTCACCTCTCTACTGATGTTTATCATCTGCCACATACTACAGATTTTTAAGTATTTGTTTCAACCTCCCTACAGGACTGAATATTTTCTAGGAACAGATATTCTCACTCACTCCTACACTGAGCACCTTGGCCACAACAGGTGCTTCCTTGATATGTCTTGAATTAAGATAACAGATTAAATCTCCTTAAGCCTTGCTTAGATACAAATCTTGGACAGAAGTTGTTAAGACAAAGTTCTAGGGAGTGCCTTTTCACAAAGCTCAGAGACTGCTTCCCTATATACTTGATAAAAATGAAATTTTAAAATGCTAGGTTGCAGCTTTTATTATTTCACCCCCAATTTAAGCCCTTCCAGGGCCCCCACTATGTAATAAAACCACTAACAAAAGAGCCTAATATTGAAGACTTTTCTCTGTTAGATTGTAGCTTTCAGGGCCTTCATTTTAATAATTATATAATGTACATTTGCACTCAATAACTATTAGCTGAAAGTAGGATTTAATAAATTAATGAAGTATTTTAAAATAGGAAATCTGAGCCTACCACTACTTAGTTCAAACAGTCATGAATATGCTACAGAGAAAACACCTGGAAGTTAAAAGTTTTTATATCACTAAGAAAAATCCATAAAAGAGAAAGAAAATTCCTGCCACCCTCAGTCAGTAGGATACCACAAAGATTAATGAGGTAATGCAATAAAAAGTGCTTTGAGCTATTCATACGAATGGTGCTTTACAAATGTACTTCATTGTAATTATTCTCTGCATTTACCCTTAATGCCATATCTAAAAGATTTGAGTTAGAAAGGGCAGTGACTTTCCATTATACAAAAGTTTTTTCAAAGTCATCTATTCCAATCTTGACCCCTAGGTAATTTTTTTTCTCAATTAAAATAGTCACCTTATATAATTTGTATTGTAGATTAGTTTAATGAATTAGGCTAGATGATATATATGAACTCCCTGGTTCTGCGAAAGATCCTAGTAAATACTTGTTTCTGTTATTTTCTATAATCAAAATAGTTATAGTAGAAATTATTTTAAAAGTTCTATCAGTGAAATTTTCAGGTGTATCTGGAACAAGAGGGACGCCAATTAAAGCTGGAATGTTGGCATTTGATAGACTCTCAGAATAAATTGGGCTTCCCTGGTGGCTCAGATGGTAAAAGCGTCTGCCTGCAATGCGGGAGACCCAGGTTTGATCCCTGGGTCAGGAAGATGACCTGGAGAAGGAAATGGCAACCCACTCCAGTACTCTTGCCTGGAAAATTCCATGGATGGAGGAGCCTGGTGGGCTACAATCCATGGGGTCACAAAGATTCGGACACAACTGAGCGGCTTAACTTTCACTTTCAGAATAAATTATTTGAGACAAATTCTTGGATGATAATTGGTTGCTTGTTTGTATATTTTTGTGCAACGTGTTGCCAAATCATATTACATTTTAAAATTGAACTTCAACAGAATAAAGAACCTAAAATAAACCCACACACCTATAGTCAATTGATCTTCAACAAAAGAGACAAGAACATACAATGGGGAAAAGACAGTCTCTTCAGCAAGTGGTGTTGAGAAAGTTGGACTGCCTCATTTAAATCAATGAAGTTAGATCACACCTTCGACACCATACACAAAAATAAACTCAAACTGGCTTAAAGGCTCAAATAAAGACAGGGCACCATAAAACTCCTACAAAAGAACAGAAGGGGAACATTCGCTGACATAAATTGTACCATTGTTTTCCTAGATCAGTCTACCAAGGCAACAGAAATAAAAGCAAAAATAAACAAATGGGACCTAATCAAACATAAACTTTTGCAGAACAAAGGAAATCATAAACAAAAGACAACCATTGGCTGGGTGACCAACAAAGGCATAATTTCCAAAATATGCAGATAGCTCACACAAGTCAATAACAGAAAAACAAACAATCCAGCTAAAAATAGGCAGAAGATCTAAACAGACATTTCTCCAGGAAGACATACAGATAGTCAACAAGCACATGAAAAGATGGTCAACATGGCTAATTATTAGAGAAATGCAGACCAAAATTACAATCAGGTACCACCTCACACCGGTAAGAATGACCAACATTAAAATGTCTACAACTAACACGTGCTGAAGAGGTGTGGGAAAAAGGGAACTCTCCTACACTGTTGGTAGGAATGTAAATTGGTACAGCCACTATGGAGAATAGTATGGAAGATCCTCAAAAAACTAAAAATAGAGTTGCCATGTGATCCAGAAATCCCACTCCTGGACGTATACCTGGACAAAATTATCATTTAAAAAGATACATGAACCTCTATGTTCATATCGGCACTATTTACAATAGCCAGCACATGGAAACAACCTACATTCCATTAACAAATGAATGGAAAAAGAAACTGTGAGATATATACACACACACACACACACACACACATATATGTGTATATATACACACACACATATATATATGACAAAGGATGAGATGGTTGGATGGCACCACTGACTCAAAGGACATGAGTCTGAGCAAACTCCATGATCGTGAAGGACAGGGAAGCCAGAACGTGCATGCTAAGCTGCTTCAGTCGTGATTGACTCTCTGCGATCCTATGGACTGTAGCTCACCAAGCTCCTCTGTCCATCGGATTCTCCAGGCATGAATCCATGGGTTGCCATGGGCTTGCTATGGGTTGCCATGCCCTACTCCAGGGGATCTTCTGGACCCAGGGATTAAACTCTCATCTTTTACATCTCCTTCATTGGCAGGTGGGTTCTGGGCCACTAGAGCCACCTGGGAAGCCCATAGGAGAATATATGTATATTTAAATAAAGTGTATACACTGTATATCAACTATACTTCCAAAAAAAAAAAAAAACTGAATTTTGCAAAACTGTTCACAATGACAGCCTAAATCTAATAGGTCAAGTTGTCAAAGAAGCAATTCACTAAGTGATCATTATTGAAACATGTTATTTTTTAGAATACAGGAGACATAATCCAGACACAGACTGCTTTCAATGTAATAGTAAACTGGATCTATTAGTAGCCAATATTAAATACCATCTTATGTTGAACAAAAATCATGGTGATAAACCTATGTGCAGTTACCTAAGCCTATAAGCATCACACTTCCTGATTTCAAAATACATTACAAGTTACAGTATTCAAACTAGTTAGGTACTGGCATAAAAACATACATATTACTGAATTAATTATAGAGCCCAGAAATAAACCCAAGTATGTAAAATCAACTGGTTTTGAGTCACGACTCAAGAGTGTGACGACTAAACAATGGGAAAAGGATAGTCTCTTCAACAATGGTATTGGAAAAATTGGATATTCACACACAAAAGAATGAAACTAAACCCCTATTTTAGACCACTCAGAAAAATTAACATAAAATGGAATAAAGACTGAAATGTAAGACCTGAAACTATATAACTCCCAGAAGAAAAGAGAGGGGAGAACCTCTTTGACACTGGTCTTAGAAAGGATTTTATGTACATGATAGCAAATGCAAATCAAAACCACAGTGAGACATTACCCCACACATGTTACAATAGCTGTTATCAAAAAGTCAAGAGTTAACTATTGCTGCTGAGGATGCAGGGAAAAGGAAACTCTTGTTCACAGTTGGTGTGAATATAAATTGGTACAACCATTATTGGAAAAATATAGTAAGTAGATTCTTTAAAAAATGAAATAAAGAACTACCATATGAACTAGCCATTCCACTTTTGGATATACATTAAGGAAACAAAACCATTATCTCAAACAGGCATCTTACTCCCTTGTTATTGCAGCATTATTCACAATAGCCAAGACATGGAAACAACCACTGTCATACAAATAAATGGATAAAGAAAATGTGGTATATATACAGAATATTATTCAACCACAAGAGGAAGGAAGTCTTGCCATTTGCCACAACAGGGATGACCATGAGGACACCATGTTAAGTGAAATAAGTCAGAGAAAGACAAATATTTTATGATCTAATTTTTATGTGAAATAAAAAAATCTTAAACTTATAGAAACAGAGAACAGATTGATAAACGCCAGGGGTGTGTGGGGGGGGGGGGATGGGGGTGGGTGGTAATAAATGGGTGTAGGTTGTCAAAGGGTATAAACTTCTAGCTATGGGATAAATAAGATGTAGATATCATGGGCAGTATGATGAGTTAATAATAGTGTATTATACATCTGAAAGGCTTCCCTGATAGCTCAGTTGGTAAAGAATCCGCCTGCAAGACTGGTACAGCCACTATGGAAAACAGTGTGGAGATTTCTTAAAAAACTGGAAATAGAACTGCCATATGACCCAGCAATACCACTTCTGGGCATACACACTGAGGAAACCAGATCTGAAAGAGACACGTGCACCCCAATGTTCATTGCAGCACAGTTTATAATAGCCAGGGCATGGAAGCAACCTAGATGCCCATCAGCAGATGAATGGATAAGGAAGCTGTGGTATATATATACCATGGAATATTACTCAGCCGTTAAAAAGAATTCATTTGAACCAGTCCTAATGAGATGGATGAAACTGGAGCCCATTATACAGAGTGAAGTAAGCCAGAAAGATAAAGAACATTACAGCATACTAACACATATATATGGAATTTAGAAAGATGGTAATGATAACCCTATAGGCAAAACAGAAAAAGAGACACAGAAATACAGAACAGACTTTTGAACTCTGTGGGAGAAGGTGAGGGTGGGATGTTTTGAAAGAACAGCATGTATATTATCTATGGTGAAACAGATCACCAGCCCAGGTGGGATGCATGAGACAAGTGCTCGGGCCTGGTGTACTGGGAAGACCCAGAGGAATCGGGTGGGGAGGGAGGTGGGAGGGGGGATCGGGATGGGGAATACGTGTAACTCTATGGCTGATTCATATCAATGTATGACAAAACCCACTGAAATGTTGTGAAGTAATTAGCCTCCAACTAATAAATAAAAGAAAAGAAAAAATAAAGAAAGAAAAAAAAAAGAATCCGCCTGCAAGGCAGGAGACGCTGGTTCAATTCCTGGGTCGGGAAGATCCCCTAGAGGGGGATAGGCTATCCACTCCAGTATTCTTGGGCTTCCCTTGTGGCTCAGCTGGTAAAGAATCTGCCTGCACATCTGAAAGTTACTAAGAGAGTAAATCTTTAAAAAATCCTCATCACAGAAAAAAATATATATATATTTTAAGTATGTGAGGTGATGAATGTATAAACTAACTTTATCATGGTAAACATTTCACAACATCACACACATATCAAATTATAATATTGTACACTTTAAACTTGCACATATTATATGTTAAGTATATCTAAATAAATCCAGGGAAAAGTTAAAAGTAGAAAACAAAAAGAAAGGTAAAACTAAGGAAATGTGATAGGCTGACGTCTGAAATGGTCCCCAATGCTTTCTATCTCTCAGTACTCATGTCTTTACCAACACTTATGTTCTGGGTTTTGGTGGAACACATGATTTGTTTTCCACCAATAGAATGTGACATGGAGACAGATCTCGTTTCTGTTATTGTATTATAAAAGACTGTGACTTCTTTACTGCCAGTAGGCTTTCACTATTGCTTTCTTGGTTTACATGGTTGATGGAAGAAACTGCCAGGCAGTTAAGTTTACATGGCAATGAACGAGAGGGCCTCTGACCAACAGTCAATGAGAAACTGCCGTCCTCAGCCCAATGACACTTAGGAACCGAATGCTGTCAACAACTACTTTGTGAGCTTGAAATTAGATCATTTTCTAGTTGAGCTATCAAATGAAACCATAGACTTTGGCCTTGGTTGCAACTTGGTGACAGGCTAAACGGAGAACTTAGGGAAGCCACACCTGGATGCCTGAGCCATAGAAACTATGATACAACAGATAAGTTGTTTTTAAGTCATTAATTTTGGGTGTGATTTGTTAAGCAGCAACAGACATCTGTTGTGTATTTTACATTTGGAAGCTTGTATGGAATTGATTTTTTCTTTTTTTTTTTTTTTTATGAGTATGTGACAAGTAAGTATTTGAAGAAGTTTTGCAAAAATTTAATGGAATCAAGCCAGTACCCATGAGTTGTAATACTATTAAAATCTTTTCTCTAAAACAAAAAAAGGTATGTAATTTGCAATGTTAAAAGCTTACAACCTGCCTATAAAGCTGTGGGCCTGGAGAAGGGTTTTCAGTTTTATAAGATGCACATAACAGTGTTTGCTTAATTTATAAAAGAACACAGAACTGAAACTCATTTTCTTATTAAATAACCTTAGAAGGTCAGTAAAAATGTAGAGGAAAAAGTCTAAAACATGCCTTGATTTCCTGCGTACATTCAAAGTTGCTATGAGTAACTTCAAACAATAACATCTCTCTGAGGCAGATTTTTTCCAGTGGAGAAACTCTGTTTGGACTGGCTCTTTGATGACCATCTGTATTAAACTCCTTGTGTTACACTTGTGTATTTATCCATTGTGTTTTTCTGCCTTTCTGCCTGTTTTGTAGTTTTATTGATAGCCAGACAAGATGTACTGGGTAAAAGGAACTGTTATAAACAGGTCTTTAGTAATACGGTGGTGATGTGTGGTAGGAGAGGAAGGGTTTATAGTTCTATGATTGGGTCTCAGTCTCTGAGTGAGCCTATGCTTCTGGACTTTGAACTTCACAAGTGTTTAATTTTTTTCTACCCCTTAGGTGGAAGAGGATGACTAGAATGGGCTAGAGTTGGATATTTTCCTTCCCCAGGTAAGGCAGTCTCTGATAATATCCCAGCCATTCAGGTTTCATTCAGCCATTGGTTTCCCCTGAGGACAGGCCTTGTTGAGAAGAGCCAAGTACCCTGGCTTCTTACTCTCTGCCCTCCCCACTCCCTACCCTCCCCATACCCACTTCACCCCACCACCCACCTCATCCCATGCCCACCTCCAACTCCCCAACTGCCCCCCTCAAGCAAGCCATAAAAAAGAAAAAAAAAAGGTTCCTTTTTCCCTCTTCCAGCACAGCTTGAGGCAATTTTTTCCTGATATTTATTGTGAGAATTTCATTGAGCTAGACATAAACCACACAAGATTGCGGGGCGGGGGGGACATCTATCAGTGGGTCTCCATGGATTATTTAAACTCTCAGATTTGTCTACACCTAGCTTCTAGCAACTGATCATTTACAGTTCTGGCCTTCTCATGCAGGTACTGGTTGCTGGTGCTGATCCCACAGCAGTTTCTACTCATGAGTCTCTGCTCTGTTAAGGTGAGACTTGGTGTATTTGCCAGTCTATCTGTCCATTCTCAGGGCAGTACCTTGCCCTGTGTCCTCCCCTCTCTTAAGGATCCAAGAACAGTTATTAATTTTCCAGTCTGTTTAGCTTTTTATTTGATGTTAGGACAGAATGGAGACTTTCAAGCTAATTTGCAGAAAATGAAAACTAAAGTCTTCAACACCTGCTCTACATTTAGATGTGTATTTACCCTCCGGGCTACTCCTCCACTTTTTTGGAAGTTCAGGAATTTCAATGACTTAATTTCCCCCCCACTGCTCTCATTATTAAATTATATATTTTCAACATTAATATGGTGACAACCCTAAATTCTATTCACACAAATACCCCTCCAAGCTATAATAAAATCCACCACCATCCTACTATTTAAGCAACATTCATCAAGACCTCAATCTAGACCTCCTGTTGGAGGGTAGCTGAAAGTTTCTACAGTAGACCACTTAGCATCAGTGCAAAGGTCTAGAATGTGGCCTACTTCAGAAACTTTAGCAACCACCCATTATAAATCTGAGCTGCCTCAGTCCTTTCTTCTCTTTAAACTTGTTACTGTTTTAATCTTCAGTCCCTTTCCATTTCATTTTAACCCATAAATTACCACTAAGCCATACATTTTTTCCAGTTCAATGTGATACATTTTATTATTCTTCCAAGTATCCACTCCCTTCCCTGAATAGTTTTATATTTCTTAATCTTCCAGGCCTCCCTATAGGATGCATGTATTAACATATCCCATGATCAGGCTTGACCATCTGAAATGGCTTGCTTTGGCCAGTGAGATGTCAGTGGCCACAACAAGTGCAATATTAGAAAAGATTCTTTTAAGAAGACAGAGTAGAATGGAGCCAAACCCAGGCTGACCTAAAGATCTGCCATCAAAACTTAAAAGCTTTTTGCCATTATCCACTAAGATTTTAGGGTTGTTGGTTGCCACAGGGGGAGCTGACTCACATACCCAAATTGAGCCCCACTGGCCAAGTATCTTTCACCAACATTCTCTTGCCCTCCTTGACTTTCTGCTTCACATGCAGAAAGTCCTCAAAAAGATCTCCATCCTTAAATATGGTTTTCCCTGACACCAATTCACATTCTAAGAGCTTCTGATAAAAATTATAGAAATATAAAAATATGTACTTGGTTGCCATTATAAATCCTAAGTTTCCAAACTCAGACCTCTCAAATAATTTATTAATCTTTTTAGTTATCCATGATGAGCAACTTTTATTATTGTAATTGCTATTCCACACCTCCTTCCCTCAAGTCTCCTACACATACAGCACACCTTTCTTTTGCAGATTCCTTTGCATCCACCTTCATATACACATTAATCTTGATTTAGGCACTTATTCACATCTGCAGCCATTCTTTCTTTCTTTCTCCCCATCTCTGTAACCTATACCACTTTTCCACTTCAAGAGAAATACTACTACTCATATTTTACCTCATTACTACCTTATTTGACACCTTCTTGGATTTTGATACAATTTTACCTTCTTCCTAAGTTATAAATGTTCCATCTGTTATTTGTCCATCCTACAAAGCAAAAGAGCTCCCAGTCCCAACTATGGGCCCTTCCTTTATCTAATTTCTCTTCACTATCACGCCCAAGCTATTGAGTATGGACTATAATTGTTCCTCCCTTCTCAATTACATCTCAGTCCCTTAAGCCCAACTTTTATCTCCACCCTTACATTTAAGCTACTTTGACAAACTTATTACCTTGAATTTCTTAAAACTGTATGCTCAATTCACTGTCATTGTACTTTTCTATTCTGAATTTTTTGACACTTTGCAAACTGGTTTTCTTTAGGTTTCATTTATTCCAATGCAGCTTTCTACCTTTGGTTTCTGTGATACCACCTTTTCCCTTCTCTGCTTTATTTTTGATGAATGAACACATTTTTAAATATATTTTTGCCATTATTTGTATTGTTAATAAATGTATCTCATGAGTATTATTTTCCAAAACTGTGTATAGTGCATTAATTAGGGAAAATTAAATAAAATTAAATGGCCTGAAGCCATTAGACATTTTCCCTAAGAATGAAATGCTTGTAATCAGTCTTGAAGGATAACAAAGCACTAACTAGGTGCACAAAGAAGGGAACCTCATGAAGAGAGAAAAACAGATAAAAGTATATTCAGTAATGTTGAATTTATTTTTCAGAACTGACTCACCACAGATGAAACATGCAGGATTGAAAGTGAAAGTGAATTTGCTCAGTTGTGTCTGACTTTTTGCTACCCCATGGACTGTAGCCTATCAGGCTCCTCTATCCACAGGATTTTCCAGGCAAGAGTACTGGAGTGGGTTTACATTTCCTTCCAAAACTGTGTATAGTGCATTAATTAGGGAAAATTAAATAAAAGTAAATGGCCTGAAGCCATTAGAAGTTTTCCCTAAGAATGAAATGCTTGTAATCAGTCTTGAAGGATAACCAAGCACTAACTAGGTGCACAAAGAAAGAAGGGAACTTCACGAAGAGAGAAAAACAGATAAAAATATATTTGGTAATGTTGAATTTATTTTTCAGAACTGACTCGCCATAGATGAAGCATGCGGGATTAAACATAAATAAAATAATTTGATAGCAGTAAGGCTGTAGAACCTTTGTTACAATATTGTGCAAAGACCTCCCCCCACAGAAGTAAAACAAGAAGGAAAATCATCAAATCACAAAAATAACATTTGCACATTATGTATTATGCAGTATTATATATGTATGTGTGTATATGTATGTATGTGTGTGTGTGTACATATATACCTATATATATATGTTGCTCAGTCATGTCCAACTCTTTGCGACCCCATGGACTATGCTGTCCATGGAGTTCTCTAGGCCAGAATACTGAAGTGGGTAGCCGTTCCCTTCTCCAGGGGATCTTCCCAACCCAGGAATCTAACTCAGGTCTCCAGCATTGCAGCAGATTCTTTACCAACTGAGCCACAGGGGAAGCCCAAGATAACTGGATTGAGTAGCCTATCCTTTCTCCAGCAGATCTTCCTGACCCAGGAATCGAACTGGGGTCTCCCGCATTGCAGGTGGATTCTTTACCACATATATCATCAGCTTCTTGGGAGAAGATTATATATATATATAAAATATAATATATATATAATTCCTAATCTGGCCTTCCCAGGTGGCACTAGTGGTAAAGAGCCTGCCTGCCAATGCAAGAGGCATAAGAGACTCAGGTTAGATCCCTGAGTCAGGAAGATCCCCTGGAGGAGGAAATGGCAACCCATTACAGAGCCTGGCAGGCTACAGTCCACGGGCTTGCAAATAGCTGGACACAACTGAAGTGACTTAACATGCAATAGTTCCTGTATCTCTAAAGTATATAGTAAAAAAGCTTCAAAGCCAAATCTATCATAATGAAAAGTTTCACAAAAATGCCTCACTAAAAATGTTCTAAGAACCTTTTAACATGTTATTTTCCTAAGTGAGCCAACAACTGAAACAACATAATTTGAGTCCTATATTACATGAAGCTGATATTGGGCATACACTACTTTTCCTAGGCTAAACAGTACTGAAAATAATCACAAATAAATTAGCTATCTGCTCCATGAAATACATACTCCTGGAAAAATAAGAAGCAACTAAAAAAACTTACTTATAAAAAAATGACTTTTCAAGTCTTGCTTAAAAATACTTGCTCTCCAATCCAAAGCTACTAGCTCGCAAACTCTAGCAATACCAACCAGTTTCCTAACTTAGAAGTCACCATGTAATCATCTATTCTTGGCTTTAAGAATCCTATAAATATCCTCTCCTGAATTCCCTCTTCTAAGACACTACTAAAACTATGTTAAAATGGTATTCTATCTTACTGTGGTAAGTGTAACAGACTTAGATTTGCTTCAATATATTTTTCTGGAGGTCTTTTGGGGAGCTCATCATACAGGTAATTTACTGATACACTGCTAAATAACAGTGAACTTAACAGTATTATGATTTATTTATATTTAACTGGTGCTTGGAAATATTCACAAGCTATATTAAAATTTCAGCTGAAGCTCACTGGCTCTGGAATCACCCATTTTTAGGACACTGGAAGCTAAATCACCAGGATACAGCTTTAAGAAAGACTTAACTTTTCTGTTAGTGAACACTATGAAAGATATTCTGTGTCTTTTTGTATACAATGCTACAATCTTAGGGTCTTATATTTTGACTGGCACATAGCAGGACCTAAATTTTTAAAAAATGTACCAGTGAAGTCATCGGCATCCTAATATGTGAATTTAGCAAAATTCTTTTGGTGGTATTCCCATACACTTGAGGTTAGCAGAAAACTTATTTCAGGATAATAATTACATGCTATTTGATGATGGAACAACCAGTGACAACTTGCTGAGTGGTTACCAGGTTCTTATATTCTTGGGAGAAGATGTGATCTTAAACAACTGGATGGTATATGGGTAACAGATTTCATTGTCTCACATTTTATCTATATAAACACTTACAGTATTGAAAAATAGAATAAGAATTTGTCCTGAGGGTTAACTGTCCTTGCTTGAAAATGCCTTTGATGGAGAAAAGGGCTATCGTCATAGTCTACATGGAAAGAGGGAAGTGAGGGAGTACTAAATTACTTTGCATGAGGAATACATAGCATCTTTTTGTTTCCTTAATGCTTTCTCCATAATGAAAAGGGAAAAGAAAAAAAAAACAATGTCCTTATGTCTGTGTCATGAGGACAGACATCATTTGAGCAGCATGACAAATGAATAATTACTAGCAAAAAGAAACTTGGGGGGAAAACCCTACTTTTAGAACAAAAGCTATTATTTAGTCAGAAATAGACAATGTGGGGGATGTGTTACCGTTCCATAAATTGTTCAGTAAATTATGCAGCACACACAAACACCTCGTGAGATTGTGTGTATAATTTCATGAGTGGACAGTTCATATCCAAGTGTGTGTGGAATGGGAAGCAAGGATATGATACTGAGCTGATCCATGAAATTAACGTGTTGAGGAAAAAGCTTTAAACAGAGAGGATGTATGATGATGTATAAGCCACAAAAGTAACTATCCTAATCTTGAGGCACTGGTTGTAGATTGTCATTGATTTGTTTTGTACAACGTAAAATGTGGATGAGCCAATATCATGGATAATTTAAGGCAGAGTGACAAGAGCTAAGAGCTAAACTCATTTAAATAAGAACAAAATTCTAAAACAAAGAACACCACAAAAGTAACTCCACATATGGAATGTACTAAAAATAAACCTTTCCATATATTTATCTATAGGTGACATTAATATTTTTACACATCCTATAAAATCTCAGTCAAAACTGAAGAAGAGCACATAGAGTATATTATTAGTTATCATTTAGATGGCTTCATATTACACAATGTAGTCTCTGATAGTCTGATTTCATATTTACACATTAATAATATTTTTCCATAGATATAGACTGTCTTTTGAGATGCAGATTTGATGAAAGAATGTAAAATAATGAATTACACATTGAAATCATCACATCAATTAAAGTATGATCTTTATACATTTTACTAGTTTCAAACTCTACCATTAAATATGAAATTCAATATCACCACAATAACCTAATTTGTTATGAGCTTAGGCTCTTCAGTTATATAATGTATTGACATCAACCTGCTTGTAACTCCATATATTTAAATTCTACTTTCACATTCTGTAGGATCTCTATCATCTAGTCTCCTTACGAAACTGAAGCAAAAATGGAAAAGTTAAAAGTATAACATGCTGATTTCCTTTTAGACATGAAAGAGAATGAGGGAGCGAGAGAAAGAAGAAAGAGAATAAGAAAGGTAAGGAGGGAGAAAGGTCTGAACACTGGAGACTGAAGAAATGAGAGGCTTAGACTCATTTTGAATATATCATCCCATTAGTTTCCATTATAAATTATTAAAATAACACCTCTCAGGTTCTCTTCAAAATAGCTTGGAATTTGCACGTCATCCATCTGTAAGCCTTTGAGTGGATTATTTACAAATCTGAAATGGCCAATAATAATACATTTTCCATTTTAAATCCAGCAAGTTTCTCTATAATTTGGAGAGAGAAATAGAAGGAAAAAAAACCACTTTTTGAACCATGGCATCTTGTATTCAAACTCAAATAAATAACCCTGGATTTATTCACAAGGAGAACACTGCAAGATTTTTGTTTTATTTGTTTTAGCACTTTTCTAATAGCCTTCAAGATCCAACCAGTCCATACTAAAGGAGATCAGTCCTGGGTGTTCATTAGAAGGACTGATGTTGAAGCTGAAACTTCAAATACTTTTGGCCACCTGATGAGAAGAGCTGACTCATTTAGGAGAAGGGGACGGCAGAGAATGAGATGGTTGGACAGCATCACCGACTCAATGGACATGAATTTGGGTAAACTCCAGGAGTTGGTGATGGACAGGGAGGCCTGGCATGCTGCAGTCCATGGGGTCGCAAAGAGTTGGACATGACTGAGTGACTGAACTGAACTGAATAGCCTTCCTCAAGAAAAATAAAAACAATTCTCTGTGCCAGAGGAGTGCATAGCCTGATTCTTTGAATAAAAGGTATTCACAAGATCACTGAACAGTCCCATCTGATGCTCTTAAAACCAAGATCCCTTGATAAGAGATTTCTGGAATACAACCATTCCTTGAATTCAATAACTTGCAAGACAGGGATGACTGGTTATTGACCACACAAGAACCTCTCAGGTTCTCTTCAAAATATCTTGGAATTTCCATGCCACTGATTTGTATGGATGCTTTATGTTGATAGATGTTTTAAAATGAAATTCCAAAAGGAAGCACTTAACCAAAATCAAAAACCTTACTGGCCATAATAGTGGAGAAATATAACTACCCAAATTATGAAAATGGAAGAGAAAATGCTATCTGTATATTCTTATTTGCCTTCTTACTTTTGTCTGCTAAAAGGATGAGGAAGACAGTAGATAAGAATTAAGCTTTGTTTTTATTAATGCAATTTATTTCCACAGGATAATACTGAAGCAAATAGTTCAATGGCATTAAAAATGGATTTGATTTAGTTAATGGAAAGAGAATCTGTAGTTATTTTAGCTGGGGATAAAATAATTTAAGGTTTTATGTTTGCATGCTTCAGTAACAAAATTTAAATGCAAAGCTGGGGAGAATGTTGCCTTTTATTCTGGTTTGTGATAAGTCAATATATTCTAACAACTAGCATAGCTTTACAGGTTTGGAAATTATATTAAATGATCTTTGATAGACTCCTATCCAGGAATCCAAGGGTTTCTATCTCAATGAAAATCATATGACTACTCCTTAAATGACCACAGTGAAACAGAATGAAAAGAATTATGATCACTATAAACCTGGGTGGCATTCATCAAATGGTAAGACAAGGGTGAAAGGTCCTATATCCCATTTCCAGTTCTTTAACCTATCTACTGAAGTAATGTATTTTTCTCTTTAAAATGTCCCAAAACATATAAGAAGTCACTGTACTTATAGGGTTTTGAAATTTTATTTTAAAGAATCAAAAGAAATTTGCTCTGTGAGCAGGTTTTTAAATTTGGCTTGAGGCCTCTGATTCAGGGAATAAGCAATCTTCCAACTCTCTCTCCTACTGGAAAGATGTCTCCTTTCAACCTGTGCCTTTTGGTCCAGTACAAATCAATGAACTCAAGACCCAGTATACCATGTCTTAAAATCCATTTAGAAAACAACCGCTCCATTCAAAGTTCAGCTCCTTCCTTTATCAGAAATTGCTGGAAATGTAATTTTGCAGCAAGCATTTCATTTCTTGTCTTGAAATAGATTGAGATAAATGTGAAGTCAATGATTAGATAAACGTAATGTCTTGGTTTGATGCCATGATGCAATATTCGATGTTGTGGTCAGTACTGATGGATGTTTTGTATAGTTACTCAGCTGTATAATGGGACAAACTCCCATGACTCTATTTAAAATACCATGTGGTTCCCTTTCAATTAATATTACCAAAAGTACTTTGGCACAAATACAAAAAGCATGAGGGATTAGTGCTGAGCATGCAAATGTAGTTATCTTTGCTCTGGATAGACTTCTTTTTTATACAATAAACTATATCTGTGTACAGTTTATTTACTGGGCTGTGCTGCATGCAGTAAATAAAAATTATCCCTTCTTCAAAAATCTCTTCCATGAGGTTATAAAAAGAAATCTCAATAATCTCCTATAGCACAGTTAAGGATTAAAGGTTGATGAGGTTAACACACACACACCAGCACAAGCCCAGGCGCTATGGCCATAGAAACAGTGTTTATGAAAGTCTCTTCTATATTAATAGCAAAGAAACATATTCTCTCCTCCATTCCCTGCTACCAAAGTGCATACCATGCAATGTAAAAGAGAAGGAAAGGGAAGCAAGAACTTTCTTTGAGAAGGAATACAAACCAGAATATCCACAGTGCCTATCAAAATGTTGTTTGGAAATGTAGAGGCTAAATTTTTTGGCACACTGGGACTAAGACTGCCTAACATAGGAATTAATCAAGGGATAAAATGCTAAATACATTTACTCAAGTTTTGCTTTTTATAATGGCTGTTCTTTGGTAACTATATTTCATTGTTACATAAAAACTAGTGATTATCAGGGATGATACCCAGTCATTATCATTTGCTGCAGTAATCAAAATAGTAAATTTCCACAATTTACCTTTTAAAAAATAAAATGCTTAATATTTTCTAAACATCTAACACTTAAATAATGGTCAATACATCAACATTTTACTTTCTAGCGCCCTTAGATCAAACACAAGGTACCTAGTGATTTAGAAAGATTTGTTGTCTCTCCTACTGAAGTAATATGTGATCACTATTTGCAATACTTAAATAATTTTTCTGATTATTTTAGTTATTAGTATTTATATTAATCACAATCCTAAATGTGTACTTCCTTCAGCAGCACATATACTAAAATTGGAATGATACAGAGATTAGCATGCCCCACACAAAGCTGACATGCAAATTCATGAAGCATTCCATACTCACAACACACACTCGCTAAAACAACTATATAACACCTCTCTTCATATCATGAAAAAGAATCTTGATATACATAGGGAGACATATGCCTATGCCCAAGACTTACAAATATAGACATGTTTTGAAATTTTTGTAATTTTCTAATTTTTTAAGTCAGTCTTTGTAAATAACTTTAAAAAATTTCTTCAGAAATATTTTAGATTTTTTTTTTTTTTCTGTAATGCTTGAATTCTACAATCACACAGTCTGAGGTTTTGGTGTGTTTTCTTTTTTCCCTGTGAAAACTTTTCTCCCTATTTCTGATATTACAAAATTGCATGATAATGGTATATTTTGGTTGGGGCCATTTTAATTCATGGGGCTGGTACTTAGTGAATGACTTTTCAATATAGAGCTTTTTTTTTTTTTTTCCCTGTTCTAGGGACTTCATGAATTATTTCTTTGTCAATTTTCCCCCACCTCATTTTCTGTGATTTTCTAAAACTTCCATTAGACAATATTTAAACATATGGATCTTTTCTCTATTTTCCATTGCTTTGCATTTTTTCTGCTTTTTAGGTTTCCTCTCTCTTCCAACTTTTTTCAAGTAACCTTTAAATCTATCATTTTGTACACAATAAGTAAATACCTTTTCTTCTTGAGGATATGAGTTAGAGATTTTTTTTTCCTTCCGCATTCCCTCAGGTTCTGACTTTTTTGGTTTACTTATTTTTGTTCTTCGTTTTTCTTGTTGGAGGCTTTACTAATGGTGGCAATCAGACAAGTTTCAGTTGCTAAAAAGCTCTCTCAGAACTCGCATTATAACGCTTCAGAATCTATATGTTACAGCCAGGAAAGAATACAAAAAAGCAGTGGCATTGAGGTCAGGAAACGCATCTCAAGGAAAGGCTGCCTCACAGCACAGGTCAGAAGACAGGTACTCCTTCCGACCTTCCTCCACCTGCAGGACTGCCCTGGACACACTTTCTCAAACCCCAAACCACCCAGTAGGCAGAGAGCAACTAAAAACCCGGGGCCCTAGTCTAGGCATATTCCTGTGAGGTAACCAGCCCGCGGCAGAACCCTTCGAGGGTCTCACTTACACCAGGTGTAAACCATCCTCACTGCTATCCATAAACGACGCCTCACACGCCTCGATAAAGCACCAGAAACTCACCATGGCCAAAAAGCATCGCTATTAAATCACTACAATTCAGCCTTGACTAGGAGTCAACACTGTCTTGGTCCGTCTCATTTCACCAAAACATTCCAGGCGTGCTGGAACTAACTTTCACAGCAGAGGCTTTCCATAAATAAAAATATGCCACCGAAATACCAGACAAAATTCTTCATACACATGCATCACTTACCTCTAAATCCTGGTGAATGGACAGTTTAGAGAATACCAAGCGGAAACTTGGGGAATTGTTATCTGAGGCGATTCAGATTCTCCAGAGAAGATTCTGATCCGAAAGCAGTTAGAAATGGCTCCGGCTGGAGTCTAACCAGACGACAGATGCCAGGGAGGGTAGCCTGGCCCATACCGCCCTCCCTCCGCACAGCTCTGGGCGCCCCCGTGGAATCTCAGCCGCGCATGCTCCGAGCAACTACGCTCCTCACCCCGCGTTTGCAACGCAATTACTATATTGGCAATTGCTGGGGAAGATTTTCGATTGTTGCTCCTGATACCGACTGAGTGGGTTATCAATTTACACCTGGAGCAGCCCCAAATGTTACAAATCAACAAACAAAACATTCCTTGGAGGCAGAGGTTTTCTTGGAGACTATTATGCTGACAAAGATTATTGAAGCAAGACTAAAGACGTAGAAGCTTTCCAATATGAAGGCCATGACCTTAGGGGCCATTGCTGCAATGCTGTTTGCAATCCTCTATTCAAGGTGCTTCTTTTTATCCTATGTTTACAGTATCCTTGGGGTGCCCAAGGAAAGGGAGCCCTGTACAGCTTTGACCTGGTGGGATTAGCAACTCAGATTTTCGAGGTGAAATTCACAACTGATTCATGTGTGTGAAAGGCAAGAAGACAGGAGGGAAAGAAGAGGGGGACACTCCAGATTCGTAACCAGGAGACAGTTTTAATAAACGAGGGAACTTACATATGAGGCTTGTTTTGGGTGGCCGCAAGAGGAGTAGGTCACTACACGTGCCCGACAGAATCTTAAGAGTTTATATGGAGGCCTTAAGAGTGTTCAGTCTCCTCCACGGTCCAGAAGGTCTCAGTAACACAGTATTCTCTCAAGGCTGCCTCCCTGAAGTAGTTCCTGGTGCAGAGCATACATCTTAAGGACACAGGAGCGGGTAAGGAGCCTCCGATTATTGCCCGGCTCCTCCTACAGGATCAACCAGCTGTTGGCCATGTCTTTTTGATGATCTCCTCCATCATCCCACCCCTGGCGACCAGCTCTTACAAGCGTACGTGCCCCGCCTTCCATACAGTGCCCTGAGAAGTCAGCAGGTTTTACTTCCGTGGAGGTGGCTCACTGGGCTATCTGGTTGTCCTGCAGGCACATGCAAGAGAAAAAACAAGATTAAGATAATAATTCCCAAAATAAGTAACAATTTTTTCCACGCTGGATCTGAACCACTGATTTATTAAGTCCTCTAGGCTGGGAGTCAGGCTACTCACCGCGTTCACTTGTGTTCTGAAGACAGCCCAACTCTCAGCACAAAGGTCTAATGGCCACGTCTCCTGAGTGATCACCAGGCAAACCTCAGGGTTCAGTCCACTGGCTGCTTCACTTCATTCCTCTTTTCACCCAGATGGTGTCAGTGTTGGGCTGAATAGTGACTGCAGTTCACATGCATGGGTTGCCCTGACTAAACTCATTTGTGGAATGTCCCACTCAGTGGGAATGTCCCCTCTCTACAGACTACAGAGGCTGCCATAGGAATACAGGTGGGGGCACTGGAAGAGCCTAGTAGAACCTGTAGTTCTAGAGACAGTAGGCTGGCAGACAGGTACTCCTCTGATGCAAATAGGCACACTGCTTAGTCAAAATGAGAGCCTTGGCAGAAGTGGGCTGAGGGGACCCATTCTCCATCCACCCTTTGATAGCATAGGATGTTCTTACTATGATATGCTGTTTCTTCATGAGAGGCTCTACCAGGAGGGGTGCTGTGTAAGTGAAGAGGGACAGTTGCTCCACAGGAATATACCAGGTTTCTGCCCCCTTCCAGAGCTGGGGCCAAAATTCAAAGGGTCCTCTCTCCTCTGTTGTCTCTGCCACAGCGCCCAGCCCATACCTTCCAGAGTCATGGACACATTTAACTCAAATGGTCGCCCTGCTTGGGAGATGCCCAGAGCTTTCATCTGCTTCACTGGTATTTTTGCTTTCTCAGAGGCGGCTGTTGCTCTGATTCCCTATGCATCCTTGAAGGAACTATTCTGCATTTATTAAGTGAATGCAAAACTGATATGGACATGTTTTTTATTCATTTATATATTTCACTGGTTTCAAAAGTTAGCTTAAGCAACAAAATGCATGCACTGAAAGAAAAGAAAGGAAGAAAAGCAAAATAAGGAGAAATAGAGACAGTAGATCTACTCAGAAGCCATTATTAATGTGGCTAATGTCTGCACATGCTATAATATCAAAATTCTGAAACTCGTGAGAATTTAGTGTTGTTGTTACATGATGAGATTTGTGTTTTTACAGCCACATCTAACCGCTTTTCAGTGTAATCACTTGAAAAAGTTCAATTAACATGAGGGAGATTTTCCCAAATTTTCTTGAAACCAAAAGACTTTCATTAAATACACAAGTGTCAAAGTTCCTAGCTCTGTTGTTGCTACACTAGGTTTTATAAGATAGAATCAACATATTGTATATTTCTCATACACATGTATACATGTGTATTGTATACAATATTGTATATTGTATATTTCTCCCACTCTCCTATTAGTACTAAGATTATCATATATTTAAAAGTAGTATGTGGGAGGTGTGGACATAGATTTTCATTAGCAGCTAATTAAAACTCTGCTTGTATGGAGTTCTAGTCTATATATATTAATATTAAAAATTATCCCTGTATTTTGGAGAGTTTATATAAGGGCTCAGCATAGACACAGCCTATGTCCATTGTTATAAATGTAATTTAATTATATAACTGAAATAGGATGTCAGCAGCCTATGAACATTTTAAAAGAAGAACATTTTAATATTTTTTTCTCTCAATAAGGTTTCTATACATTTTAGATTAAAATGACACTAGAATGATCAACCTGAAATGCTTCCTTTTGTCAAATAAAGGATGATTTTCTTCTTTCTACTCCTGATCCATTGGGCTTTATGTTTTTCAGTCTTCCCTCTGAGATCTTGCCTAGTTAATTATATCCCCTCTTTTTGATAGCTGCAATCTCCTCTGGCTTCCCTAGCTAAAAAAAAAGAAAAGAAAGAAATTAAAAGGCTAGATTCTCCTATGAAAGCAAAAACAAAACAAGCACACAAAACACCCCTTTGATTCTTAATCTACTATCATATTTATTTATTCCTTTCTCATTCAACTGTCTAAATGCTCACTGACTCCTCAACAAATTAAATTCTGAGTTCTTCCACTCTTGCTTTATTCTAAACATGTTTTTGCTAAAGAAACTAACGGTTTATTAATTGTCCAGAACTAATCTCACCTTTTTTCTTTACTGTAATATTTCTCACTCTAACATTGGTCCCTGGTGAATATTTCATATTTTTCCAACTCTTTCCTAGACATCTATCATAAGACTCCTTTTTGGCTACTTCATACCATTTTAACCATTTTTCCCCCCTCTCCCTGTATAGCATACCCCCCTCAATGATGGCCTTCTCTTGGGCATCTGCTTATAGCCCTCAGGTTTTTCTCTTCCTATATTTTCCCCAAGGTGATTTCCTTCCATTCCCATAATTCAGTACATCATCTCCCAAATGTAAGCTATCTCCACTCATTTTGTTGGACTAAAAACTGTCATACTAAAACTGTATGCTAGAAATGACATTTCTCCATGTGGCACACAAATACATTAAACATGCCTAAGTCAACTGTTTCCTCTTTCTCTTAAGGCCCATTTTTCTGTCATTGTGTGCAACTGTGATAAGTTGCTTCAGTTGTGTCTGACTCTTTGTGACCCCGTGGACCGTAGCTTGGTAAGCTCCCCTGTCCATGGGATTCTCCTGGCAAGAACCCTCCTCCAGGAAGTCTTCCTGACCCAGGGATCCAACTCGCGTCTCTAGTGTCTCCTGCATTTGCAGGTGGGCTCTTTGCCACTAGCGCCACCTGGGAAGTCTTTTTCTGTCATTAGTGCATTGTTAAAAATTATAATTTATTTAATTGTAAATTATTTCCTGTTTTATTTTTCTAATTCTTCCCCCCAACCCATACCCATACTCTCTTTCGCTATTACTAGGACCTGAAATATCTACCTTCCAAATATCTCAGAGTAAACAACTCATGTATTATATTCAAAATTGTATCCTATTGCCCAGTATAGTGAATAGCTTATATTAGACTCACTCTCAATAAGTTGAGTAAATGAATGAAATATTACATTTTTTTCCCCCAAACTCATTGTCACTGCTTATATTCAGGCCTTCAGAGCCTCTTCTCTATACATCGCCATAAACATTCTCACTGTTCTCTTCACTCCTCCCCACCATAGTCAATGCTCTGTACTCTATCAAGATTGCTCTTCATATATATATATATATATATATATATATATATATATATATATATATATATGTACACATATATATGTATATATATGTACATTAATATTTGTGCATGTTCTCCAGTAGGTGAAGAGTTCTCCCTAATTCCCAAATTCTAAGAGCTTTTGATAGGGAAAAAGTTAGATAGGGAAGTTTTGATAAGAAAAAAAAAAACATACAACTTGAACTGCCATAGAGACTTCATTCTCAGATCTCGACCCACCCTGCCACCATCCTCCTCCGCATGCTTGACCACTGCCTACCACACTTGTGACACCCTCACCTAGCACTATGCCCAGACAAATGAAATATTTAGTTCCCTGACAAACTGTCATTGTAGCTATAGTTATAGAGCTGTAGTTTTCTAGAACTCCTGCAATGTTCTTCCTCTTTTCCTAGCCTTGCAAACTGCTCTTTATCTCTGACATCTAACTCCACTGACCATAAACAGAATGTTTCTAGATTTCTCTGAGCAGAATCTGTCACTCCTTTCCTATAAATTCCCAAAGCCCTTTCCTCCTTTCATTATTGTATCATTCGTCACTCTGTGGCAGAATTATCTAATTATATATATTATATATATATATAACAAAAATACAATCACCTAAAAATAAATCTCAAATTTTCTTTAGCCCCTGTTTCATCATCTGGTCTTATTGTAGGCACTTATTACATACTTGTGAAATAAACTGTACATTGAACATTTTCTTCACTATGTTTTAACCAATTATCAAGACTTTCATATGATATTTTTAAAGATTTTTTGATATCGACCATTTTTAAAATCTTTACTTAATTTGTTACAATATTACATCTGTTTTACTTTTGGTTATTTGGCTATGAGACATGCAGGATCTTAGCTCCCCAGCCAGGGACCAAATCTGCATGCCCTGGCAAGTCTTAACCACCAGACTGCCAGGGAAGTCCCATGTCTTATATATGCTATTTTAAAGTACATGATATAAACCATGTTGGTATTGGCTTAGACGTAGAAATCAGGGAAATATCTGTTAGCATAGTCCTTGGTTTCTAAAAGTTTCAAAAATGTAGAAAAAATAGACTTTATGAAACAAAGAAGTACTGGGGGAAAAAGGTAACATTTTTATGTTTTCCCAAATTTAAGTACATATCATGTTGAAGCTTTAATTAACAAATTATGTTTTTATAATTGATGGCATTGTTATTTTTTTCTAAGCAAGTGGTACTGAACTTAAAGTACCTATTGTTCCTCAAAGCCCTAAAGATGTCTACACTGTAGAGTTCTGCAATGTAGGATTCTATGAATGGCAAATGTATATCATCATTGTTTCATGAGTCAGTATTCAGAATAAGGGCTTCCCTTGTAGCTCAGCTAGTAAATAATATGGCTGCAATGCAGGAGACCTGGGTTTGATCCCTGGGTTGGGAAGATCCCATGGAGAAGGGAACAGCTACCCACTCCAGTATTCTGGTCTGGGGAATTCTATGGACAGAGGAGTCTGGCAGGCTATAGTCCATGGGGTCGCAAGAGTCAGATATGACCGAGAGACTTTCACACAGACACATTCAGAATAAAGTAAAATTTATCATAGTATGTTAAGGCTTGGAGGCTCTAGATATGTAAGTATGGACAAAGAATCTTAGTCAAAGTGATGTTTCCTCAATGTCAGTGCCAACATGTGGAGTCAGTGATTTTTTTTTTTAGGTTATCCAAAGCTGTCTTTTATGATGCCAAGAAAGTCCCCTGTTTCAGGCCCACACCCAGTATTCTGAGATCTGCGGCCAGAGTATACATCAAGATGCATACTCCAAATATTTAATGTGTAAATCCAGATATACTTATGACTCAGCTGGCATTCCTACCAAGGGCTCGGAGCCCATTCAGCATGAATTCCATTCCAATCCAAAGGATCTGTTTTTCCCCAAGGCTAGAGATTTCATGGAGCAGGCCTGAGTAGGGCACTGTATAAAGTGTCACTGAGCCCAGGATTCCTGGACAGTGGCTGTACCTAGCCCCATTGCAAATGTTAGTGAAGTTGGCCAAGCTTCCCAACTAGCCGAGTTGAACTCGGTCCCCTCCACTTGCCCCACTTCCCCAATTCAGAATTTTCAGGGCAGGTTTAAGGGCTTCTCTAAACTACCTCAACCAAAAAGAAGTAGCACAAACCTAGAAAACACTTTGGGCATCTTTGGAAAGTGAACTTTTAAGAAAACCTCCACCTTTTCATGTGTTTCCCAGGGCATAAGCCTGAATATTCTCCTTTCCCTTCATTTGCAAGTGAACACTTACAAACACACAATCCCTTATCCTCTTGCCTGTGGACAGCACTTTGGTTCAAGTGACTTTTTAACACAATTGGAATCTGTTAGCAAACATTAAAATTTTTTCCATTGAGCATAATAGGAAAAGATGACGGATTTCAGTGTTAGTGATTTGCAGAGGATCTGTAAAGTAGAGAGCTACTGATGCTTGTAGCTAAGAATAGCATTGCCTTGATTTCTAAAATTTGCAATCTTGATATACAGTTATTATAACAATATTCAGAATAAAGTCTTAAAAGATCTCAGGCTTTTGGCATGCCTAGCGGGGGAGGGTTCACATTGATTTTACACTGTGTATAATCTGCTGAGAAGATAGATAAGGTACATCAAGATTTTCCAACCTTCTTAGCATATGATTATCTGCCTAAGATATTTGTATATATAGATTGCCCTGTTTTCCAAGCTAGTGAACAGTTCACGTAAGAATAATTGTAATTATAAAATACTTATAAGTCAAAGCAATGTCTCTGTCACATTTTAAAATTGTTTGTGGTATTGTAAATATGTTAGAAAAAAAACTCTCTAGCAGTTCAGTCAGTTTTCATTCCAATCCCAAAGAAAGGCAATGCCAAAGAATGCTCAAACTACCGCACAATTGCACTCATCTCACACGTTTGCAATGTAATGCTCAAAATTCATCAGGATTCAATAGTACGTGAATCATGAACTTCCAGATGTTCAAGATGGATTTAGAAAAGGCAGAGAAACCAGAGATCAAATTTCCAACATCCACGGGATCATCGAAAAAGCAAGAGAGTTCCAGAAAAACATCTATTTCTGCTTTATTGACTATGCCAAAGTTTTGATTGTGTGGATCACAACAAACTATGGAAAATTCTTCAAGAGAAGGAAATACCAGACCACCTGACCTGCCTCCTGAGAAATCTGTATGTAGGTCAGGAAGTTAGAATTGTTAGAATAGTTAGAATTGGACATGGAACAATAGATCGGATCCAAATCAGGAAAGGAGTACATTAAGGCTATATATTGTCACCCTACTTATTTAACTTATATGCAGAGTACATCATGAGAAATGCCAGGATGGATGAAGCACAAGTTGGAATCAAGATTGCTGGGAGAAATATCAATAAGCTCAGATATGCAGATGATACCACCCTAATGGCAGAAAATGAAGAAGAACTAAAGAGCCTCTTGATGAAAGTGAAAGGAGGAGAGTGAAAAAGTTGGCTTAAAACTCAACATCCAGAAAAAAAAGATCATGGCATCCGGTCCCACCACTCCATGGCAAATAGATGGGGAAACAGTGGAAACAGTGAGCGACTTTATTTTTTGGGGCTCCAAAATCATTGCAGATAGTGACTGCAGCCAAAAAATTAAAAGACACTTGCTGCTTGGAAGAAAAGTTATGACCAACCTAGACAGCATATTAAAAAGCAGAGACACTACTTTGCCAAGAAAGCTCCATCTATTCAAAGCTCTGGTTTTCCAGTAGTCATGTATGGATGTGAGAGTTGGACTATAAAGAAAGCTGAGTAGTGAAGAATTGATGCTTTTGAACTGTGGTGTTGGAGAAGACTCTTGAGAGTCCCTTGGACAGCAAGGAGATCAAACCAGTCAATCCTAAAGGAAATCAGTCCTGAATAGTCATTGGAAGGACTGATGCTGAAGCTGAAACTCCTGGCCACCTGATGCAAAGAACTGCCTCTTTGGAAAAGACCCTGATGCTGGGAAAGGTTTAAGGCCAGAGGAGAAGGGGATGACAGAGGATGAGATGGCTGGATGGCATCACCGACTCAATGAACATGAGTTTGATTAAACTCTGGGAGTGGGTGTTGGGCAGGGAGGCCTGGAGTGCTGCAACCCATGGGGTCACAAAGAGTCAGACACGACTGAGCAACTGAACTGAAGTGACCTGAGCAGTTCAGTATATAAAATGCAGTGTGCACATGAGCATTTTGACTGACATTAGGTTTCCAATGTTAATGCCTATAATTTCCATAAAATTTGTTACATTTGGACTAATTATTTTAAAGATAAAAACAAAACAGATTGTTCCTTCAAATTGTAGAAGTTGGACTTCGAATAACCATTTCTAGCCTTGGTTCCAGATATGATAAATACCATTAAGTTGTCTGTCCTTGAAATTTAGACTCAATTTCATTCACTGTTTAAATATGATTTTACAAAGCAAACTCAAGTAAGGAAACAAATGGAAATGCATCTGATTTCAGCAGCATCTTCTGACAGTATATGATAAACAGCATCATTTGCAGGACACACATTATACCATTTACATACAGAGGAAGAAAAATGCTGATTAAGCTGCCATTTGGTCCAGGCCTTCCAATACACAGTGTTAGGCAATTTAATCTTTGTAGTTTTAAAGCCACACACATCTCTAATCATAACATGCCAGACGCAATAAAGCTACCAGAATGAGTGGGGCTGTTTGCTTCTGACACATTATAACATCTCTTAGCCAGCAGTATTCCAAAAACATGTGTTATTATCATCTTTGGATTGACAGCTCAGCACCCAAGGGTCTCTTCCTTTCCCCAAGGTTTGTTTTTAAAACCCACAAAGGGCTCCCTTAAAATAAGAGTAAAATTTTATTTCCCATTCAATGAGTCATTCAGTTGTTTAAAAGAAAAAAATCATCTGTTTTGCAGTCAAATAACCTCTATGTTTGGAGCAGGGTTAAACAAAACAAGAAAACTGCTAAACATTTTGAAGTTTTGTTATCAGATTTGGTGAAAGAGTTGTGCATGCATCAGAATTGTTCATGTTCGGTTTTTAACATATTAGAGGTGGTGATACACCTAGAGGAATACCATGGGTTTACAGCATAAAGATAAAAATACAAAGAAGAAACCTCACTACTTTATGATTTCAGATTATAAAATAAGTGCCTGAGCTGACACTAATTATGAAGAAAATATCCCCTATGTATATATGACAGTAGGAAAAATATAAAAATACCTGCAGACTATTAGATCCAAATCATCTGTTATTTGAAAAACTGTTTTTAAGTACTCTCTAGTATTCTGAAGTAATTTTTATCTTATCATGTGTTTACTGATAAATCATTCATCTGTTCCTTAGAGCAATTTCCAATACATAGTCCTGACATTCAATTTTACTTATCTAATGTAGTTAAAAAAGTAAAATGTACAGTTTTTAAATGGCTTGCAATTTAGACTGGCTTTATATTAGTCCAAAATACTCAGTTCTTTTTTTTTTTTTTTTCGTTTTAGAAACTCTTGGTTGGCAGCTGTATTCTTTCTTTATTATGCCCCATTTACTTTAATTACCTTGAAAAAAATATAAGATGGGAAAGGAGAATACTCATGCCTTAAATTATCCCTTATTAAAATTCAGAAAGAAGACAATGTGGACGATCAGTTCTCATAAATACAGATTGTAAAATAGGGAATTGAAAAAATTAGGCTCTATCTGAATATGAATAAGATATTTTTTATCAGTAAAATTTCGAATTATCTAAGAAATTTTATTTTTGTTAGTTATAGTACTTTAGACTTTCCATGCTGAGTTATGGTAAATGTGTGTGTCTCTCTGTGTGTGTCTGTGTGTCTGCAAACATGTGCAGACGGAGCGGGGAGAGAAAGACTTCGTGTTAATCTGGATTGCCTTTAAATTCATTACGAGGGTAATATTCTGACCATAACTTTTTGTCTGGATCTGAAACAAACAATGGCTCAAATATAAGCTTAGACTACTCCTGGACATTCTGTTCTTTTTTTTATTAAAATCTACAGCTATTATGTTATGGTATGTGCATTTATAACACACTGCCTTGTAGACTGTGTGCGCATCTGTATATGTGTATTTAATTTGCCTGTATATTTAATGTTTTGCCTACTCATGCATCTTTCAAGTACAATACAAGTTTAAATGTCACTTCCTCTTTAAAATCTACCCCCATGACTCCCGAAGTGGGTCAAATCTATTAATCTTATGTGATCACAATGCTACACTTGTCTTTTAACACCTTTTTAAAAACTTTTTAAAAACACACTTTTTTAAAAACTATGTTTGAATAAGTATTTGTGTACAAGTACAGTTTTCTACTCTTGACTCCATGCTCCATGAGGGAGTGACCTTCTCTGCTCAGTCACAGAACGGGAGTAGCTCTGTGATGAATCAAGAGAAGTATGAATAAGCACACAAATGAGTAATATTGTAAGATTCTGGAGAATCACAGAATCATAGTTTCATATCTGGGTTCATATTCCTTGGAATTACTAATAGAATAGAGTTCCAAAATCTGGGCTAGGAAGTGAATAAGGTATCTCCCCCAGTAGACCTATGATATAGAGAGGAGAGAGAGGTTAATCAAATAACTACATAAATGGATATTAAACAACATGGCGATTACTGTGTGATAGTAAAGAAAAGATACATGCTATGTGGTAGATGGCACAATGAAAGTGTATTAGGCTGACTTCCGCAAGTCAGGAGATCACATCAAGCTTTCTTGACCGAGCTGAGGTCAGGAGGAGGCTTTGGGTAAGATTGATTTAATATAATCAGATTTCAGATAACAAAGCTAGAATCTAGGAATGTTTATAAATTGTCCATATATGCAGCTAATCTGTGGAAGGGCCAAGGCTAGATCTCAGGGAGAAGTATAAGCAACATTTATTGAGGCATTATCAAGCATTGGGAACAGTTTTGAAAAAAAATTTTTTTTTCATATCTTATTTAAAATCTCTTTCCCCTCTTCTCTCTCTCTCTCTGGAAGGAGTTCAGTCCTTTTTATTCTACTTCGTGGCTCCCCATACAGGGACGGAGAATTAATCATCTGAATAGTTAATACCTAATGATCGGTTAGACTATAGTCACTACTAATTATGATCACAATTCTCTGAAAAGCAGCAGTTCATACTAATTCATGGCTGACATCTTTTATACTTTCTCTTGGTATCTAGCTATCTCAGTAACTTAAACTGTGGCCAGTTCTGGAGTTGGAACTGCTTCATTCCATCCATCCCTACTACACCCAGCATGGGTGCCTAGTGGGTGCTCAACTGCCTTCAGGAGCCATACCAACATTCTTCACCTCTACCTGATTGTCATTGTTACTCTTTTTTGTGGGGTGTGACCAGAAAGAGATCAATAATATCCAAATAAGTCAGATTCTCTTCTGAGGTAGACAGAAAAGAAACCCCCATTTTGGCCCATATGCTTATTCATGGGATTCAGCCAGGTAGATCCATAGCTTAGCATTGGAATTTGCTTGACTTCAACCCTCCTAAATTGGTATTTAATTTCTCATATGACTACTGCTATTGTGTGTATTCTTCTTGGGGACTACTTAGGAAGTGGTAGATATAAGATTCAGTCACCGCTGATTACTTAGTTATAATATCTTCTAATCTAGGGTGTCAGCAAATTCCTGCCCATAAACCACATTCCACTGGCTCAATGTTTTATAGAGAAAGGTATTTTGGAACATAGCCACACTTATTCATTTGTGTATCATTTCTGGCTGCTCTTATGCTACAATAGCAGTGTTGAGTAGTTGTCAAAGACTATATGGCCTGCAAAACTGAAAATATTTACTAACTGATCCTTTATAGAAAGAGATTTAAGACCTCAATCTAAGCTAACCTTTACTTCTAATAATAAGCACTGTCTACTGAACATTTCCTATTATTAAAAAAAAAAAAACCTTGACTGAATCATCTGATAGAAATACTGAAGATTTACAGCAACCTAATTTTGTCAAGAAGAAATTGTGTGCTTCCAAGTAAAAATAAACATTCTTACCAATAATTGATATATCTTGGAGAGAGTACAGGGTTTAGATATATTAATACTTGAATTTCCCTCTACAATAAGCGGGGGGGGAAAGATGTGTGGTATACAAAAGAACACTTAGATACCTTGTATTCCCCTGTTTTTGTACACCAGCCCTTTTGTGATTTATTTCTTTGTTTGAATTTCTCCTTAGTATGTGTTTCAACTATATTTCTTCTGTACTACCAAAGTAGACTCTGGAACTTACCTTACCCTCGGGAGTTTCTGCCTGAGGAGCCTTGATAAATAGCTTCTTTCTGGACTTACGATAAGGAAAGTGCTGTGTAGTGGGGATATAGGAGGATCAAGGTTGACCCTTGGCTAGGTGGTTCTGCCAATAGCAGTCATCTAGTTACGAGCTGGCAGACTAACATAACTATGACATGTCAAAACAAAACAAAACAAAACAAAAATCAGAAATATACTTTTTAAATTCTTTATGAATCAAAGATTTTTCATGCTGACACTTTCAAATTAATGGAACTATCATGCAGTATGACATACTTATGAAATGCTCCAGGATATTCCTATAGAGAAGCTGCTTCAATTTTTTGTGAAAGCAATCTGAATTAAAACTTAAGTATAGCCTCTTTTTTTTTTTTTGGTGTGAACAAGAGAAGAAAAAAGTGACAATTGGATGCTTCTGTAAGCACGTAACAGTACTAAAGGATTTTCCTGTTATTATGATTATTTGCCAATAGAAATTTCTCATGCAAGTCATTAACCTCCAATGGTCTCATGTATTTCTCCTCTCAACAATGATCAAACAATATACAATATTTAAATTGCCTACAGTTGATCTAAACAGATTATACTTCTATCTTCTGGTATGTCAAGTATCCTCAGAACATTCATACAAGTAATATAAGACTGCATACAACAGTATTTATTTTATAGGTGGAGAAACCAAGAAGGTTCAAATAAGGGCAAAAATATACCTTTAGCTCATTTGATCAATAAGGATACAAGATTACAATAACAATGCAACATAGAATATCAGCACTTCAAGTACTCTTCTGGGAGAATATCAAATTTATGGAAATTTTATGCCATTTCTTTTGATTTTATTTTTACTTCTAACTAGTAGTTATATATAGTTTAAGGACTCAAATAATACTATATGACTTATAACAAAAATCAACAATTAATCCCTACTCCAATTCACCTGCAGAGGTGACCACTGTCATCTTTTAAAATGTATTCTATATATATAATGTATTCTATATACATGTATGTAAATAATGGGGCTTCCCTGGGAGCTCAGCAGGTAAAAAATCTACCTGCAATGAAGGAGACCCCAGTTTGATTCCTGGGTCAGGAAGATCCCCTGGAGAAGGGATAGGCTACCCAGTCCAGTATTCTTGGGTTTCCCTGGTGGCTTAGCTGGTAAAGAATCTACCTGCAATGTGGGAGACCTGGATTCGATCCTTGGGTTGGGAAGATCCCCTGGAAAAGGGAATAACTACCCACTCCAGTATTCTGGTCGGAGAATTCCATGGATTGTATAGTCCATGGGGTCGCAAAGAGTCGGACGCGAATGAGCGACTTTCACTTTCACTTTTTTTCACGTAAATAATATTATGATTTAAAAATATTTGGTTTCTAGGCATTCTCTGTTGGCATCCCTTCATGGAGAATGAGTATCTAGATGCCATTTGCACACTACCACCTCATCACCCCTCCCCCCACACTAATACACACTTCCTAAACCCTCCTCCTTCTGATATAGTTATATTGTCATTGTCATTTAGGTTACATAAATGTTCCCTGTATGTGATTTGTAAATATGTAAATGGTATTGATAATTGAGTACTGGCTCTCTACAGGTGTATGATATCCCTGCAACTTAATATTCTCTCTCTTAATCTCTCTCTCCCCCTCTCTCCTGTAATTTCATTCTTTATTTGTTTCTGCATATAATAATTATGATAAGTAATTCAAGTCTATGCCCCTACCATCGATGCCAAAGAAGCTGAAGTTTATCAATTCTATGAAGACCTAGAAGACTTCCTAGAACTAACACCAGAAAAAAGTGTTCAACATTGGGGATTGAAATGCAAAAGTAGGAAGTCAAGAGATACCCAGAGTAACAGGAAAGTTTGGCCTTGGAGAACAAAATGAAGTGGGACAAAGGTTAACTGAATTCTGCCAAGAGAATGCACCGGTCATATCAAATACCCTTTTTCAACAACACAAGAGATGACTTTACACATGGACATCACAGAATGGCCAATATCAAAATCAAACTGATTACATTCTTTGTAGCCAAAGATGGAGAAGCTGTATACAGCCAGCAAAACAAGAGCCAGAGCTGACTGTGGTGCATATCATCAGCTTCTAAAAACAAAATTCAAGCTTAAACTAAAGACAGTGGGGAAAACCACTAAGCCAGTCAGGTACAACTTAAATCAAATCCCCTATGAATGTGCATTGGAAGTAATGAATAGATTCAAGGGATTGGATCTAGTTAACAGTATGCCTGAAGAACTATAGACAGAGGTCTGTAATATTGTATATCTGTAATATCGTACAAAAGGCAGCAAACAAAACCATCACAAAGAAAAAGAAAGTGGTTATCTGAGGAGGACTTACAAATAGCTGAAGAAAGAAGAGATGCAAAAAGCAAGGGTGAAAGGGAAAGGTAAATCAAACCAAATGCAGTGTTCCAAAGAAAAGCATGGAGTGATAAGAAGGGCTTCGTCAATGAACAGTGTATAAAACTAGAAGAAAACAACAAATTGGGGAAGACTAGAGATCTCTTCATGAAAATTAGAGCTATCAAGGGAACATTTTGCCCAAAGATGAGCATAATAAAGGACAGAAACACTAGACACCTAGTAGATGCTTAAGAGATCAAGAAGAAATGGAAAGGATACATGGAAGAATCATACAATAAAAAGATCTTAATGAACTAGATTACTACAATGGTGTGGTCAGTCACGCAGAGCCTGACATTCTGGAGTGTGAAATCAAGTGGGCCTTAGGAAGCACTGCTGTTAATAAAGTGAGTGGATGTAATGGAATTCCAGTAGAATTATTCAAATCCCCAAAGGATCATGCCATCAAGGTGTTTCATTCAATTTGCCAGCAAATCTGGAAGGCCCAGCAGTGGCCACAGGACTGGAAAAGGTCAATCCTCATCCCAACTGTCAAGAAGAGTAGTACTAAAGAATGTGCTAACCATTGGACAATTGCACCCATCTTCCATGCTAGTAAGGTCATGCTTAAAATCTTGCATGCTAGGCTTCAGCATTATGTGAACCAAGAACTTCCAGATTTCTAAGCTGGGTTTAGAAAAGGAAGAGAAACCAGAGATCAAATAGCCAACATTTGCTGGATTATAGAGAAAGCAAGGGAATTCCAGAAAAACATCTACCTCTGTTTAATCGACTATGCTAGTGCTTTTGACTATGTGGATCATGACAAACTGTGGAAAACTCTTACAGAGATGGGAATATCAGACCATCTTACCTGTCTTCTGAGAAACCTGTATGCGGGTCAAGAAGCAACAGTTAGAACACTGTATAGAACAACTGATTGGTTCAATATTGAGAAAGGAATACGACAGGGCTGTCTGCTGTCATCCTCTTTGTTTAACCTATAGGCTGAGCACATCAGGAGAAATGCTGGGCTGGATGAGTTACTACCTGGAATCAAGATAGGCAGAAGAAACATCAAGAACCTCAGATATGCATATGATATCACTCTAATGGCAGAAAGTGAAGAGGAACTAAAGAGTCTCCTGATGAAAGTGAAAGAGGAGAGTGAAAAAGTTGACTTAAAACTCACCATTCAGAAAACTAAGACCATGGCATCTGGTCCCATCAATTCATGGCAAATAGATGAGGAAACAATGAAAACAGTGACAGACTTTATTTTCTGGGGCTCCAAAATCACTGCAGATGGTGACTGCAGCCATGAAATTAAAAGACCCTTGCTGCTTGGAAAGAAAGTTATGACCAACCTAGGCAGCATATTAAAAACCAGAGACATTGCTTTGTTAACAGTCCATCTAGTCAAAGCTATGGTTTTTCCAGCAGTCATGTATGGATGTGAGAGTTGGCACTGAAGAATTGATGCTTTTGAACTGTGTTGTTGGAGAAGACTCTTGTGAGTCCCTTGGACTGCAAGGAGATCCAACCAGTCCATCCTAAAGGAGATCAGTCCTGAATATTCATTGGAAGGACTGATGCTGAAGCTGAAACTCCAATACTTTGGCCACCTGATGGATAGAACTGACACATTTGAGAAGACACTGATGCTGGGAAAGGTTGAAGGCAGGAGGAGAAGAGGATGACAGAGGATGAGATGGTTGGATGGCATCACTGACTCAATGGACGTGAGTTTGAGTAAACTCCGGGAGTTGGTGATGGACAGGGAGGCCTGGCGTGCTGCAGTCCATGGGATCTCAGAGTCAGACATGACTGAGCAACTGAACTGAACTGAAGAAGGAGCATAAAAGAGACAGCTTAAAAGTAAATATTAAAAAACTAAGGTCTTAGTATCCTGCCCCATTATTTCATATCAAATAGAAGGGAAATAGGTGGAAGTAGTGACAGATTTCCTCTTTTTGGGTTCTAAAATCACTGCTGATGGTGACTAGATTGCAGCCATGAAATAGGAAGGTGATTGCTTCTTGACAGGAAAGCTATGACAAACCTAGACAGTGTGGTGAAAAACAGAGACATAAGTCTGCTGACAAAGGTCTGTATAGTCAAGGCTATTGTTTTCACAGTGGTCACATAGGGTTGTGAGAGTTGGACCGTAAAGAAGGCAGAGTGTCAAAGAATCAGTGTTCTTGAACTGTGTTGCTGGAGAAGACTCCTGAGAGTCCTTTGGACAGCAAGGCGATCAAACTAGTCAATCCTAAGGGAAAGGAATCCTGAAAACTCATTTGAAGGACTGATGCTGAAGCTCAAACTCAAGTATTCTGGTCATCTGTTGCAAACAGCCAACTCATTGAAAAGTCCCTGAAGCTGGGAAAGACTGAGAGCAGCAGCAGAAGAGGGCATCTGAGGATGAGATGGCTGGATGGCATCATCAATGTCATGGACAAGAACTTGGGCAAACTTCAGGAGATGGTTAGGGACAGGAAGGCCTGGCATGCTGCAGTCCATGTGGTTGCAGACAGTCAGATACAACTGGGTGACTGGACAACAACATCATGATTATCGAAGATTCGGTGACTGTGACAATTTCTTAAAAAAGGACAACAATGAAGTTGGCTACATCTGTTGACTCTTCCTTTCATGAAACATTTTTCTGTACCATACAATTCTGCTTGATAGCATTATACCCAGAGTAGAACTTCTTTCAAAACTGGAGTCAATCTTCTCAAACACTCTTGCTGTTTTATCAACTAAGTTTATCAAAACTGATAAATTATAACTAGGGATATCTGAGAAATATTAAACGTATTCCAAATCAAGGCTAATGTAGGCAAAGCATTTGATTAGAAGTCAGGAAAGCTGAACTATATTGATCTGCCAGAAAACAGGAAGAGGCTTTGGCCAATTTAGAAGAGCTAAATCCCTTATCTCAAAAAAAAAAAAAAAAAGAAAAGAAAAGTGAGGTCAATAAGGGTTCTTCTATTCTGAAAACTAAATGGTTTAATGAGAAGTATGTATCAGTATAGTTTTCCAACAAATTTTAAACAAAAGGAGACACTGCATAATGGAATGTAAGTTTTCACTTCCACAAAATTGGGTGTTATATTGTGTTCACAAGTGTAGTAATATCACAGATGTCTACGAGACTGTTGAAATGCACAGAACTGTCTTATGGATTGACTTTCTGAGAATTTCAGAGAACAGGCTGGCAAATTGGCAACATGAAATACAACATGAGTTAAATATATACTTAAATGGAGATAAGCAGGGAAAAGATAAGATAAAATGAATGAAACATTTTCCTGAAATCTTAACACATTCTTTACCATCCCACACCAAGAAACATAATAAAGAAAAACAAGGATGTTTAAGAGGAACGGGTCATTATAACTCTTCCCAATCACATCTCTATGAACTCAGTACTGCCTCTGTTAACCTTGGATTAAGAGCCAAACACATTACAGAAGCCAGCTGCAACTCTTTACCCCTTTGACAATTACAATATCAATGATACAATTACAATGCCAATGATATATTTGCTTTGGAATTGTAAGCTCTGGATTTTGACTTATTTGGAAAGATTAGGGAAAGGGACTTAGGAAAGAACCATCTCTGAGATCAGAGTATCATTTAGATTGGAATGGAGGAGGGGTGGAGAATATTCTGTTCTCTCTGAAAAAAAATTAAGGAACAAAAAACAAGGACCAAAAACAGAGTGCCTTCTTGAAATGCCTTGTTCTGAGGTAATCTGAGCAATTGTTTTTAACTTCCCCTCAGTTAAATATGCTTCCATCATGCTGCCTGCACAGAGCAATGATTTGTTTTGCTGTCTCTGTTGGCAAAGCAGGAGGTGTAAATATGTTTTTCAAATCCTCCAGGGGACTGTCGAGGTCTTCCCTACCCCCACTTGAAGATTAATTTAAATTACAGCCTCTGCCTCTTTGGCGGGTTTCCATGCATGAGGCAGAAAGCAGTTCTCCCAGTCTGGAAATCTCAGTGTAGCAACCCTAGAAAGCCCTTAGGAGGGAAAAAAAGTAATCTTAAAATTCAATGTTTTGCTGCCACTAATAGTACTGAGTTTTGAAGCTGTATGTGATAATGCACATATATTGTCTAGATAGTGAACCGAATTTTCACAGCTAGAGCCCTAGTGCTGGCACACGCACAGATAGATGTGCCTACTAATTTTCAAAAATAGAGATCACAAATGTGAAAGAAGGGAGATCATATGTACTATGATAGGGAAGACATCCTATCCTATTCTGTATCCTTGTATATTTCATGCATGACTTTGAAGAGCCACTAGATAAAGCTAGTTAAATAAACATAGTTACCCCTGGAGAAGGGATAGACTACCCGCCACAGTATTCCTGGGCTTTCCTGGTGGCTCAGATGGTAAAGAAACTGCTTGTGATGTGAGAGACCTGGGTTTGATCCCTGGGTTAAGAAGATCCCCTGACGGAGAGCATGGCAACCCACTCCAGTATTCTTGCCTGGAGAAACTCCATGGACAGAGGAGCCTGGCAGGCTACAGTCCATGGCGTCGCAAAGAGTTGGACATGACTGAGTGACTAAACACAGCACAGCACCATGCTTCTAGTTTTGTCAGTTACAAAGAGAATTTAAAACTTCAGTCCACCAGAAAAGGTCACCTGGAAACAATGATGTAAAGATACATTCTCCCTTTCATAAGTGGATAATTCCTAAACACTGCATTTCCTCCATTACAAAATAGGCATAACCTTTTCTTTAAAACAGGCTGGAAAAATCCTTCAGTGACTGAAGAAATGTTACAAATATATGATTGATACCAAGCCAAAAATATTCTCATACACAGGACTTGATTGAAATTAAGCTCTGTTTTAGGATATATCATAAATCAAGGACATGCTTTAACCAGCTCATGAATGGCATTCACAGAAGGAGCTTTAAAGCCAATGGAGAGCAGAGTAGGAAGTGGTAAGAAAGTGAATGCATAAGATGACAGTGGGTTGGTTAGGCAGTCAAGCCTTAAAAGCAATTTTCCCTGCAGCACTGGAATGTATTAGACCTGACATAGAAATTCTACATCAGGGGCTTGGTAGGATCATACTTAGGTTTCAAGAAGATTACACTGAGGATGTCCCTGGTGGTCCAGTGTTTAAGACTCCAATTTTCCAATGCAGGGGGTATAGGTTCCATCCCTGATCAGAGAATTAAGATTTCACATGCCATGCAGTGTGGCAAAAAAAAAAAAACAAAACAAACAAACAAAAAAAAAACCTTTAGTAATTAAGTTAATAGAGGAAGGGGACTGGAAAGAAAAGATCAGTTAAAATATGACTTCAAAAGCCTTACAAGAAATGATACCAATAGGAAGCAAAAGATGGAAATAAATAAAAGGGTAAGGCTTAGGGAAGTAACTTATTCCACATGGAAAGCAAGAAAGAGGAAAGGAATTAGAAACAATACAAAGTTTTTATGCTTAAGTGACTCAGAAGATGGCAATGGAAATAAAGGTGGTAAAGACAATGGGAAAAATAAACATGAAGATAAAATTATGAATTTTGTTTTAGAAATATGTTTTTAGAGGTATTAATGGAATGTGGAGCTGGTAATTATAGGCAAGGATTGAGAATCCATAGCAAAATCTGCATTAAAAAGGGCTGAAATGCATTTCTATATGTGGTTAGCTCTAAGATCCTTTCTGCACTCATCTTCTCATTATTAGTTGGGATTATTTCTCCTTTCCATTAAACTGCATTACTCATGACATTGAATCAGTCTTTGCTACTGTAACAGCAGAGACTAAGAGTGTGATATTCCTGGAGTAATCGTAGACACTAAGTGACGATACATGTCAGTGCGTAATAAAATGACTACCACCCAGTAGTATTAGACAACAGGAGTTAGTTTCTGTCCTGCAGAAATAAGAGAGAAGTCTTTCAAATATGATATTGGGAATTATTTATTTGAGTGTGATAACAAAAATAACTTAGTTGAATGATATTCCATGGAGGAGAGTGAAGAGACACAATAGAGGCAAGACATAGACTTGGGAGAAGTTATATTTCAGCAGATGGAGAACAAATGTGGAAGTAAATAACAGATTAAAGATTTTGGAGGAGAATCAGCAAAACTCAACATGATGAACACAAACAAAAAATAATATAAAAGAAGGGGTAGCAGCAGTCATTTCTTCAGTGTTACACTGAAGTGTACGTATATTCATACACATATATATCCATATATAAAGAACACTGAATTTTACTTTTAGGAAGTTATACCTATGAGCATTATGAAAGAAAATTCAATTGAAAGGCAAAGAAGTATCTGAATTTCAGAGTTTTGTCTGTGGATAAACTGATTCAAAAATAAATTGTATGCTCTATTAGTCTGCTAGGGCTGTTGTAATAACATAACACAGTTTGGGTGGCTAAAAACAACAGATCTCTTATAGTTCTGGAGGCTGTAAGTCCAAGCTGAAAATGTTGACTGGTTTATTTTCTCCCGACTTTTCTCTCCTTAATTTTAAGAAGCCTGCCTTCTTTCTGCGACACCTTTATGTCCTTTGTGTGCACTTTTACCACCACTTCTGTGTACTTTCTTTTCTCATAAGGACACTACATTTTCAACTTTAATTAGATATGTTGTTGAATTGTTTTCTGGAGGGGTCAACAATTCACATATCCATTGGTTATGTACAAGAATTGCTTGTGAGCCAAAGTCTTACTAACACAGAGTTGTCAGACTTAAGTTTTTCAATCTGTATGCTACATGGTGTCTAATTCTGATATTAATTTGCATGTAAGAATATATTCTTATTCTTCTTTCTCATGCTCTGCGTTCCTAGAGTCTCACCCTTGTGGACTACCTTGCTGGGATTCCTTGCTATCTGACTTCTGATTGATGTTGTCTAATGAAAGGCACAGGGAGGTTGTGAGAGGGGTGGAAGGAAGGGAAATATAAATATTTCTTCCCCCTTTCCTCTGCTTTGGCACAGGGATTCTGGCAGTCCCACTGAGTCCCACTCCAACTACAGATCTGCTCAGGTGGTCTTTCCTTACTGAATTCCTGCAAATCTATTTCCTCCCCTTTTCTATGGGTAGCATGTATGATAATGGCTTCCTACAGTTGTTAATTTCTAGATGCCCCAACCTTTCTTGTTCATTTCTTTAACTTTGCCTAATACTTAGTAAAAACCTCTGGATTGAAAATACCTTCAGTTTAACCAACTATTGGATTGACTTTCCCAATATGACCTTGAACAATACAAAGATATAGTATGAAAACACTTTTGACCCTCATTCACCTGATTCCCATCACTTATTGTTAATATAATATGTTTGTTGATGCTATTTGGAACTAACATAGAGATATTTTTATACCTATTGAAGAAATTAACCTATTTGTTCTCTTTTTTTTATCACAATTGGTGATAAACATTATCACTATTTACATATATAATATTGATATAAAATACACAATGCACAATATTGATATACAAGTGTCACTTCTTTAACTTGACTTCTTTTCTTTAGTTATTATAACATACTAAACTTGTGATCTTGTCAGTACATAGACACATAGCAGTCCATTTTATTAATATATTTCCCTTTATTTTTCAGCCTTCTAATAATGCATATTTGGATTATTTATATCATGTTATTGGGCTTTCCTGGTGGCTCAGATGGTAAAGAATTTGCCTGCAATGCAAGAGACACAGATTCCATCCCTAGGTTGGGAAGATCCCCTGCAGAAGGGAATGGATGCCCACTCCAGTATTCTTGCCTGGAGAATTCCGCAGGCAGAGGAACCTGGCAGGCTACAGTCCATGGGGTCACAGAGTTGGACACGACTGAGCGACTAACACCATCATGTGATTACTAGCAATCTTTAAAGAAATAACTAATATATAAATTAATGTTCATGTAGCTTTGCTGGGTCAAAGTTACATGAATCTGTTGCAAAAAATTCTGTTAAATTTCATTCTTTAAGGATTGTAGTCATTTGTAGTTCCATTTGCAATGTATGTTAGAGTCTAGTAAACTACAGTCTAAATAGTAAAATGTATCATCGGACATTTGCAATATTGCTAATCTGACACCTGAGATATACTTCTTCCTAGTTGTTTTATGGGCACTGCCCTTGTATTGGTGTTTGAAAGGCATTTTCATGTTTAAGAGATATTTACATTTCTGTTACTGAGAACTACATGTTCATATCCTATACTCATGCTGAATTTTAATCTTTCTATTTTCAATTTGTAGACATACTTTATTAATACATGGGAAGTTGTCTCATCTTTTTTCCCCTATGAGTTATAATTCTCCCCCCCATTTTGTCATTTTTCTTTGCACTTCGTTGTTGTTCAATGTTACCATGCAGAATTTTTTTTTTTTTTACTTTTCTATAGAAGAATTTTTCAACCCTTTCTTTAGTGGTTTTTGGAATTCTCATTTTCAGAAAGAATTTATACACCCTGAGGTTATAAAATATTCTTCCATGATTCCTCCTTTTACTTTCATCATTTCATATTTTATGTGGAAATCTTTGGTCCAGTTGGAATATTTTTCCGAAGTGTGGATGTAACTTTGTTCTTCTCTGAACAACGCTAGGTACGTTTTCAAAATTTCTTACTTCCTTATTTCTTCAAGTACGATCTTTTACCATATATTCTGTTTTCATTATCTGTAGGTTTTAGAATTTCTCATTTTTCTGCTTCTTATTTCTAGTAATTCTTAGTTGTGGTGGCTTATTTGTACTTTTTGGAAATTTTGTATTGTGAGCTCAAGTTTGGCAGGGATTTACATGTGGGAATCTATGTGTTCTGAATTGAGGTTGAATCCCTTCAGAGAATATTTGTATTTCTTTCTGCTAGGCACCACTAGGCAACAGCACTTTTAAATTAATGCTTTGACTTAGGGTTTCTTGGACCATAAGGTTAAGGGTAAGTGAAATCATTCAGTCGTGTCTGATTCTTTGCAACCCCATGGACTGTAGCCTACCAGGCTCCTCCATCCATGGGATTTTCCAGGCAAGAATACTGGAGTGGGTTGCCATTTCCTTTTCCAGGGGATATTCCCAACTCAGGGATCGAACCCAGGTCTCCCATATTATAGGCAGACACTTTACTGTCTGAGTGAGCAGGGAAGTCCTTCTTGAACCATATAGGTAATATAAATAGCAAATTTCAATCTCCAGTGAGAGGATAAAGACCTTCATATGGAAACCTTAGAAAAGGTTTTATTTTCCCAAGATTCTAGGCTAATGAGATCTATAAACAGCCTCAAGGCACCTGTAGTTCCAGCATCCTCATAACAGGCTTGAGTTCTCCTTCAGCACTCCCACCACCTGTAGCCTTCACTTACTTTCTTGAGAGCAGGTTACATTTTACTCAGCATTTTTAGAATGTCTACTGTTGGAGGAATACTCTTTTTCTAAGAGTTCTAGTCAACTATCTTGCTCGCAGTGATGCCATAAGATGATTTGGAGTATAAATGAAAGATAGGGGGAAAATTTAGGATAAGCTATCTTGCTCGCAGTGATGCCATAAGATGATTTGGAGTATAAATGAAAGATAGGGGAAAAATTTAGGATAAGAACTGCATTTAGGACATATTTATTTTAGGACAAAAACATTTTACTATGATTATAGGCAGAATATAAGGTGTAAAACTTAAGGAAAATTGAAGTATTCCAGCAAGTGATATCAGTTAAAGGGTATTCCAGACAAAAAGAACAAAAAATGCATACAAAGTATTCAAAATGGATAGGACTTCCTAGACTAAAATGAAAGTATATATTTTGGCTGGAGTACAAAATAAAAATATATATAAGATTAGAAAAATACAGTATGTCTAGATGGTGGAAAATTGGGAATACAACACTCAAGATTTTGGAATTTTTTCTGAATCTGAATGAGAATTTTAACTTTCTTAACTTTTAACTTTAATTCTTTCTCTAGGACCAGGGTGACCTGAGACAGGGAGTCCTATTGTGATAAAATAATCTGAAGTTTTTTTTTCTCCATCCAGATGTGCCTGCGTGCTTGTACTGCTTATGCATGCTCTTGATATTAAGAGATGATTTTAAAATGAGTTTATATTGAGAATTCCTCAGCAAACATTTAATAACTTGGATAACTATTTCTTACAATCCCTTATGAGGTAAATGTGTATCTAAGAGAAGCAGAGAAAATCTAGTATTGCTGCTATTTGAATAAAGGCAGAGAGAGATGTGGATTTGTTAGACAATTGAGGGGAAAAAAATAAAGTTAAAAAGAGTGCCAAATATTTTGCGGACTGATTCAGTTTGGATTGAGGTAACCAATGACCAACTGCTAATGATTTTCATTAAATCATCTTGTGTGAAGAGTTTGGATTGCTGCTGTGGATTTTTTCTGAACATTATCAGAGGCAAGGGCTTGGGTCCAAATCTGTCTTTTAGTACAAACTTCTTTCCTCCACTCTGGGTTCAGTTCAGTTCAGTCCAGTCACTCATTCAGGTCCGACTCTTTGTGATCCCATGGACTGCAGCACACGAGGCTTCCTTGTCCATCACCAGCTCCTGGAGTTTACTCAAACTCATGTCCATCAAGTCGTTGATATCATCCGGCCATCTCATCCTCTGTCGTCCTCTTCTTTTCCTGCCTTCGATCTTTCCCAGCATCAGGGTCTTTTCATATCAGTCAGTTTTTTGCATCAGGTGTCCAAAGTATTGGCGTTTCAGCTTCAGCATCAGTCCTTCCAATGAATATTCAGTACTGATCTCCTTTAGGATGGACTGGTTGGATCTCCTTTCAGTCCAAGGGTCCCTCAAGAGTCTTCTCCAACATCACAGTTCAAAAGCATCAATTCTTTGGCGCTCTGCTTTCTTTATGGCCCAACTCTCAATTCCATCCATGACTACTGGAAAAACCATAGCTCTGACTAGCCGGACCTTTGTTGGCAAAGTAGTGTCTCTGATTTTTAATATGCTGTCTAGGTTGGTCATACTGTTTCTTCCAAGGAGCAAGCATCTTTCAGTTTCACAGCTGCAGTCACTATCTGCAGTGATTTTGGAGCCCAAAATCTGGGTACTTGGTGATGATCAGGCAGCTAAAACCTCTCAGGGCAGTCCTCATCATTTAAGATCCGCAGGTTACCATGTGGAATAAAAGGGTCATTTTATGTATGTATGTGTTTGTATTCTAGTTTGCACTTTAGTACAAAGATCTTTGCTTTAATTATTTAGATGTCAATGATACTTATTTTGTCACAGATGAGGAAGAAATCTAGAACTCTCTGAATTAAACTCAACTAAAAGTAACTATATACTGATACCTGAGTTCCAGAATTTCTTACATGTAATCCAGTTTCCATAAGTGAGAAATTGTCTTATTAACAGCCCTAAATTGTGTTCCTGCTTAGGTTGCTGACTTTCATTAGAATAGAGCCTTGACTTTGTGTAGTTTCTCTAAGGTAATTGAGTGTTGCGCTTGGAAGCCAAACCCCTGCAATGGTTTTACAAACTTGGCAACATAAAGTGTCTGCTTAGATATAGAAATATGCCTGTTCTCTTATCCCCCATACTGTACTTGAATACATTTCCCACTTACTGCCAACATGCTTTTGCTCTATGCTAAATTTCTAAGTCAAATCTTGACTGTTTTCAGACTGGATTTTTTTTCAGTCGTGCCTCTGCACAGGTCTCAATTCTCAATCCAATTTGTGGACCTTATACATCTGCCCTAGTAAGTTATAATGAATTGCAATTTGCCTATCCACTTTTCAAAATATGGTTAGAATAGTTTTTAATGTTAAGGTTAGAGGAGAGTTTGACAATAGGAATACTACATTAATTATACTGCTGCTTAATTATTACAAACTTAGAGGCTTAGAACAACATACATTTATAATCTCACAGTTTTGATGAATCAGCAGTCTAGGCATGGTTAAACTGGGTACCTCTGTTTAACATCTTACAGGTTGCAATATAGTTGTTTGCCAGGCTGCGGTTGTCAAATTTTAATTTCTTACGGTTATAGAACTGAAGTTGCTGCTTCCCTGATGCCTGTTAGCAACTCTCAGCAACTAGAGGCCCTGGCAGTTCCTTGTGAGTTAGCACACTCATAATATTGCAAATTACTTCTTCAAAGTCAATGGGAGAAACTCTAATTCCAGTCTGCTAAGACAGAATAGCATCCAGTATTGATGACAAGAGAAGGACTTTCCCATTTCTGTTGCCATATTCTTTTGGCTAGAAGCAAGTCACAAGTTCGATTCACACTCAAGGTCAATTTACACTCACATTAGTACTAGAGCCTGTAGGAGGCCTATGGAATCTTGATCTCTGCATAACTAACTTTGAGCAGATATAGGCTTGTGGAATCTGACCTGCCTGACCAAAATAAGCTTTTGATCTTAGAAGGGAAGAATATAGTTATTTTTCAAAAGAAAATCCAAATTCTTATTTACCCTTCAAGCAATATGATGCTGTGAAAATATATTTATATCACTATTATTAAGCATAAATGAATTATTGAAATTATTAAGTATTGTTTAAATGAAAAAATAAGGATAACTGTTAAGACTCAGTAGTTAGAAATGTACCTAGAGGGATGGTCCAACTATAAAGACTATCAAGGTATCAGTTTTGCAACATCATAAATATAGAATACAAATTCAGATAAAACTTCCCTAAGGAAAATGTAATATTTTATAGGAAAAATGTTCAGCTTTTTAGCTTCATTAATTAACACTATTATTAAAACCATCATCAAGAAGAGTATTCACACTGGAGTGAGCTCATTTATTGATGCATTCATTCAGCAAATATATATTTTGTTACATCTAACATTGGGAATGAAAAGGAGACCAGAAGAGACAGAGTTTAAGCCTTCATAGATTTTCCAGTGTAGTGGGAGAGGCACAAATCAAACAGGAATTATATTCAAGTATGGTAACTCATATGGTATCTTAAGGAAAACCATAAGTTTATCACACTTAAGATACCATATAAGTTACCATAATGAAAAGTCTATGAAGGCATATCTCTTGCTGGTCTTCTTTTTATTCCCAGTGTTAGATGTAACAAAATATGAGCCAGAGAGAAAATTGTCAACATCTGTTGGATCAAAGAAGAAGCAAGAGAATTCCAGAAAAACATCTACTCCTGATTATTGCTTACGCCAAAGCCTTTGACTGTGTTATCACAACAAACTGTGGAAAATTATTAAAAAGATGGGCATACTCGACCACCTTACCTGCCTCCTGAGAAATCTGTATACAGGTCAGGAAGCAACAGTTAGAACTGGACATGGAACAACAGACTGGTTCCAAATTGGGAAAGGAGTACATCAAGGCTGTATATTGTCACCCTGCTTATTTAACTTCTATGCAGAGTACATCATGCGAGATGCTGGGCAGGATAAACACAAGCTGGAATCAAGATTGCTGGGAGAAATATCAATAACTTCAGATATGCAGACACCACCAGTCTTATGGTAGAAAGTGAATTGGAACTAAAGAACCTCTTGAAACTGAAAGAGAAAATGAAAAAGTTGGCTTAAAGCTCAACATTCAGAAAACTAAGATTCTGGCATCTAGTCCCATCACTTCATGGCAAATAGATGGGGAAACAGTGGAAACAGTGACAGACTTTATTTTTCTGGGCTCTAAAATCATTGCAGATGGTGACTGCAGCCATGAAATTAAAAGACACTTGCTCCTTAGAAGAAAAGCTATGACCAACCTGGACAGCATATTAAAAAGCAGAAACACTACTTTGCCAAAAAAGGTCCATCTAGTCAAAGCTACGGTTTTTCCAGTAGTCATGGATGGAATTGAGAGTTGGACTATAAAGGCTGAGTGCCAAAGAATTGATGCTTTTGAACTGTGTGTGGTGTTGGAGAAGACTCTTGAGAGTCCCTTGGACAGCAAGGAGATCCAAGCAGTCAATCCTAAAGGAGATCAGTCCTGAATATTCATTGAAGGACTGATTCTGAGGCTGAAACTCCAATACTTTGGCCACTTGATGCAAAAAACTGATTTGAAAAGACCCTGATGCTGGGAACGATTGAGGGCAGGAGGAGAAGGGGATGACAAAGGATGAGATGGTTGGATGGCATCACCGACTCAATGGACATGAGATTGAGCAAGCTCTGGGAGTTGGTGATGGAAAGAGAAGCCTTGAGTTCTGCAGTCCATGGGGTGACAAACAGTCATACACGACTGAGTGACTGAACTGGACTGAACCTATTAATAATGAGTGATGTGCAAAGAAAAGTTTCATAGTAGAGTAAGAAGGAGAAGGGCTGTTGAAGAACTGAGCATAAAGAACTCAAAGTTCTAGGGTACAAACTTGAAGAAAGTTGAATATGACAGAAGCAGAGAGTTCCATATATTTATATTTGAGGCAGGGAATGCCAAGAAATGAAACTGGAGTTACACAGAGACCACCATACAAAGAGTACATATTACTCAGCCATTAAAAAGAATTCATTTGAACCAGTCCTAATGAGATGGATGAAGCTGGAGCCCATTATACAGAGTGAAGTAAGCCAGAAAGATAAAGAACATTACAGCATACTAACACATATATATGGAATTTAGAAAGATGGTAACGATAACCCTATATGCAAAACAGAAAAAGAGACACAGAAATACAGAACAGACTTTTGAACTTTGTGGGAGAATGTGAGGGTGGGATATTTCAAAAGAACAGCATGTATACTATCTATGGTGAAACAGATCACCAGCCCAGGTGGGATGCATGAGACAAGTGCTCCGGCCTGGTGGGCTGGGAAGACCCAGAGGAATCGGGTGGAGAGGGAGGTGGGAGGGGGGATCGGGATTGGGAATACATGTAAATCCATGGCTGATTCATATCAATGTATGACAAAACCCACTGGAAAAAAAAAATAATAATTAAAAAAAAAAAAAAAAAGCTTTGAAGTTTATCTTAAATATAAGAAGAGGCCATTGGAAAGCATTTTAAAACAAATTAAATTAACAAAGTCAGATTTTCATTTTGGACAATTACTTCGGGTTGCTTTTTAATTTTTCTTTATGACAGCTTTACTGGGAAATAATCACAAAGCCATACAATTCACTCTGTAAAATGCACAATTCATTGTTTTTAAGGGAATTCAGAGTTGTTAAACCATCATATCTAATTTCAAAATATTTTTATCCCCCTAAAAAGAAAAAAACAACTCATCCTCATTAGTACTCACTCGGCATGTGTCCCTCTCCTCAGCCCCTAACAACCACCCATCTATTTCTAAGTATTTGCCTACTCTGGACATTTCATGTACTTGGAATCATGCAATAAGTAGTTTGTAATGATTGGATTAGTTTTCTTAACATCATATTTTCAAGACTTATTTATGTTGTAGCATGTATTCATATTTCATTCCTTTGTATGGCTGAATAATATACCACATTTGTTTATCCATTCATCAGTTGATGAATATTTGGTTGTTTCAGCTGTGATAATGAAAGCGTTATGAACTTTTACATGTAAGATTTTATGTGGACATATGTTTTCACTTCTCTTGGAGAGGTACTTAGGAATGTATTTGTTGGACTATATAATAGCTATGGTTCAGTGGTAAAGAATCTGCCTAAAATGCAGGAGCCACAGGAGATGCAGGTTTGATCCCTGGGGTGGGAAGATCCCCTGGAGCAGGGCATGGCAACCCACTCCAGTATTCTTGCCTGGAGAATCCCATGGGCACAGGAGCCTGGTCGGCTATAGCCCATAGGCTTTCAAGGAGTCGGACAGGACTGAAGCGACTTAACACTCATGCACGCAAGTATAATAGCTATGGATTTAACAATTTAAGGAACAAATTGCCTCGGAATGGCTACATTATTTAACTTACCATCAACAATGTATGAGGGTTATGATTTCTCCACAGCTTTGCCATCTTTGTTATTTTATATCTTTAAAATGTCTTAAACCTTCTTGGGATGGTTATCTCATTGTGAGCTATCTCATGACATGATATCTCATTGTGATTTTGGTTTGCATCTCTCTGATGACTAATTATATTGGACATCATTCTTGTGCTTTTAGTTATTTCTATATTTTCTTTAAGAATTATCATTTCAAGTGTTTGCCTATTTTTAAAATTGGGTTATTTGTCTTTTTATTATTGAAATGAAAGAGGCATTTATATATTCTCAAGTCCAGTCTCAAGTATTTTTACTTTCTTGACAGTGTCCTTTGAAGAATAAAACTCTTCCATTTTGATGAGGTCCAGCTTATACCCTTTTTGTCATTTATTCTTTTGTTATCATATATTAGAAATCATTGCATGATTCAAGGTCACAATAATATTCCTCTCTGTTTCAGTCTAAGAATTATACAGTTTTAGCTCTTACTTATAGGTTTTTTTTAATCCATTCTGAATTGATGTTTTTATATGAGGTGAGATGGGAGATCTAGCTTCATTCTTGGGCAAGAAGACATTCCATTGTTCCAGCACTATTTGTTGAAAAGACTATTTTTCCCCCTTAAATGGTTTTAGGACCCTTGAAAATCATTTGCTATATTGTATGGGTTTATTTCTGGAGTCTCAATTATACTCCATTGCTATATGTGTCTATTCTTATACCAGTACCACAATGTTTTGATAGTTGGCACTTCGTAAAATGTTTTGAAATCAGAAAGTGTAAGTCCTTCAACTTTGTTCTTTTTGAGATGCTATTGGCTATTAGGATCAATACAGCAATTTCTGCAAAGACCTGAAGCTGGGATTTTTTAAAATAAGAATTGTGATAAATCTGTAGATCAAATCTGAGTTGTATTGCTCTCTCAATCTATATTGTCTCCCAATCTATAAACATTTTCTCCATTTATTTAGGGCTTATTTATTTTGTTTCAATGATGGTTTTTAGTCTGAAGTGTACAAGTCTTACATTTCTTTGTTAAATATATCCCTGAGTTTTAAATTAGTTTGGATCCTATTATAAATAGAATTGATTTATTAATATAATTTCCAAATTGTTTACTGCTAGTATATAGAAATACATGGAGTTTCTATATTGATCTTGTATCCTAGAACCTTACTGAACTCCTCTATTGGTTCTAAAAGTTGTCTTGTGGATTACTCTGAATTTTACATATACAAATCATGTCACTCATGTTGCTTAAGTGAGACAGGCTAGAACCCTGGACCCTTCACTGCAGTGCTTGCACCTGGACAAAGGTCTCCTTGAGCAACAAAATACAAACAAACTGTAAGAGACTAAAGATAACTGCAGACATGCACAGCTGGGGCATATTATGAACAAAAGGATACAAAAAGACTAAAGTTAAATTGCCACTTCTGAGGTGTAGGGAGCAAAAATAGGGTACTATGCATGGTCCCTGCGCACAACACTACCAAGGATGTGGGCAGACCACCTAAACCACCCCAACCCACCGGTCTCCCCCTACCCTCATTCCTTTTAAGGGAACAGTTGTCTCCCTTGGGAGTGAGCAAGGACACCTGTCACTTGTTTTCACTCCCTCATGATGCACCATGAACCCCAGTAAAGCTTTGCCTGAATTCATCTGGCCTCATATCAATTTCTATTGATTAAGGAGTCCAAGAACCTTGGTTGGTAACATAAAGAGATACTTTTACTTCTTGCGAATTTCGATACCCATTTATTTCTTCTTCTTGACAAATTGCTCTGGCTAGAAATTCAATACAATATTAAATAAAAGTAGCAAGAGTGAATATCTTTTACTTTTCCTGCTCTTAGAGGGAAAATGTATTTGCTCTTTCCTATTAGTCAGTATTATCTGTGAATTTTCAATAGATGTCCTTATAAAGTTGAGGAAGTTCCCCTCTGTTTCTACTTTGTCAAGTGTTCTTATCATGAGAGGTTGTTGAATTTTGTCAGATGCTTTCTCTACATCAGTTGATGTTTTGTCCTTTATTCTAGTAGTGTGGGCTACCACGGTGGACTTTCATGTACTAAACCAGTGCGTCCTACCAAGGGATATATATACCACTTGGTGATGATATATAACCCTTTTCATATGTTGTTAAACTCAGTGTGCTAGTATTTTGACAAGGATTTCTGCCTCTGTGTTCCTAAGAGAAAACTTTAATGCAATTTAATTTTTTTGTGATGTGTCTGGTTTTGGTACCAAGATAATACTGGCCTCATGGAATGAATTATTAGAGGCTAAAGAATGAATTGAAGAGAAAAAGACAGTGACAAGTGGATCCATGGAAGATTTGTTGCAATAACTCAGGTGTATATGATTAATATATGACTTAGAGTAACGATAATGAAGGTGGAAATGAGGAAAGACATCAACATTCAGTATCAGGAACAAAAACAGAATTTGTCTCTTGGTAATCAAGGGAGAGCTGTGCATGGGAGACATACTGTCTGTTAACAAAACAAATTTCTGATCTTACAGAGGCTGTGAGAAACAAAAACAGAACAAAATAAAATGTTCAGAACTTGGCAGACTTTCAGGAGAGAGGGGGATGGGGACTGTGGCCGTCGTAATTGTCTGCTACTAACTGATTAGTTTCTAGATGCATGGTTACTCATGAAGTTATAATTGATCAACTTGCATGGGTTTAGTCTTCCCAAGTGGCTCAGTGGTAAAGAATAGCATGCCAATGCAGGAGATGCAAGAGACACAAGTTCAGTCCCTGGGTTGGGAAGATTCCCTGGAGCAGGAAATGGCAACCCACTCCAGTATACTTGCCTGGAAAATCCCATGGACAGAGGAACCTGGTGGGCTATAGTCCATAGGGTTGCAAAGAGTCAGACATGACCGAGCGACTGAGCACACATGTACGGCATGGATTTAAACTTGGCATGAGATTAAAACTGATTCCAATGATTACTTAATATTATGGTCAAGGGAGACTAGGCATATTTTATTCTCAGAGAGAAATGAACAGATTAAAAGTGAATTGAGAGTATATCTGATTTGATGGGACAGTGAAGCAGAGGATTACATTAAAGATGCCATTCAGATTTCTGGTCTGAACAATTAAATATAAGCTCTGCCAGGTCAAGAATCTCTCTCTTTTGTTGTCTGATGAATACAAGCTCTGGGAAAGAACCTGATGTGTAATAGGCATTTAATAAATATTTTTGAATAAAAAATTCTATTACCATATAGTGCATTAATGGAATTACACAATATGGACATGTTCAATCTCAGATACCTGCAAAACATCCAAAAGAAATCAGCTTAAAGTCAACAAGAAATAAAAGCTTTGAATTAGTACAGATGTTTGATCTGTTTAGATTCTGTAGCCTCCAGCATATATATGGCTATTGAAAAAATAAGATCAGATGAAATACCTAATAGATATTATAGGAGAAAAAAAAATACCACTAGAACAGACATCTGTCAAAATAAACAGTTAAGGAATCAGGGCCGTTATAGAACCTGCAAAGGAGACTGATAATAAAAGACCTAAAATGATGAAAGCAATGTGGAAGCTAGGGGAAGTTTCTTTTTCTTATTTTCTTTGCTTTTTTCCCTTCTGAAGGAGAAAGAAATTAACCTTGCTAAATGATCTCTAGAGAGTGAGCAAGGAAAAAAAAAGGACTGCCAGGTATTCATCAGATCAAACCACAGTTGAGTCAGTGGTGTCCTTGACAAGAGTTGAGTCAGTAAAGTGGTGAGTGGTGTGCATGGAAAAGGTCTCAGGTGAGGAGAGGAACTGGTGGTTTACATGTGAAGGAGGAGAGCAGGCAAAGTGGCATCTGGAGGTAGGCTTTGGATATGGAAAAGGAGGTTATTTTTACTTTTTAAGTTGAGGGAAATTAGAGCATGTTAAATGTAGAATGGAAGAGAAAAACAAATGGAGAGAGATTTAAGACAGGGGAAGAGAAAACTTGATCAAAAGGCTAACATACAGTTAGTGGGAATTTATGATTCTATAATTTTCTATCTCGAAACCCTCGCAGCTCTAAATTTCTCTGGTGATTTGAATTGTCTATATAAGTTACTATATTCGAGAAGGTATTTATTGTTAGACATCATATTAGAAGTAATATAAAAAAAATTTAAAAAAAGAAGTAATATAAGGGTATAATGTAATACATGAACAGTCTTTATTCTATATATATATATATATATATATATATATATAGACTTTAAATTTATCAAAAGTTTACAAGAACTTTTTGATATTTGAAGAACAGCAAATGCCCTGTCCCTATATATATATATATATATATATATATGTATATATATATATATGTCAATTGTTAATATTTTACTAACTTTCACTCTTTATCTCTTTCAGTCCTATTCTCTCCTCTCAGCATCTATCTCTCTCATATTCTTTAGCAAACTATTTCAGTATTAGTTACAAATATTGTGACAGTTCATCTCTAATTAATTCAGCATGAAATATTAATCATCTAAGAATAGGGACATTCTCTTACATAACCATAATAAAATTGTCATAGAAAGGACATTTAACATTGATACAATACTATCATCTAATAAATAGCCTATATTAAATTCTACCCACTATCAATTATCCCAATAATATGATTTTTTAAGATTCAGAATGCAAATAAGGCTTGTACATTTCATGGAGGTGTCATATATTCTTTAGTTTCCTTTAAACTATAAACTTCCCACAGACTATTTTCTTTTTTAAATACAACAGAGTGTTGACATTTTTAGACACTCTACTCTAGATTGCTTTTACTGTATAGCATATCCCTTAATTTGGGTTTTCTTATTGTTTCTTCGTTTCCTGATTAGATTCAGGTTAAGAAATTTAGGTGGAAGTACTAACTGGATGATGAGTTCATCATATTGAAAAGCACATGATGTCAATTTGTATTATAGGTGATTTTTAGTCATGTGATTAAAATGGTTTTCACCATATATATCTGTTGAAAAAAGGTATGTTTTCCCTTTGTAATTAGTAAATAATTTATAAAATGAGGCATTGAGCCTGCATAAATATCCTGTTTTTCAAAGATATTTTACCTGGTGCTTTTATCACTTATTGATGACTTTTTCCTGAATCTGTTATTGCTATGGTGGTTATGAAATGGTGAAATGCTATCTCTATACAGTCTTCTATATTTAATAGTTTATCTAACCTTATTATTTTTGTGAATAAGATATTCATCACTCTAAATTTATTTTAAAAATAACTATTTAATGAATTGATTGTAATTCAGTATCATAATCCATTTCTATTATTATTTATTTTCATACTTAGTATGTCCTAAATTTGGCTAGTGAGAATCCTTTTAACGTCTTTTTTTTGGTTAGTTAATTCCCATCAGTGTTTGAGTATTTTTCTCCATAATTATAAAATTACATGCATATATGCTTAGAATTATGTATATATACCTATATATATTATCCATATATATTAAAGTATCTTTTATTCTGATCTCTAATTCAAATAAAGAACAAGAACGTTTTCTTTTTCCTTTAATTTTTTATCATATCACCTTTTATCCATGGTGAGGAACTTAATTCTCAATAATAATAATATACTAAATTATTTCCTTGATTCTATTATACAAATGGGCTTCCCTGGTGGCTCAGATGGTAAAGCGTCTGCCTGCAATGCTGGCGACCTGGGTTCGTTCCCTAGCTCGGGAAGATCCCGTGGAGAAAGAAATGGCAACCCACTCCATACTCTTGCCTGGAAAATTCCATGGACAGAGGAGCTTTGTAGGCTACAGTCCATGGGGTCGCAAAGGGTCGGACACGACTGAGCGACTTCACTTCACTTCACTTCATTATATGAATAAAATAGTTTCAAACTTACTGCACTAATTCCACTAATAACAACACACAAGTAATAGTCAAGATCTTTTTTTTCATCCCTAAAATATGTTCTATCTATTCATAGGAATAGTTACTGAATATTTCACTCATTAAAAAAAAAAGTCTATTGATAGATGCTTCTATTAAGATAAGCCCTATGATAACATACTGGATCACACATGTAATTATAATGATATATTAATGAAGAGAGAGCCAATTGAAATAGAAACCACATTTTAGTGCTCTCTTTCTTACTTTTATTTTGTGAATAGCACACTGGAAAATGACTTACCTGAAAAAATTGCTTTGAGGTTAAACTCTGATGGCAGTTTGGGGTACAAAAGGGAAAAAAGAAAGAATTCCCCTCCCAAGTTTATTAAAATGTCGCCCCAGTACTAGGTAGTGTATGGAGGGAAAAAGGATCATTGGTGCTCATTAAAAATAATAATGTTCATTTCTGAATGGTTTTCAGAGATGTGTATTTTGGGGGAAAGAGCCACCTGCATTCTCAAAGGTATGAATAAAAAGGGATGAGCTCATTTAACAGACTTCATTTCACATTCTATGTCTTTATTGTTGCAAAATGACACCTTTGCAGTTTAGAGGGACCGCCAGGCACTGTTATAACTAAAATTGAATAAAATTCCGAGCTGTGTCAAAGACATTGTTTGAATTCACTTAAAAGTGTTTTATGTCACTGCTCGCCAACTCCCCTTCTCTAGTCATGATCTGCCTGTGGCAAACTGTTTCTCTCTGGGACTGAAAAGATTACTCCCACTGATACTTCTCTTACAGTGTGAATATTGACTTGCACTTATAAAGGTCAGGCAGTTCCACTAGTTAATAGGAGTGAGAAGAGCAGTTCCAACAAGTCTCTTTGAAAGGAATTTAACCTTCAAATTGCAAAGCATGCTGCTCTGTGGAACCAGTGGTGGCAACTAACAAAATACACTACATCTCTGCTTTCCAAAAATACCAACAGGAGCCCGAAAGTTAATGTTACAAAAGCATGCGGTGTAGCAGACAAACTTCCATAGGAACACCGTCCAGGATATGCCTTGTTATTTTTATTTTGCAAAGAGAGTTGAATGCTGTGGGATAATTCTCTGGGCCTTTAACTTTCCTCAATGTATAATAGCCTTTTTGACTTTTAAGAACCATGTGCTGTAAGATGATAAGACACCACATACATTTTTCTCAGCATCATTCTGACACAAGATCAAGAAAAAGGTGTAATCCCAGTGGAGCATGATGCCTCCTTACCTATCCTTTGAGAAGTCCTTTGCCTTCTGTTATTGTCTCATGACTTGAGAGTTCAGGTAAACCTGACATCATTTAAGGTCTCTGAGTGTGTTGTACTTATTAATAGCAGTGTCTGGAGGTACAGTGCAGGAAGGATGGGACTTGAGAACGAGAATTCACTCTTCATCCTGATGGAAAGTAAAACCAATATTTTTAATTTTTAATAAAACACATTCATATTGTGGCACCAGTAGCAGAAAGAATGTGCTGCATATGAATGAAGATGACTCCCTAGTTTGCCTTGAGCAGTGGAAGACAGGAGACATAATGATGAAGAGGGCCTTTTACAAGTAATCAGTAGGAAGAAGAATAAGTGCTGGGTGTCTTGGAAAGCAAAGCTTTCATGATTCCAGAGCATATTTTAGAAATGGCATTATGGCTTGCCCCGCTTTAAGTTTGGCATCAGCGAGATTTTCGATTGTGCTAAAATCATCCTTAATGTCCTTTCTGCCTCATCAGTGGGGGACCATTCAAGTAACAAAGTGCCAATCAGGGGCTTCTGTTCCTCTTTAGCTTGGAGATATTACTGTGGAGATCTTTATAAGAGCGTGATCTCTCCGCTTGAGATGCCCTTTATTATAACTAGAGTTAAAGGTCTGCTGACTTAGCCATTATAAAGCCCTAATGTTCTCCACTACAAAATTTTACTCTAAAATAAAGCTTAGCATACTAAGTTGGAGCCCAGGGAAGCTCTGATCTTTACAAATTTGAAGGGAAGAGTCATTTGAGTTAAAATGAGAATAACAAAAATATAAATATCGAACTATGTGAGTTATATGTGTCACTACTGTCTCCAAAAATGGCATTGTTAATTAAAATGAAGTTGGAAAGTAATTACCTCATAATGTGCCATAATCATTTTTGTAAGTTTGGAATATAAAAATGTAATTAAGAAAAAGAAAAATGAGTTATAGACAGGATACATTTCTTGATTCAGAAAACTGTTAAAATCAAGTATTTTCTGAAAATGTGGGACCCATATTGCTATCATAGAATACTTGCAGTCCTTTAGTCAATGAGCCAGATACTCCTCATGCTTAAGCCTCTGCCTGTAAGTTTCTTAGCTATATATACATATATATATGTATAAACAGCAGCCTAGAGGCAGCCTATTAGAAGAAAATAGATCTCTACATTTTTTATTTTAAAACTATTTTTAAAAACATAAACTTCTAATGTCTTTTTACAAATTAAGTAATTTATTTTAATTGGAGGATAACAACTTTACAATATTGTGGTGGTTTTTGTCATACATCAACATGAATTTTAAGAAAATACCTAAAATGCACTTTTCTAGTGATGCAGAATCTTTTCAGATTTTAAAAAATCAAAACATGTTAATTATAAGTTCCCAGCACATCAACCTTTCTGCAGATAATGATTATAAATTTAAGATTAAAACCAAACTACCTTAAGTCTCTGAAGACAGTCTCTGCCTGTCTTTGGCAGGCAGACTCTGGAGAGGCACTGGTTCTGGGAAGAGGAGACTTTCACAGATTGCATTTGCAAAGAATTTATATGGCAATAAACAAGGTAAGAACTTAAAGAGTGAAAGGATGCCTCTTTTTAGATAGTGTGATCAGGAAAGATCATTATGAGGATTCATATTGGAGCTAAGGAGTAATATATAAAACTTAGCCAACTATTAGAATTTCTGGGGAGGGATACTGGAGTCAAAAGGAAGAATGATGGCTGAGGTACTGGGGCAATGCTTGGCATGTTCCAGAAGCAAAATGGAGACCCATGGAGCTGAATGCTAGAGATTAAGAGGCAGACTGATGAGAAATAAAGTCGGAGAGGAAGATAGGAGCCATATCATACATCAAAATGAAAATTACCCAGGGCTTACTTTACACCAGGGATTACATATAGAAACACAAATAAGAAATGATTCTTGCTCTAAGATATCTCCCAATCCAGTGGTAAAATGAAGTTTCTGTATTTGCTGTCAAAGCAACTTGTTACGGATGGATCCTAGTCAGGTTTATATTCAATCACCTCCTAGCTCAGAATTAGACAGAGGAAGTCCTCAAAAAGTGTTTCTTGAATGGATGGATAACACAGAGAACGTCCAACTTGATGCTGAAATACCTCACAAGTGATATTTTCTTGATATTATCACCACATACAGACTCTGAAATCGAGTCTAATTTGATGGCTAAAAACTAAAATGTTATATATGTGTATATGTCTACCCAGTTGGCTTCTGGCCAACTTATAATTTTGAGCAGGTTGCATTAACTTCTATTTCCTCATCTATAAAATATTGATAACTGTAATTGTCATATATATATATACACATACATAGACATATATGACATTTTTCAAACTTCTTTAGCAAAATTAAATAGTTCCAGAAGCAATAATCAGGAGTAGAAGAGATCTAAGGCATCATAACTTGGTGGTCACAGAGGAAGATTAAGAGGAAAGGAATCTTTTGGTTGTTACAAAGTAGTGTCTTCTGGAATTCTAATTTCTTGGTTTTTTTTTTCTTCTCTACTTATACTGTTGTATCATTATCCCTCTCTTTCATTGACTTTACAGAAAAAATGCTCAAGTTTCTCGCATCTCACAAAACTATTCTTCCCTTAACCCTGCATTTCCAACTACTTACCACACTATTCCCAAGCTTTCTTTCCTAGTCAAGCCTCCAGAAATAATAAGATAATAGTCATCAGGTCCACTTTTCCACCTTCCATTCATCCTCCAATCACTAAGATATACGGCTTTATTGTCTAAAACTCCTCAGTAAATGCCACTTAAAAATGAGATTTGTCTAAAGGCCTTCCTCTAAAGTAGCTAAAGTCTAGATCCTGATATTAAACATGCTATAACACAATTATGACAGAGGTATTCGTATTTACACTTCAATGCTTTTAATGTGATACTCATTGTGTTGGGTGACTCCTATCTGGGGAGCTCAGACTCTGAGGTCCTCATTGGTAGCCTAGCCATACTCTGTGAATCTATTCATTTATTTAGTTTTGGTGTAATGTCCAAGTCATTATAGAGTATAAAAGAAACTGCTTCAGGCCCTCAGCAGCAAGTAGACTTATTTACTACCTATTCCCAGGTGGAGCTGGTGATAAAGAACCTGCCTGTCATTGAAGGAGACATAAGAGACATGGGTTCAATCCCTGGGTCAGGAAGATCCCCTGGAGCAGGGCATGGCAACCCACTCCAGTTTGGAGAATTCCATGAACAGAGGTGTCTGGTGGGCTACGGTCCACAGGGTCACAAAGAATCAGACACAACTGAAGTGAATTAGCACACATGCATGCGTGAGATCCACGTACAATAGAGAAATGTGTGTAGCTTGAAGAGGCAGATGAGTTAGAAAGTCAAGCTGTGATAAGAACAAAAACAGATTTTGTAGGCTGAACAGTTCCATATATTGATACACTGCCATTTTGAATCTGCTGTGAAATGACTAAATTGAAGAGGAATGAAAGTTATAGGATTCAATAGTTTGAGAGAATTTAAGGTTGAGGTAATAGCTGTAGATATAAATGTTGAAGATACAGCATTTGTTGTCTATACAACATTTTTGACACTAAACATGCTATTTCTCTAAGACATTTGCTGTCTGAAATGTAATTTTTTAAGTAAGCATGTCTTTTTTTGTTGTTGTCAATGAAACTATAAGTATCTAAGGATGGGTGCTGATCACCATACCTTTTGTATCTACCATGGTGTTTAGCCCAGTACACCAACTGGATTCTGGAAAAATCAAGGTGAACTATGCCTCAGTCAACTAAGAAAGAAGCATTTTCAACCCAGTGAGATTTAATATATTAAGGTTCTTAACCTGACGATCTATAATTTAGAGTTTGTTTATATCTGATTTTTTTTCCCTTTTTGATCTTATAACTTTGAAGCAGGAATTTAATGATCCCAAATAACTCTAGATGAATAACCGTATTTGAAATAAATTTGATTTGAGTAAAGTATTGGTTAAGCCTTATTTTTTTTTTCTTAGAGAAATAGGTATTTAGACTGTCAGGGCAAACTAATAATTTTCCTTCAAATTTGTATTAATATCTCACAGAAGAACAAGAGAAGTAATCTTTGTTTATAGAACTTCTTTTGTGTTGGTGGGATGATTCACATCAAAATGCAGTTTCTTTCAGATGTGTCATTATAATGGAGGACTTCATAGTTCTTTTTGTTAAATTACAACACTATAATGTGTGGTGATGTTTGAAGTTTTTTTAATGACAATATAACTTTGTGAAACATTATTTCTATTAAGAGAATAAATCCATGCATTAGTGAAGTTCATGACACATTTTGAAAATATAGCTGTTATGACTCATGTGTATTTTAGCTTAACCTCCAGCTTACAGTTGCATAATTAAATTCCAAGAATAGTTTATTCATCTTCTACAAAATGCAAATCCCACAACAAAGTTATAAAGGTAGCATTTAGCAGGAGTGGTAGCTCATTTAGTTGATCAAATGACTTGATTTTTAAAGGGCTTTTGGACTAATTTATAAATAAGGAAACAGACTCCAGTGCCCAAATACTAACTCTACCTGGTAATAGCACATTATTTAAGAACTAACCTGGAATTTTCTGCTGCCATCTGTAATTGCTAACCATTACTGGACTAGCCTTCATACAAAAACAATAAAAAAAGTGGGGAAAAAATTTAAGTCAGTTGTTTTTAGGTATTGGATTAAAAGTATCAGAATACTGTGGTCCTTAAAAAGAGAGAAAATCAGAGGTGAACACCGCTACAGCACCAGCTTGATCTCTGGAAGAAGAGGGAGGTATAGTGTTGGAGCCACAGAAATCCGTGGGAGGAGATTTCCTGGGAATCCTATAATGAGGGCAGGGCTATGAAAACACAGGGTGAGACTATAAGGAGATGACCAGGAAGCAGATGCTACAGAGTTGAGAACAGAACCGAAATATCAGAAGTCAAGCAGTGCTGGTAGATATTGGAATTCTGACCCAAATAGCATAGAGAGATTTTAGTGGTTCTAAAATCTAAAATAAATAGGCTTATTTATTTTTTATTATTTTTTAACTTGTATTTTTACATAATTATAGATTCATTTGCAGTTGCCAAAAATAATACAAAGAGATTCTAGAAACTTGACCAGTTTCCCTATTGGTTATAACTACTGTACACTATGACAACTAGGGAGCTGGATAAAAATCTACATATCTTACTCAGATTTCACTAGTTTGCAAGCACTTTTGTGTGTATGGGTGCTTTTGTTCTATGCTATTTTATAACATGTACCAATTAGTTTAACCATTCATCTATTGAAGATAAGCTTCTACTGGACTTGTAGACACCTGGGACAGGTGTGCCACCTAGCCCTGCTTCCAGCTGCCTTATTTAATTCAGAACAGTACTGGACCCCACTGACACTCAAGTGGGTAAACTGGGGCACCATCAGTTTACTCAGTAGATGACAAAAGGTTATCTCTCTGCTCAGCCCTGCAAACACTACATAGGGGCACAGCCTGCTTAGAGTGGGAATGGAAAATAAGCTCCCTGCTTGACTGCCAAAACCGTGTGGGGTGTGGAGGGGAAGTACTACTCTTTTGGGTGTTGCCCCTGGAGGACTAGAATTACAAAGAATTGGGACTCCCCTGGTGGTCCAGTGGCTAAGACTCCGTGCTTCCAATGCTGGGGGCCTGGGTTTGATCCTTGGTCAGGGAACTAGATCCCACAGGCTGCAAATAAGAACCCTGCATACTGCAAAGAAGACTGACGGTCCCGTGCGCCACAGCTAAAACTGCGACAGCTAAAAGAATAAAATTTAAAAATAAAATAGTAAATTTAAAGAAAAAAAAAAAAAAGAGAAAATCTTTACAAACTAGAGATAGGCAAGTATTGCATAACAAAGACAGGAGACAGCTGCCACTGACAGTGATAACCATTGTAGAGTTAAATATATTTAATTTAAATAAAAAATTATTGCTCTTTTAGCAGACTTGTGTTTGCCAAGGGGGAGGGTACGGGGAGAAGGCTGGATTGGGAGTTTGGGATTAGCAGATGCAAACAATTATACATGGGTTTCCCTGGTGGCTCAGATGATAAAGAATCTGCATGCAATGAAGGAGACCCAGGTTTGACCCTTGGGTTGGGAAGATCCCCTAGCGAAGGAAATGGCAACCCACTCCAGTATTCTTGCCTGGGAAATCCCATGGACAGAGGAGCCTGGTGGGCTACAGTCCACGGAGTTGCAAAGAGTTGGACATGACTGAGTGAATAACACCTCTTGCAAACAATTATACGTATGAAGGACAAACAAGGTTCTGAGCTTCCCTGGTGGCTCAGACTGTAAAGAATCTGCCTGCAACGCAGGGGACCTGGGTTCGATCCCTGGGTCAGGAAGATCCCTCGAGAAGGGAATGGCAGCCCACTCTAGTATTCTGGCCTGGAGAATTCCATGGACAGATGAGTCTGGCGGGCGACAGTTCATGGGTTTGCAAAGAGTCAGACATGACTAAGTGAATAACACTTTTCATTTTTCAAACAAGGTCCTACAGTATAGCACAGAGAACTACTTTCAATAGCCTGTGATAAACCATCATGGAAAGGAATATGTATAACTGAATCACTTTGCTGTATAGTAGAAACTAACACAAAACTGTAAATCAACCATACCTCAATAAAATAAATTTTTAAAAAGCTATTGTTCTTTCAGTGGGGTATTATTTGCTCAGTTGTGTCCAACTCTTTGCCACTGCATGGACTGTAGCCTGTCAGGCTCCTTTCCAAACCAGGGATTGAACCCAGGTCTTGAACCCAGGTCTCCCACACTGCAGGCAGATTCTTTACCATCTGAGGCACCAGGAAAGCCATCTAACTTTTAAAGATTCCATTATGAAATTAAAAACACACATAAAAGATACATAAAAGAAGAAAAGAAGAAAACATAAAAGAAACATAAAACATAAAAGAAAAACACAGAAAAGAAGAAAAAATATATACACATATGTATATGTGTATATAAATAAATATAAACACACACACACACAGAATTGTACCCAGAATCCATAAGAAACATTTAAAAACTCAACAATAACCCCAGTGTTCATTGCAGTGTTATTTACAATAGCCAGGACATGGAAGTAACTTAAATATCCATCTACAGAGGAATAAAGATGTGGTATAGATATACAGTATTAATAGATGATGATTAGCTAGGAAAGGAACAAAACTGTGCCATTTTCAGAGATGATGAACCTAGAGACTGTCATACAGAGTAAAGTAAGTCAGAAAAAGAAAAACAAATACTGTATATTAATGCATATATGTGGAATCTAGAAAAAATAGTACAGATGAACCTATTTGCAAAGCAGAAATAGAGACACACAGAGAATAAATGTATGAACACCAACTGGAGAAAGTAGTGGGAATAAATTGGGAGATTGGAATTAACATAAAATACACTACTATATATAAAATCCATAACTAATGATACCCTAGTGCATAGCACAGGGGGAAGAAAAAAGAAGGTACAAACTGTCTGTAGGATATTTATTAACTTAAAAAAAAACATGTGTTCCAATATACAGTAGGTGCAAACAAACACTATTTGATTCCACTTATGCAAGGTAACTTGTAGAGTCAAATTCATAGAATCAGAAAATACCTTGGTGATGCCAGGGGTGGAGGTGGAGGAAATGGGGAGCTAGTGTTTAACGGGGACAGAGTTCAAGTTTAGGAAAGTGAAAATTTGAGAGATGGATGATGGTGAGGGTTGCACAACAATGTACTATAGTTAGTGCCACTTAACTGTATTGTTAAATGTTTAAAACATTATAATTTATATGGCAAAATAAATTTTTAAAAACTCAATAGTAAGAAGACAAAAAAAAAAAGAAAAAACCCAAAAAACAATGGGCAATGTTTGAACACAGATTTCATCAACAGTACTAAGCACAACTGGGGCTTGCCTGGTGGTTCAGTGGTAAAACTGTCTTTTGCCAATTCAGGAGACACAAGTTCAATCCCTGGGTCAGGAAGATCCCCTGGAGAAAGAAATGGCAACTCACTACAGTATTCTTGCCTTGAGAATTCAATGGATAGAGAAACCTGGTGGGCTACAGTCCATGTGTTAGGGGAAGCACACTTATTGAAACCGCCCACCCTGGCCAGGCACCATAGTAACCATTTGCATGAGTTGTTTTATGACAGGAGAGCCTGATAAGGAATACGGAACTAATAAGCCACCTCCAGCTGGAAGAGTTCGGGAAAGGTCGAGAGGAGACACTGCCTGTCTGTCCACTTCCCAGAATCCCTCTTGCTAGCATCCATCTTGGCTGAGCGATGCTTGCGCCACCAGGAAAGACTCTGAATTAGAATGATTGGCCAAAGACCACCCGGAAACTAATCCCATCACCATAAAACCCAAGACTGTGAGCCACGCGGCAGAGCAGTTCTCCTGGTTCCCTTTCCTACTGCTCTCCACCCGGGTGCCCTTTCCCAATAAAATCTCTTGCTTTGTCAGCATGTGTCTCCTCGGACAATTCATTTCCGAGTGTTAAACAAGAGCCCAGTTTTGGGCCCTGGAACCTTCCTGCAACACATGGGGTTTTAAGAGCCAGACACCTTTACAACTAAACAACAACAGAGCATGTGGTATAACTGGAAGGTTCAACAGTACTGGAAAATATTTTAGTAGTTTTAATCCTAGGCATTTTAGACAAGAGTAATGAAATAAAAGTTCAAAAAAGAAAAGTCTCACACTAGAACCGATCCTAATTTCCATTAACAGGAGAACGGAAAACAAATTGTGGTACATTCCTTCAATGGTGTGTTATTCAGCAAGAAGAAATAAACCACTAATAAATGAAGTAATAAGGATGAATGAATCTCAAAAACAGTATACTCTGTGAAAGGAGCCAGAGACAGAAGAGTCCAAATTATATTTTTTCTATTTATATGGAGTTCTAGAATAGCCAGAATTAATCCATAGTGATGTAGCAGATAAGCGATTGCCTGAGGTAGAATGGGAGGTGGGTAGGAACATTTCTGAAGTGATGGAAATGACTCACATCTTGATTGCTGCATTATTTGCCAAAATTTATCAAACTGTAGATTTATAATTTGTGCCTTTTATTTTATGTACATTCAGTTAAATTAAACAAACAAACAAACATAGTTTAACACTACTACCCCTAGAAAACATGATGTCTGTCCTGGGTTTTGTAACTTGAAAAACTTTAGTGTTAGAGGGATTCTTGCATATTATTGCAAAGTAAGCTTTTGTTATACAAAGAAGGACAAATAAACCCTTAAAATATTAAAATTTCCTCTCTATTCAGAATTTTTTACAGAGTGGGACTGAAGTTCAGATTCCTTATTTATTATTTAGTGTCATCTCAGTGATACAGTATGTTCCTCCAACAAATGAGTGCTGTGAAGGATATGGAATATTTTGGGAATTCTCTGGAATTCCCCTAGTAGAGCTCCATGCTTCCCCTGCAGGGGGCACAGGTTCAGGTTTGATCCCTGGTCAGGAAACTAAGATCCCACAAGCCATGCAGCATAGCCAAGAAAAAAGGATATAGAATGTTTTATTATCAGTGTTTTACTATAGCAAGTATTCATGCACTAAAATTAAAATGGCTTATTGTGGTTCTGTCTATCTCCCTAGTTTAAGAAAGAAAGAACTATAGATTTTTACCTTATTTTTCGAAAATTGCCAGTTTTGTGAATGCTAATTAGATTCTCTGACAAAGAAACTGAATTCCACCTCCAGCATATGCAGCATTAGCTCCTGATCTGGCCCACTCTCTAGCTCATCCTCTTATGCCAAAGTCCATCCAGAAAGACCCACAAACACCCACTGTCGCATTCTCATAAATCTCAAAAATCATATCTTTCTTATTATGCATGACAAACACACAGACCTTAAAGGTATATAAAATAAGGCAGAAATAACTGAGTAGATTGAGAAGATTGCTGTTAAGTGCTTCCTGTAACTCAGCCTGATAGTGAAGAACTTTATTTTTGTGTTTTCTAAGGTGAAATGTCATTGAAAACAAAATTTTCTTCATCTCTAGACCATTAGAAATAATGACCACCTTCTCCCTAAAGCTGACTCTTTGCCTTTTAAATATAACTGTGATGTTATCTTCTATTTTTGATGTAATATTCAATTTTTCAACCCACCAACAACGCTGTTAGTTAATCCCTCTAATTTATAATATCCAACTTTACATATAAAAATAATTTGTGAGAATATCTTGCTTAATCAGTGATATTTTTTCTTGACCTGTTACCTCATTCATACAAAAATCTCTACAATAAATAAAAATAAAATTTTATTAATGCTCATTATTTTTACATTTTGACTAATAATACTGAAAACCTAGCTTAGTTTAAATACTTTATACCCTAATACACTTTTTGGTTTTTGTTTGTTTGTTAGTTGCCCAGTCGTATCTGACACTTTGCAACCCCATGGGCTGTGACCGACCAGGCTCCTCGGTCCATGGAGTTCCCCTGATAAAAATCCTGGAGCACTTTGCCATTCCTTCTGCAGGGGATCTTCCTGACTCAGGGATCGAACCAGGTCTCCTGTATCAGCAGGCCAATTCTTTCCCCCTGAGTCACTGGGGAAGCCCACTAATGCTCTATATTCAGTCATGAATTTGTTTGACTCTTATTAACACAACTGTCCTTGTTCGCCATTCTAACTTTCGGAAATTCTCTCCTCTTCTTTGGACATCATATTTGCCTAGCTTACTTTCGCTTATTTGAGAATACTATTTTGTTTTCTTTTATTGGCTCCACTTTAAACATTCATTATTCTACTTTAGTATTCTGTGAGATTTTATTCTTGACCTTCTTATATTTCTGTGCACACATTTCCTGGGATAATCTTATAAGATTGTTTCTACCAAAACATGACTAGTCACTCTCAGATCTTTATCTCTTCTTTTGTTCTCTCTCTTGAGCTGTGGATCCAATGACTGGATTGGGACATCTCCAACTCAATAAAACACTAGCAACCGAAACTTGAAACATCAAACACAGTACTCAACACCTTCGCTCTCACTCCAGTCTGCTTCTCCTGTACTCATCGTTTCAGTTATTCATGTCCATGATGGTGTCATCTCTGATGCCTCTATGCTCTTCACAGGTGTTAGCTACAACATTAGCAAAGACGTCTTATACATTCAATCTCTAAAACATCTTTCATTCCTGTTTACCCCACTTTGTCCCCACGGCTACTGCCTTTATTCAGATTCTTACCATTTCTTTTCTGAATCATAGCAACTTTCCTTTTGAACTTCCTGTGGTCAATATTTCCCCTTTCAAGTCTTTCCCCTGCCTGCTGCTGGAATAATCTGTTTAAATCCCAACCTAGATCTACTGTACCACTAGCCATAAATTTGCAATCCATTGTTTCTTGTATGAGATCCTTCATTATCTACCTTTAAACTACTTCTTCAATTTCACTGTCACTTACTTATATCTGACATGTCAAACAATGACCTGTTTTGAATATCTTGAATAAACTAGTGTTTTTCTATGTTTATGTCTTTGTACATATTACTGCCTCATGTTTATATTTCTTCTCTTTATTATTCCACCTGGAGTAATAACATCTATTTACTCCTCAGTACTTGATTAAAATATTTTTTCTTCCAAAACTGTCCCTATGACCACTAAGACTTTAATATATGCTATCTATCAATCTATCTATTCATCATCTATCTGTCTACACAAGCACATATATGCTCTCTTGTTTACACACACACAAAAGAGAATTAAAGCCTTGTTTTCCCTGCTACTTACAAAAAAAAATTCCTAGAAGAAATCCCCTCCAAAAATAAAATTGAATGAGAAATTTCCATACAAATGTTTAACAGGTCTTCTCAGAATTAGAAGCTAAAATTTTCTTTCCTTCAAAACACAGATGCAATAGTTATCTAATTTCTATTATAAATTATATCTATGGTAGATATTTAGATGTGACAGTCTTTGATAACTCATTTTACTTTTCCAGACCTTATTTTTTCTCTTCTTAAAATGAAGTGTTTACATTAGATTTCTAAGTTTGCTTCCAAATAAGAATTCCCCATACATAAAATTAAAACTTAAATTCTCATGTTTTACTCAGAAGAAACCATTTGCATTAATTCCATCACTCAAGTTATGGTCATTTTTATGTGCATAGATTTGATAGTCAAATGTATACATCTCATACATTCTCAGTATATTTTAATATTTCACTGTAATAAGGCTTTAAAACTGAGTTTACAACTAAAGAGAAAATACGAATATGGAAATAGCAGCAGATTATATTTCCATCTGTGATGAGATGAATTAAAGTCAGTCCTCTGTATGCACAGTTGCTCTGGTTTATAAAGCATGTCTCTGCCTTTAGAAAGATGCCAGCTAAAGGTTAAGTTAGATATGCTATTCTGTGCCGCTACTGCAGTTTAGCCTCTTTAGACCTTTATTAACTTCTTATATTACTAGCTCACTGAAGGCATTGCTTGTTTTCCTGGGCTGTGGGGGAAAAAAAAATTAGGAGGCAAAATAGTGTACTGTCAAGACAAGCAAGCTGGAATTCCAAAGGTTTGAATCCTTCTTTTGTGGCTGTCACAGGCGTCCTCTTGAGGGAGTTCTTTTTTAGTCTGTGCCTCTGTTTCCGCGTGTGGGCCATGAGGAGCACACAGCTTCATGTCTTTTGTTTTCTCTAAAGGATATTGCAACAATAAAAAAGATAACAGGTATGGAAACAAAGTGACCTTTTAAAGAAAAAAAATACATTTCATCATTTGGTGAAATATTATTTCATATTGGGGTGTATATACACACTTATTGCTTTTTATCATCTTTATTTCTTCATACTTACCCAGCTGTAAACTAAAAGACAGGAATATAGGAACTAGTATCCTTGCTTGTCCTCTGCTTTCAAGGAGACAAACTGTTCTTTCCAACCGCTGTAATATATTTTTGGTGAGGACAGAGGGAGATGGACCCAGACAGATAGAGGCTTACCAGCCTTATTTTTCTAATTGTTAGAAAAAGGTAACAGATTACGAGTTCTGTTTTATTGTGACTCACACTCCAGAGAATAAAGGAGAGTGAGGAATAATCGTGTTCTGACACTGTCAGTTGGAAAAAACACCATGCAAGAGCAGCAAACAAAACCCAAGACAAAAAGGTGAGGTAAGTGGTGAGTGATCTTTTGGGAATTCTCATAATTACTAAATATTCAAATTCCACTATCCTGTGGCAACTATTGAAACTGACCTCACTGCAACAGAGAAAAAAGACTAAAAAGACCCTCCAGGATGAAAGTGGAAAAAATGTAGAGCAATTTCACATGAGCAAATAAATTTCGGAACAAACACATTTACTACTTTGTGGCATGCATTGAATCATAGACTTGAGGTAGGCCTTGATAAACATCCTTTGCCGTAACTAGACATTGTATTAGTGCAATTGTACTCAGGAAGGTAAAAAAAAATCATACTCATCTACCTCTTGAAGCACTTCATAGTTTTGCTGGATAACAGTAGAAACATTTAAATACATGAATGCTATTCACTGATGGTGGTGGTACACACTGCGTGGCATAAAACAGAAACAAAAGTCCATGAGGCAACAGAAAACCAGGAGACCTTTTCTTCTTTATCCTTGTTTGAAAATATTTTGTTTACCCTCGTAACCATATCTACTTTCCCAGTGTTTCTTGTACAAAGATTCAGGCAGCATTCTTGTTGCATTAAAGTCACAGGTTTAAGGTGCCATCTTTCTATGTGTAATTTTTGTTTTTTTCCTGATTTTCATGGAAGAGCTGAACCTTAGTAGATGTCTTCTGGAAACTGACCCATTAGGAAAACATCTTAGTCAATAAATTGTGGAGGCTCCTAAGCTTCTAAATTGGAACAAAGAGCCATATGCGAGCATGCTTAGTTGCTCTGTCATGTCTGACCCTTTGTGACCCCATGGACTGCAGCCAGCCAGGCTCTTCTGTCCAAGGGGAGTCTCCAGGAAAGAATATGGGAGTGGGTTGCCATGCTCTCCTCAGAGTCATACGCACTTCGTCTAATAGAGGATACTTTCTCTTTCAGTATCAGATAAGTTAACCATAAACATGTGATAATACTGATTATTATAAAGACAGAACAATATAGTTTATAGTATTATTATCACATAAAATGTTTCCCAGGGTAAACCCTAAAATGATGTACTCAAATTTCCTATTTTCTTCAAATATCTATCTCTTATAATATACCAATAAATAGCAAAAAAAAAAAAGTCTCTCAAAATATCCCTGCTTTAGGAAGTATTTCCTAAAAAGAGCTGAATAATAAGGAATGGCCTGAACAAATCGTGTATTTATCCTAAGAATAAGTGAAATTTGATGTGGATAAAAATATAGCACAAGTTTCTTTCTTTAATGTTTTACCTTTCATGCTTTAAAAAAATAAATATGTTCCGGTTATATCTAGAAAACACAAAATGGAAATTATTATCATAGAAATTTTGCTTCAGATCATTTTACCATCACCCCCAAATTATATAGTAAATCTAATTCATTAAAAAAAGTTTAATTTGCATCATCTTGTGAAAGTCAGGCAGAGCAGTGATTTTGAGATCCTACCATTACACTCTGCAACTTTAAGACAGCTGGTGAAATTTGATACATCAGGGAATTGATAAATCTCACTGTCCTTATTACTTACTGAACAAACAAGGACATAATTTGGGATTTGGCATTGTGGAATTTGCAAGATGAAGCTAAGACCTAATCTCTACACCTGGGGAAAAATGTGAAAATTCCATGGAAGAATAATATACTTAAGAGACTACCAGTGGACTTTTCTGTTGATGCTTCTTGACTACACTGTACCACTTAATACATGACTTGGAGCACAAAGTAATTTTCCTTCTGGCTCCATCTTTGGGATAATTTTGTGATCAATAAGTTAATGGTTATAAACATATGAAAATGGTAGGAAATTAAAAATTTTACAGCAATCCTAGAAATGTTCTAAATGTTTTATGCCTCAGAGCAGAAACCTGCCAACTTATCTATTCTTCAGACAAATTGCTAAGATATATTTCTGGGAAGTACATATGTGACCTATGCCTATGGCCCCAAAATAAAGAACACTGAAAATATTTACAAATTTTTGGAAGCTATCACCATTAGAACTATCCTCATCCAGCCCTTGGAGAAGGCAATGGCAACCCACTCCAGTACTCTTGCCTGGAAAATCCCATGGACGGAGGAGCCTGGTAGGCTGCTGTCCATGGGGTCGCGAAGAGTCAGACATGACTGAAGCCACTTAGTAGCAGCAGCAGCAGCAGCATCCAGCCTTATTCCATCTTCAAAGCCATCCTGACCACAGATATGAGTCATAAAACATTTTATATGCTTAAGGACATATGCTGTTCTGTGATTTAATTCTGAAGTTGTTACATGTATGTGTATGTGTGTGTGCGTGTGTGTGTGTATATAAGAGTTAGTCTGCTCCTAATCTCTGATGTGCTGTTTCATTTCTCATTATGATAATGTTTTTGCACTATCCCTTGGTTCATCTCTTTGAAGAGTTCCACTTCCAATTACCATATTATCCTTAGACATACTCCTTCCAATTTTGACAACAAAGTTAACATTATTTTAAGTGAAAGTGCTAGTCTTAGTTGGGTCTGACTCTTTATGACCTCATTGACTACAGTTCGCCAGGCTCCTCTGTCCATGAGATTCTCTAGGCAAGAATACTGGAGTGGGTAACAATTCCCTTCTCCAGGGGATCTTCCTGATCCAGGGGTCAAACCCACATCTCCTGCATTGCAGGCAGATTCTTTATCATTTGAGCCACCAGGGAAGACCCAAGAAAACTGGATTAGGTAGTCATTCTCTTCTCCAGGGATCTTCCCAATGCAGGGATCAAACCCAGATCTCCAGCATTACAGGCATTCTTTATTGCCTGAGTCACCAGGGAAGCCCCTTTATTTATTATATTTTAATTTAATAAATAAAGTAAATATCTAGGTTCAGACTGAATAAGGAAAATATAATCACCGGGACATTTTCTTTCTATGCTGAAGCAAGAATTGTTTACTGAGGATTTAGTGCCCTGGGACACAGAGGGATTAGCTGTACTAATTTGAGGCCTATTCATGAATTATTACACATGTAAAAGGCCCCATAGAGGCAGGGTGTGGAAGAAGGGTGTGAGATATCAAATGTACAAGCTGCAAACTTCATTTCCAAGAATGTGGTGATGGTGAAGTAGGAGATCGATGGGTCCCTGGGCTAGACAGCTGGTGTTTGTCAAGTGGAGTAAAATTCAAGCTTTGTTCTTGCTCAGACACTCCAAAGGCAAAGCTTATGGCAAAAGCTGAGCTCTGTTAAAACAGAGATAGGTGACCACTCCTGAGGTCAAGGAAAGACTCCCCTGTCTGCACACGTGCAAGAAAGATTCTTGGTGGCCAAAAGGGAGGGGTTCCCACCCCATAATAAAGGTGGACATGCACCCATAGGCTTGTACGTTGGGATCCATTGTAGCAAAAAGTTACGTACATATCTTAGGGAGGGTCCAAGGACCAGTCAGGTGTGAAGAAAGAAACAAGATAATTGGCCAAATGTAAATAAAGACCTGGAAAGACTATCCTATATAAGTGATTTAAAGCACCTTTCTACAGCACTCCTCCTCACTCAGGTCACCTGCGCTCCTCTCTGGGTGTGCATTTCTGCCTTTATTGTCATTCAGTAGCTGTCCTACTCTGACTTAAACAAACTACTTTTCTGTATGCTTTTCCATACATTGTGCAATATCTCTAATAATAAACTTTGTAGCTATTTTTACCATTTTTGCCTCCTTGAAATAGTCTTGCTTTCAAGTTGGGGGAAGAGCCACAGTCAATTTGCTTCTAGCCTCTAGCCCTGGCGGTCTAGTAGCTAGGAGTCCTAGTTTTCGTCCAGCCTACCCAGGTTCAATTCTGGGGCAGGGAACTAAGATCTCTCTTCAGGTCTGCTCACTGCATCTCTCCCAGGTCAATGGTGATACATAGTTTCACTCTTTCTCCTGCATAATTTTACAGTTCAAAAATTTTCATGAAGAATAATCATCATAGCTGCCATCATTGCACTAGGCCACAAATTCTGCTGCACTCTTCCATAGCACAAAGTGGAATTTCTGTCAATATTCTAGTGAATTCCTTTTCATAAAAATCTGGACAGATCTTTCAAAATGAAGGCAACCTGACAACATCCTCTTCCTTGAATACAAATATATATCTATACACATACATACACACACACATATGTATATACACACACATATATATATCTAAATACTAAAACCGTGGGTCTTGTTGAAATGGATCTGAGCTCTGTTATTTAATTATTTAACCTATTCATAATCGAAGAAATTCTAAGTGTGGCTTGTCTAGGTAACCTTGATGAAGTCCTGCAGTTCTCTGACTCTGTATTTCTTTATCTTTTAAATAGGACTGCGAAAGTCTTACCAATTATCACTCTTTTCAAAAATGAAGTGCTAAGGTGGCTGGCACTCTATAAGCCTGTAATAGGACACCATTTTAAACTCATCATTAACGTGTGTCCTTAGGGTATGCAGCTTAGGAACGAGCAGTCCTTAATTGGACTTTATTAGATTTAAGAGAATCCAGGGCTCTCTCCACAGTGAGAACAGCTCAAGTGCAAACCATGGAGTCAGAAGAGTCGTAGAGAATGTCAGGAGAAGGACAAAGTAACATCTTCAGGACTCTAGAAATAGAAGTGATTATTTTTCTTGTTTTGATATCATCAACAGGCTTTAATAATCCCACTGCCCAGAATCACCTAATTACTTGGGTGACCTAAAAGAACTTTTTGAACTTATACAATAATTTTTTTAAAGTTCATACACATACACAAAACCAAAAACCAACAACTAATAAAGGTCAGACTATTTTTTAAGTGACTGGGCAAATGTGTACAATATTTCTGTGGCTTAAATCATAAAGTTATAAATGTTACAGACAAACTCGGTGTTTGTTTAGACATTCCTTAAGTATACAAGAAGATAAGAAAAATAACATTTTGGATATAAAATTTGTGGTATATACCGAAAGGCTGAATGTATGGCAGATGGATTCTTAATGACTGTACCACCAGGGAAGTCCCAATTATACTTGTAAACTTAAAGCCAAATAACTTGTAACATATATTATTAATAAAAACTTCATTGAAAAATCTTTAAATTAGTTTAAATATTATTTCTCTCCACATTGTTTCTGTTCTGTATTCCATCCACTATGCCTTCAACTTTCCTCTCCTTTTCTCTACAGAAAACATTTAATAACTGACAAAAACACATCAAGCAATACAGTAGATGACAAAAAGAACTGCTCTCCTTATCTCTTGCTGGGTAACAAATCAACCCAAACTTACAGCGTACAAAAGGAAACATTTTATCAGTGTTTCTGAGAATCAGAAGTACAAGAGCAACTCACTGGTGGTTCTGGTTTGGGGTTTCTCATGATGTCAGTCAAGATATTAGCTGGAGCTTCAGTCACTTTAAGTTTACCTGGACTAGTCCCAAGTTGGTTCAGTTATATAACCATTGGCTAAAGACTTTAGTTTCTCACAGGTTATTGGTAAAATATCTCAGTACCTCAAATGTAGACTTTATATAGTTGTTAGAATGTCTTTACAACATGCCAGATAGTTTCTCTGGTACATGCAAGAATTTTAAGGATCAAAATAATATTGGCAAAATTACCGCCAATTTAGACCATCCCTTTCAGTCCAAGATGACATTGTTTTCACCAAAATAATTCTTTTAAAACTGGATCTTCTTCTGTTACCATTTTTTAAATGTTTATTTATTTTTTAAAAAATATTTACTTATTTATTTTAAAACATTTAAAAATGTTTTTTAAGGTATTTATTTATTTATCTTAGTTGTGGCATGCAGTATCTTTTGGGGGCATAGAATGAGCAGTTCTTGCATGCTTTTGCAGCATTCAAACTCATAGTTGTGGATCTCTTGTTAATCTTGATGTGCCAAAGGTCACACTGACAAGTCTCTTTTGACACATGCCCTTTTCTATTTTAGATTTTTGTTGCTGGGTAACTTCCTTAAGCTCCTTAGTGCCTCTACTATTTGATTTAGAGGATCTGTGAGGCAAACCTTTAAAATCTTTAGAGGAGCTTTTTTATGACTAAGTGGTATTCTGAGGCTTCACCTCAGAGTTTTATGAGATCTTAACAAAGATTTTACAGTCCCAATCTTGACTTTATCTGTTCAGCAGGGTTTTTTGTCAGTGTTTGCTATCTGGAGTGGTTGAGAATTTTCAAAACAATCAAATCTTGCTTCTCTGTGTTTAACAACACTTACTTTAGTTCATCTCTCTCTTCTCACAGTTTGCCATAAGCATCAAAAAGAAATCAGATGGCATCTTCCAACATTTCTTCTGGAAATTCCTAAAGCTAGATATCCAGGTTCATTAGGTGCATTGTTTACTTTCTATATTTTTGCAGGAATCATTGTTGCTTACCTATTTATTTCTACATCAAAGAACCCTTTCCTCCAGGTTCCAGTAAGATATTGATAGCTTTATTTTTAGCCCTCACACATGGCTTTCTGAATTGTCATCATTCTTCTACATAGATTTTCCAAGCTTTTAAAACCTCCAACATTTTCCTTTTCAAAATCCTACCAGTTTTATCCACTGGCCAGCTCCAAAGAGAGTCTACATCTCTGTTTTGGCAGTATGAAGAACCACTTTCAGCTACTAAATTTTGTATTGATTATGACCTAGTCTTGGAAGTTATCCTCTGTGATCTCCTCTGTATTCTATTTTTTAGAAAGAGTCATAAAGTGCAGCCCACTCTGAAGGGAAGGGGATCTAAACACAATCTTTGGAAGGAGGAGTGCTAAAGTATTTGATTTGTGGCTATATAATAAAACACTACAGAGAGAAAAAAAATGAATAAGACACACCCTTTTAAAGCTTTTATAACTAGTAAAAGTAACAAATACATAAAAGAAGCATGATAGAACATAAAATATACTTGAATAGATTTATGGGAAATATTTTTTAAGATACAGAGGAAGGAATAATATATGTGGCTTGAGTGAGTTTGTAAACTTTAAGGATGAATAGCAATTCACAATTCAGAGAAGTGGGAAATGGTATTTTATGCAAAGAGAACAGCATGGGAATTCAGAGATGAACTCTGGGAAGTTTGAACATGGGAATGTTGAACATGGAAACATGGGAAGTTTGGGGAATGGTACTAGTGGTCTGTCAGAGACAGCTCAGAAGAATGCAAGTGGTAAGGAGTTGCAGGATATAGTGTTAGCTGGTGTCCAATTGTTAAAAGAATTATATACTATGATAAGGAGTTTGAACACAAAATCCAAAGAAGATTGATTTTACAAGCATGACATTTCTTTGAGGCTTCTTCTCTTAATGTGAAAATTATATGGCATTTCACGCTATTCTATAATAAATCAGTATTATTTTATTTAAAGAATTTATTCAACTTTTAAGTAAAATTACCATTCCCGGAATAGGTGCAATTGTTTATGATCTGGCTTCACATACTGTTCGCATATACAGGGCAATCTTAGAGCAAGCCGGAGTAAAGCTGCTACCCATGGCACAGAGAGCCAGCAAGCCTAAAACATAAGGAGGTATTTTTAAAGAGGGTATCATAGTAAGATCTACATTTGAGAAAGTTAACTCTTGGGATAATAATGATTACAATCTGCATCTGGGAAAATTGGAAAGGGCAAGTTGAAAGTTATTGTAAGAGTTGATTGATGCTTGAACAATAAGTGTAACCTGAGAAAAGCAACAGCTTCAAGGGAGCTACAAAATATGGGACTGCTTCCTGAAATTAACTGAATTATTTATATTTCATAAAATGTTTGTTTTCAAACAACTGCTGAGATAACCATGTGCATAGAATGTATTTCTCTTGGGGAGCCACTCATTCATTTCTTGGTCCATCTTGTAACAATACACAGTCAGAGCACATCCTACTCCAGAGATTCTTCTTCATTTTTCACTAATGACTAGCTATTTCCATAGCAAGTTTGAAAGAAGTCTAATTAAATGGCCTTATCTTTATTTATTTATTTAGCCAGGAAAAATAAAGGGTATAATTTGTCATTTTAAAGTTGTTGCATTAAAGAGGCCAAAAATTAGTTCAGAGACGAGATGCTGCGCTTACAGACTCCCAATCCGTCAAAATCTTAATTCACGAGTTCATTTTCACAGAAAAAAAATTAATTTATGTGGCTAACACTCTACTTTCAAATCAAAAGTTAATTTTTTCCAAATAAAATTAAATTATAGATTATGTTAAAAAACTAGCTCTCTGTATACCCATATAACTTCTAATTTAGCAGGTTGCTACTGGACCTAGAAGAACTCAAGTAGAAAAAAAATCTGCCTCTCAATCCATCTCATACACCCACATGCTGATGTGATGGAGAAAAACAAACAAACAAAAAGACCAAAATGACTGCTACCTAAATCCTGTTTTTTAAGAGGGTGATATAAATCATGTATACTGATTTACAGAAGACGCAGATGTTTAAATGCCTTACTTATCTGCCATTAACAGTCAATTAGCCTGAGGAGAAAACTTTTAGCAGAAGGTGTGGGAGGAATTGTTAGAATGCTTACTGGAGGCAGATCAAAAAGCAATAATGATCTCCATGCCAGGATGCCTCCTACTCCCCAAATCCCCATGAAATTTCAGCAAGCCTTGAGTTAAGCAATGTGATTCTCTATGCTTAAAACAGAGAGAAGGAAAAAGGAAAAAAAAAAAAAAGAACCCTTAGAACTAGTTATTCAGAAAGAATTCACTTGGGGAGGAAGAATTAACTTTAAACATTACAGAATGGAAAATGAAACTAAGCCAGAGAAAGGTCTTTATGTTAGTAGTTTCATGAAACAGTAATTCAGTTCAGTTCAGTCACTCAGTCATGTCCGACTCTTTGCAACCCCATGGACTGCAGCACACCAGGCCTCCCTGTCCATCACCAACTCCCAGAGTTTGCTCAAACTCATGTCCATCAAGTCAGTGATGCCATCCAACCATCTCAATCTGTCAATCCCTTCTCCTTCTGCCTTCAATCTTTCCCAGCATCAGGGTCTATTACAACGATTCAGTTCTTCACATCAATTCAGTTCAGTTCAGTCGCTCAGTCGTGTCCAACTCTTTGTGACCCCAGAACTGCAGCACGCCAGGCCTCCTTGTCCATCACCAACTCCAGGAGTTTACCCAAACTCATGTCTATTGAGTCTGTGATGCCATCCAACCATCTCATCCTCTATTGCCCCCTTTTCCTCCTGCCCTCAATCTTTCCCAAAATCAGGGTCTTTTCAAATGGGTCTGCACTTCACATCAGGTGGCCGAATTATTGGAGTTTCAGCTTGATCATTAGTCCTTCAAATGAACACCCAGAACTGACCTCCTTTACGAGGGACTGGTTGGATCTCCTTGCAGTCCAAGGGACTCTCAAGTATCTTCTCCAACACAATTCAAAAGGATCAATTCTTCAGCATTCAGCCTTCTTTATACTCCAACTCTCCCATACATACATGACCACTGGTAAAACCATAGCCTTGACTAGATGGACCTTTGTTGACAAAGTAATGTCTCTGCTTTTAAATATGCTATCTAGGTTGGTCATAACTTTACTTCCAAGGAGTAAGCATCTTTTAATTTCATGACTGCCATCACCATCCGCAGTAATTTGGAGCCCCCAAAAATAAAGTCAGCCACTGTTTCTGTTGTTTCCCCATCTATTTGCCATGAAGTGATGGGACCAGATGCCATGATCCTAATTTTCTGAATATTGAGCTTAAGGCAACTTTTTCACTCTCCTCTTTCACTTTCATCAAGAGGCTCTTTAGTTCTTCTTAACTTTCTGCCATAAGGGTGGTGTCATCTGCATAACTGAAATTATTGATATTTCTCCCAGCAATCTTGATTCCAGCTTGTGCTTCTTCCAGCCCAGTGTTTCTCATGATGTACTCTGCATATAAGTTAAATAAGCAGGGTGACAATATACAGCTTTGATGTACTCCTTTTCCTGTTTGGAACCAGTCTGTTGTTCCATGTCCATTCTAACTGTTGCTTCCTGACCTGCATACAGGTTTCTCAAGAGACAGGTCAGATGGTTTGGTATTCCCATCACTTTCAGAATTTTCCACAATTTATTGTGATCCAAGAAGTCAGAGGCTTTGGCATAGTCAATAAAGCAGAAATAGATGTTTTTATGGAACTCTCTTGCTTTTTTGATGATCCAGCGGATGTTGGCAATTTGATCTCTGGTTCCTCTGCCTTTTCTAAATCCAGCTTGAACATCTGGAAGTTCACGGTTCACGTATTGCTGAAGCCTTGCTTGGAGAATTTTGAGCATTACTTTTCTAACATGTGAGATGAGTGCAATTGTGCAGTAGTTTGAGCATTCTTTGGCATTTCCTTTCTTTGGGATTGGAATGAAAACTGACCTTTTCCAATCCTGTGGCCACTGCTGAGTTTTCCAAGTTTGCTGACATATTGAGTGCAGCACTTTCACAGCATCATCTTTTAGGATTTGAAATAGCTCAACTGGAATACCATCACCTCCACTAGCTTTGTTCATAGTGATGGTTCCTAAGGCCCACTTGACTTCCCATTCCAGGATGTCTGGACTAGGTGAGTGATCACACCATAGTGATTATCTGGGTCATGAAGATCTTTTTTGTACAGTTCTTCTGGGTATTCTTGCCACCTCTTCTTAATACCTTCTGCTTCTGTCAGGTCCATACTATTTCTGTCTTTTACTGAGCTCATCTTTACATGAAAAGATGGTATCCCTTGGTATCTCTAATTTTCTTCAAGAGATCTCTAGTCTTTCCCATTCTATTGTTTTCCTCTATTTCTTTGCCTTGATTCCTGAGGAAAGCTTTCTTACCTCCCCTTGCTCTTCTTTGGAACTCTGCATTCAAATGGGTATATCTTTCCTTTTCTCCTTTGCTTTTTGCTTCTCTTCTTTTCACAGCTGTTTGTAGGGTCTCCTCAAACAGCCATTTTGCTTTTTTGCATTTCTTTTTCTTGAGGATGGTCTTGATCCCTGTCTCCTGTTCAATGTCATGAACTTCTGTCCATAGTTCATCAGGCACTCTGTCTATCAGATCTAGTGCCTTAAATTTATTTCTCACTTCCACTGTATAATCATAAGGCATTTGATTTAGGTCATACCTGGTGGCCAAAATATTGGAGTTTCACCTTCAACATCAGTTCTTCCAATGAATATTCAGGACTGATTTCATTTAGGATTGAATGGTCAGATCTTCTTGCAGTCCAAGGGACTCTCAAGCATCTTGTCCAAAACAGTTCAACAGTTCAACAGTTCAACAGAAGCATCAATTGTTTGGTGCTCTGCTTTCTTTATAGTCCAACTCTCATATCTATACATGACTACTGGAAAAACCATAGCTTTGACTAGATGGACCTTTGTTGGCAAAGTAATGTCTTTGCCTTTTAAAATGCTGTCTAGGTTGCTCATAGCTTTTCGTCCAAGGAGCAAGCATCTTTTAATTTCATGGCTACAATCACCATCTGCAGTGACTTTGGAGCCCCCAAAAATAAATGTCACGGTTTCCATTGTTTTCCCATCTATTTGCCATGAAGTATGGGACTTGATGCCATAAACTTTGTTTTCTGAATGTTGAGTTTTAGCTAACTTTTTCACTCTCTTCTTTCACTTTCATCTAGAGACTCTTTAGTTCTTCTTTGATTTTTGCATAAGGGTGGTGTCATCTGCATATCTGAGGTTATTGATATTTCTCCCAGCAGTCTTGATTCCAGACTATGCTTCATTCAGCCCAGCATTTCTCATAATGTACTCTGCATATAAGTTAAATAAGCAGGTACCAGACAATATACAGCCTTGATATACTCCTTTCACAATCTGGAACCAGTCTGTTGCTGCATGTCCAGTGCTGACTATTGCTTCTTGATCTGCATAGAGATTTCTCAGAAGGCAGGTCAGGTGGTCTGGTATGACCATCTGTTTAAGAATTTTCATTATCTTCATTACATCCACCATAGTTTTCTCTCAGGTCAATCAACAGGGAGGGAACACAACCCTACCCATCAACAGAAAATTGGATTAAAGATTTTCTGAGCATGACCTTGTCCGACAGAACAAGACCCAGTTTCCCCCAAAATCAGTCTCTCCCATCAGGAACTTCCATAAGCCTCTTATCCTTATCCATCAGAGGACAGACAGAATGAAAGTCACAATCACAGAAAACCAATCAAACTGATCACATGGACCACAGCCTTTTCTAACTCAATGAAATTATGAGCCATGCTATGTAGGGCCACCCAGGTTGTATGGGTCATGGTGGAGAGTTCTGACAAAACGTGGTCCACTGGAGAAGGGAATGGCAAACCATTTCAGTATTCTTGCCTTGAGAACCCCATAAACAGTATGAAAAGGCAAAAAGACACTGAAAGATGAACTCCCCAGGTCGGTAGGTGCCCAATATGCTACTGGAGAAGAGTGGAGACATAACTCCAGAAAGAATGAAGAGATGCAGCAAAAGCAAAAACAACAACCAGTTGTGGATGTGACTAATGATGGAAGTAAAATCCAATGTTCTAAGAGGCCTATTGCATAGGAACCTGGAATGTTAGGTCCGTGAATCAAGGTAAACTGGAAGTGGTCAAACAGGAGGTGGAAAGAGTGAACATTGACATTTTAGAAATCAGTGGATCAGAATGGGTGAATTTAACTCATATGACCATTATATCTACTATGGTGGGCAAGAATCCCTTAGAAGAAATGGAGTAGCCCTCACAGTCAGTCAACAAAAGAACCTGAAATGCAGTACTTGGATATAATTTCAAAAACGACAGAATATCCCTGTTCATTTCCAAGATAAACCATTCAATATCACAATAATCCAAGTTTATGCCCTGACCAGTAGTGCTGATTAAGCTGAAGCTGAACAGTTCTATGAAGACCTACAAGACCTTCTAGAACTAACACTCAAAAGAGATGTCCTTTTCATTATAGGGGACTGGAATGAAAAAGAAGTAAGTCAAGAGATACCTAGAGTAACAGGCAAATTTGGCCTTGGAGTACAGAATGAAGCAGGGCAAAGGCTAACAGAGTTTTGCCAAGAAAATTCACTGGTCATAGCAAACACTCTTTTCCAACAACACAAGAGAAGGCTACACATGGACATCACCAGACGGTCAATACCTAAATGAGATTGATTATATTCTGTGCAGCCAAAGATGGAGAAGCTCTGTACAGTCAGCAAAAACAAGACCGTGAGCTGACTATGGCTCAGATCATGAACTCCTTATTGCCAAATTTAGATTTATATTGAAGAAAGTATGGAAAGCCACTAGACCATTCAGGTATGACCTAAATCAAATCTCTTACGATTATACAGTTGAAGTGACAAATAGATTCAAGGGATTAGAACTGATAGACAAAATGCCTTAAGAACTATGGATGGAGGTTCCTGACATTGTACAGGAGACAGGGATCAAGACCATGCCCAAGAAAAAGAAATGCAAAAAGGCAAAATGGTTGTCTGAGGAGGCCTTACAGATAGCTGAGTAAAAAAGAGAAGCTACAGGCAAAGGAGAAAAGGAAAGATATACCCACTTGAATGCAGAATTCCAAAGAATAGGAGAGAGTTAAGAAAGTTTTAAGTGAACAATGCAAAGAATTAGAGGAAAACAGTAAAATGGGAATGACTTAATATCTCTTCAAGAAAATTAAGATACTAAGGGAACATTTCGTGCAAAGATGGGCACAATAAAGGTCAGAAGAGAAGCAGAAGATATTAAGAAAAGTGGCAAGAATACCCAGAAGAAATATACAAAAATAATGTTCATGACCCAGATAATCGCAATGGTGTGATTACTCACCTAGAGCCAGACATTCGGGAATGTGAAGTTAAGTGGGCCTTAGGAAGCATCATTCCAATCCCTAAGAAAGGCAATGCCAAAGAATGCTCAAACTACCGCACAATTGCACTCATCTCACACGCTAGCTAAGTAATACTCAAAATCTCCAAGCCAGGCTTCAGCAATACATGAACTGTGAACTTCCAGATGTTCAGGCTGGTTTTAGAAAAGGCAGAGATCAAGTTGCCAACTTCTGCTGTATCATCAAAAAAGCAAGAGAGTTCCAGAAAAACACCTATTTCTGCTTTATTGACTATGCCAAAGCCTTTGACTGTGTGGATCACAATAAATTGTGGAAAATTCTGAAAGTGATGGGCATACCCGACCACCTGACCTGTCTCTTGAGAAACCTGTATGCAGGTCAGGAAGCAACAGTTAGAATTGGACACAGAACAATGGAATGGTTCCAACCAGGAAAAGGTGCACATCAAAGCTGTATATTGTCACCCTGCTTATTTAACTTATATGCAGAGTACATCATGAGAAACGGTGGGCTGGAAGAAGCACAAGCTGGAATCAAGATTGCTGGGAGAAATATCAATAACTTCAGTTATGCAGATGACACCACCCTTATGGCAGAAAGTGAAGAGAAACTAAAGAGCCTCTTGATGAAAGTGAAAGAGGAGAGTGGAAAGGTTGGCTTAAAGCTCAATATTCAGAAAACTAAGATCATGGCATCTGGTCCCATCACTTCATGGCAAATAGATGGGGAAACAGTGGAAGCAGTGTCAGATGTTATTTTTTGGGGGCTCCAAAATCACTGCAGATGGTGATTGCAGCCATGAAATTAAAAGACGCTTATTCCTTGGAAGGAAAGTTATGACCAACCTAGACAGCATATTAAAAAGCAGAGACATTACTTTGCCAACAAATGTCTGTCTGGTCAAGGCTATGGTTTTTCCAGTGGTCATGTGTGTATGTGAGAGTTGGACTGTGAAGAAAGCTGAGTGCCAAAAAATTGTTGCTTTTGAACTGTGGTGTTGGAGAAGATACTTGAGAGTCCCTTGGATTGCAAGGAGATCCAACCAGTCCACCCTAAAGGAGATCAGTCTTGGGTGTTCATTGGAAGGACTGATGCTGAAGCTGAAACTCCAATACTTTGGCCACCTGATGCGAAGACTTGACTCATTGGAAAAGACCCTGATGCTGGGAGGGAATGGGGGCAGGAGGAGAAGGGGACGACAGAGGATGAGATGGCTGGATGGCATCACCAACTCCATGGACATGAGTTTGAGTGAACTCCGGGAGTTGTTGATGGACAGGGAGGCCTGGCGTGCTGTGGTTCATGGGGTTGCAAAGAGTCGGACACGACTGAGTGACTGAACTGAACTGAACTGACTGAGAGCTAGAAAAATAGTTCTGTCCTTTAAAACCTTTCAGGAGGCAGAATGTGACCATTAAGAATGAAGATGTGCCAACAAGTCATTGAAGGCTTTCCCCTAGAATTCCATCTCAACACAGTTTATACTTTGTAGTGAGCACAGGAAATGTGGTTCAGGAAAGAAAAGAGGATCCGCATTTTACTAAGGTTATCATGGGCTTCCGTGGTTGCTCAGATGGTAAATTATCCACCTGTAATGTGGGAGACCTGAGTTTGATCCCTGGGTTGGGAAGATCCCCTGGAAAAGGAGTGGCTACTCTCTCCAGTATTTTTGCCTGGAAAGTTCCATGGACAGATGAGCCTGATGGGCTACAGTCCATGGGGTCGCAAATTGTCCGACATGACTGAGTGACTTTCACTCACTAAGGTTATGAATTCAACTTTCCACATAAGATGGGGTTTCCCAAATAGTAAATCAGGATGTCTCTTTAGTTACAGAATTTGTATACCTGATAATAATTTTCATAACCTGGCACTGTCCTTCTACCCCACACCAGAACAGTACTTGCTAGAAGTTTGGCGAGTATAGTAGGGTAAGAGTTCTAGCTCTGGAGAGCTTAGAATACCAGCAGCATGTTCTTCAAGCTACGGGCTTGCTAAGTTGCTTCAGTCGTGTCCGACTCTTTGCGGCTCCGTGGACCATAGCTCACCCAGGCTCCTCTGTCCATGGGATTCTCCAGGCAAGAATACTGGAGTGAGTTGCTATGTACTGCACAATGGGATCTTTCTGACCTAGGGATCGAACCTGCATCTTCTACATATTCTGCACTGGCAGATAGGTTCTTTACCACTAGTGCCACCTGGGAAACCTTCTTCAAGCTATAGGATCTTAAATGAACTACTGACAACTCTAAAAGGTTTATTTTGAAAAATTATAGACGCATAGAAAGTTGCAGTGGAATGTAAAAGAGGGTCCAATTTGCCACATATCCAACAGTCTCTGTGTTGATATCTTATATAATAATAGCACAATACCAAAATCGGCAACTATTACTGGTTCAATTCAGAGTTTATTCATACTTCACCAGCTATACATGTACTCATTTGGGTGTGTATGTGTAAATTTCCATGCAGTTTTATGACATATTTTCATGTAACTGCCACCACAATCAAGATATAGAACCCTACCATCACATAGGGCTCCCATGTGTTCATCTTTACAGCTACATTCACTCCCACCTTTTAATAAACTCTGCCTACCACTAATCTTTTCTCTCTCTCTATTGTTTCATTATTTCAAGAATCATATACTGGTTGGATTTTTAATAAACCTATATGTAGGGACTTCCCTGGTGACCCAGTGTTTAAGAATCTACCTTCCAATGGAGGGGACAGGGGTTTAATCTCTAATCTGGGAACTAAGGTCCCACAAGCTGGGGGCAACTAAGCCCTGGTGCCACAATGCTAGATCTCACATGCTACAGCAAAGATCCAATGCAGTCAAATTAATTAATTAAAAAGCTGTTATTGTAATATTACATACATATTTTATATATATTCACTATATATCAAAGTTTGATATTTGGTTACAGTTTGTCACTCTGGATAATTTCTTTAAGGTTTATCCAAGTTGTATAGTTTTTTTCCTTTTAACTGTTGAGTAGTATTCCATGGTATTGGTATGTTACAGATTGTTTAACACACTGAAGGATATTTAGGTAATTTCCAGTTTGGGCCTATTACAAATGAAGTGCTATGAGCACAGGTATACATGTATCTTTGTGACTATGCGTTCTCATTTCTCTGGAATAAATGGCCAAGAATACATTTGCTAGGTCATATGTAGTGTCCCTTGGACTGCAAGGAGATCCAACCAGTCCATCTTAAAGGAGATCAGCCCTGGGTGTTCATTGGAAGGACTGATGCTGAAGCTGAAACTCCAATACTTTGGCCACCTCATGCGAAGAGCTGACTCATTGGAAAAGACCCTGATGCTGGGAGGGATTGGGAGCAGGAGGAGAAGGGGACGACAGAGGATGAGATGGCTGGATGGCATCACCGACTTGATCGTCATGAGTTTGAGTAAACTCCGGGAGTTGGTGATGGACAGGGAGGCCTGGCATGCTGTGATTCATGGGGTCGCAAAGAGTCGGACACAACTGAGCGACTGAACTGAACTGAACTGAATGTAGTGTCCATTTTTAGATTTAAAAGAAACTGCCCAATCAGAATAACTGTGCCATTTTACATTCATACCAGCAATTATGAGTGATCTAGTCTCCAAATCCTTACATGTATTTGATTTCTTTTTTTAATTTTAGTCACTGGGTAGAAGTGTAGTGTTATCTCATTGTGAGTTAATTGCATTTTCCTAGAATGGCTAATGATTTTGAACAACATTTTCACATACTTATTTGCTGTCTATACATCTTCTTCAGTGAAATATTTTCTAATTGGATTATTTATTTTTTAAACATTGACTTTTGAAGGTTCTTTAGGTAGTCTAGGTAAAACCCTCTGTTGAATATGTAATCTGCAAAGATTTTTTTCCCCAGTCAGTAAATTTTCTTTTCATTTACTTAAGGGGAAAATATTTCTATATTTGACGAGACTCAATTTACTAACTTCTCTTTATGAATGTGTTTTTGGTATCAAATTTGAGAAATCTTCAGTTAGTTCTAGATTGTAAAGATTTTCTTTTTTTCCTCTAAAATCTCATACTTCTATATTTAAATCTGTTATCCATTTTGTGTTGTTTTATTAAGATGAGAGACATAGGTAGAAGGGTTTTTTTTTTGTTTTGTTTTTTAATATCTTTGCATGTAAAATTGTTCCAAAACAAATTTTTCCTCCATTGAATTTCTTGTGTAACTTTGTCAAAAATCAATTGAGTATACTTGTGTGGATCTACTTCTGGTTACTCTATCTGGTTCCATTGGTCTATGTGACATTCTCTGTAATGGTATTATAATATCTATTTCACTCTACTATACAACTACTATAACTATACAGTGAATCTAAACAATAGAAGAGAAATTTCTCTCAATTTACATTTCCTTTCCAAAATTGCTTTCAGTACTCGGGCCTTTCTAATATACATTTTAGAATAAATTTATCTATGTGTGCAAAAACCTTGCTGGGAATTTGATAGGAACTGCATTAAATTTATACACCCTGGGTTGAATCCTCCAATTCTTGAGCATGATATGTATTTCCATTTACTTCGGCCTTCTATTTCTTTCATCAACATTTTATACACTGCAGCCTATAGCTCTTGTATATGTTTGTTAGATATATGTCTAAGTATTTTGTATTCTTTGGGGCACTTATAAAAGGTACTACATTCTAATGTAAGTTTAATGTGTCCCTTATTAATATATAGAAATGCAATTATTTTATGTGTCTGTGTGGATTTTGTATTCAGCAATCTTGTTGAACCTACTTATAGAAGCTTTTTTTGTTGTTGTTAAGATGACTTTTTCTATCTAGGCAACCGTGTCATCTGCAAATAGGCATAGCTGTGCTTTTTCCTTTTCAAACTGACATTATTTCCCCACCCCCCCCCCACCCCCCTTATTGTATAGACTAGAACTCTCAATCCCATGTAGAATAAGAGCAATAAGAATGGACAACTTTACAATCTTCACAGTCTTACAGGGAAAGCAACCAGTCTGTCACCACTACCTATGATGTCAGCTGTAGATTTTATTTATAGATGCATTTATAAAGTTGAGGAAGTTTCCCTCTTCCTAGTTTCTTGATAGTTTTTTTTAATCACTAATGGTATTGGTTTTTCTCAAATATGTTTTCTGATTCAATTGATATGATCATACAATTTTCTTATCTTATTGGTATGGTGTGTGTTAGTCACTTAGTCATGTCCAACTCTTTCTGACCCCATGAACGGGGGCCTGCCAGGCTCTTCTATCCATGGGATTCTCCGGGCAAGAATACTGGAGTGGATTCCCATTCTCTTCTCCAGGGGATCTTCCCAACCCAGGGATCAAACCCAGGTCTCCCACATTGAAGGCAGACTCTTTACCATCTGAGCCACATTTATAGAGTATGATATATTAAAAAAAATTTCACCTTGTTGCTATGTAGAATTATTTTTCTCTATTTTGCTGGATTCCATTTTCTAATATTTTGTTGGTGATTTTTATATCTAGGTTTATGAGAGATTTTGATCTGTAATTTTAATGTATTTTTCCATGTTTTTTGTAGTCTCTTATCTGGTTCTGGAATTAGGGTAATGCTTGCCCCAGAAATTGAGTTTAGAAGTGTTTAGTTAACTTTATATAGACTTACTAACCCTCATCTTTTAAATGAAAGTAAGATTCATGATCTTTCCCTACCTGTAAAATAAACTTTAAAGTTAGAATATTTAGAAACATTAAAAAAAATTAAAATGGCATTAAGAGGGTTAAATGAAGACCTTGAAAAGAGAAAATGCTCAATGTATGGAAACTAGAGCTGTTTATATTACTCTAATACCCAAAATAGAGAGGGAAAGCTGAAACTCAATCATGTCCCTCCTTTCTGTACTCTGCTTTGGAGCTTCCTCCAAACTTCATGCTTTATTTGCTTACAGGCTTTACTCATGATAATGTCAGAGAGGAAGAAAATTTTTCTCTGTCTTTCTAGGTTCTTCTGTTCTAAGAATTAAATTGACATGAGACAGATTAACAGTAGTAAATAAAATCTAATTTCATAAATACAGGAGAACCACATACTTGAGAGTTTGCAAAACAGAAGGTAAAATAAGGTATATATGCTATCCTGAGCTAAGGAATGGGATGCAGGCCTAAGGCTTCCAAGGATAGGAGGTCATTCATGGATGTTTGGTAATAAATGTTTGCCCTGCCATATACAGATTGGGCCACTTAGATAAAAGTTATCTCCAGTAACAACATTTTAGGGGGAAAAATCCACAATTTAAATTGTTCTAAGTAGTTAATGAAGGGGCAGTAGTTCTTTTAAGCCATGGTCTCCATTGCCTTTAGCTCAAAATAATCCATACGCCAAAATGGCACAGTTAGGGGAGGCCTGTTCTGAAACACTACAATTAACCATCATACTGCATCACACTCTCCACCGCTCCCTGTTAATACCACAATTAGGGGTTCAAAAAAATTAAAGAGTAGAACATTTCTGGCAAGAAGATACATAAATCTACTGTAGAACACCAAGACAAACTAGCCAATACTGGGAAGATTCACATGAGAAAGAGGAGGTGGTAGATGGGCCTGCCAGGGTAAAGCAGTTGGAGATTCATTCCCTGTAGACTGAAACTCCCAAGTATCAATAGCAGGATGATTGAGAGAGGAGGCCAGACCACATATGTCTCCTTCTCAAAGTCAGGAGACCTCCCTGAGTACACATGCCCAGAAAGGCTCCTTGGAGGTTAAGAGGGGAGTGATGTTAAGTGATATTCTACCCATAGGCCCCTTTAGTGAAATCCATCTTGGCTAAGAGCTGCATGTGCACACATGGGTGGACCCTGAGATATTATAGATGTGGACTCTGAGCCAGGCAAATGAGAACGACTGGCCAAAGGAAACCAGGAAGAAATATCCCATAAAATAATTCAAAATACCACAAGGGTATGACTCAGCAACTCTCTTGGAGTCCGCCTGTGTGTCTATCCATATGTACTGTACTCTTTTTTTCCTCTTAATATCAGACTTTATTTTTTGGGGGGCTCCAAACTCACTGCAGATGGTGACTACAGCCATGAAATTAAAAGACGCTTACTCCTTGGAAGGAAAGTTATGACCAACCTGGATAGAATATTTAAAAGCAGAGACATTACTTTGCCAACAAAGGTCCATCTAGTCAAGGCTATGGTTTTTCCAGTGGTCATGTATGAATGTGAGAGTTGGACTGTGAAGAAAGCTGAGCGCCGAAAAATTGTTGCTTTTGAACTGTGGTGTTGGAGAAGACTCTTGAGAGTCCCTTGGACTGCAAGGAGATCCAACCAGTCCATCCCGAAGGAGATCAGTCCTGGGTGTTCATTGGAAGGACTGATATTAAAGCTGAAACTCCAGTACTTTGGCCACCTGATGTGAAGAGTTGACTCATTTGAAAAGACTCTGATGCTGGGAAGGATTGGGGGCAGGAGGAGAAGGGGATGACAGAGGATGAGATGGTTGGATGGCATCACCGACTTGATGGACATGGGTTTGGGTAGACTCCGGGAGCTGGTGATGGACAGGGAGGCCTGGCGTGCTGCGATTCATGGGGTCACAAAGAGTCGGATATGACTGAGCGACTGAACAGACTGAATGCATACTTTACTTGTTTGACTACTTTATGTCTTTGTGGGAATTCTTTTTCTGCAAAGTTGATGGCCCAGGGCCTGATAACTGACCACTGATCTGGTGGTCAGGATTTGGTGTTCTTACCACCATGACCTGACCCCAGTCTCTGTCCAGGAACCAAAAACCTTGCTTCATGCTGCTGCAGGCAGAGGCTATCCATGATTAAGAGCTACTCAAACATTAAGAAGACAATGTAAACCAAGAATAAATAGTATTGCTCAGCACCCAGCTCTAAGTCATTGGCCATTGCAGTTACTGACCCACAGTGTACTTTGAGAGGAATTTGGGAAGAGAAACAAGATGAGGAGCACTGTGTTTTGGGAGAATAGGCCCCTTAGATGTGTATCTCAGGAAGAATTTTAATAAACCCAGATTCTTGCATCTTTCCATACAAATAAAAGCACTAAAATCATTAAGTTGAATTAATCTGTTCTTTGTGAATAGCAGTCATCTTTTATCAAGATGTATGTTTGATTGTATGTATTCTATTGCCAAAAAGTCATATATAAACTAGGCTTCTCCCTCTACCTCTTTGGAGCAGTTTCTTTAGAACTACTGAGAGACAGTTTCTCAGGCTATAGTCCTCAGTAAGGTCCCTGAATACAACATAAATCCACAACTTTTGTGTTGCTCATTTTTCTTTACATCAACAGCATCAAGAGAAGAATAAACTAAGATAAGAGACCCTTGTTAATTAAAAGTTAATTAAAACATCCCCATAACCTAAAAGTTAATTAGAAATAAAAATCTCAGCCCCCCCCAGCCCAGATTTATTTCATCAGAACCTGCATTTTAATAGAATCCCCAGATGGTTCCTGTGCATGTCAATATTTGAGAAAAAGACACTTGCTTAGACTACAGAAGACAGAAACGAATATATATATATGTATATGGATATTCATTTCAACTTCAACTTTCTTTATTCTCTTCTGTTTGAGTTATGGCCACAGTGGTTCTACTGGCTTAGCTTGAAAGAAAGGGAGAGGGTGAAGTTAAGCTGATGAACTTACTGCTGAGTTATTTAGAGCTTTTCTTTTTTCTTATCATTTGTAAAGTTTATGATAGCCAAATAGCATTTATGCCTTGAAATTTAAGTACACTGATAAATCCTCAATTTCAAACTCTAAAGGCTTATTAAACTTGGCAAATACTTGCTACTCTTATCTCCAAAGAACAAAAAGAAGAAAGTTATTTTTTGCTTGGGGTAATGCACGTCATTGAATGCCACTGGCAGTTAGAAATTTCAAAAATATGCTCCATCTAGGTTCTCTATTCTTTCCACAAATGAAGCATAAAAAGCGAAACTGAAGGCAGTTGTAGGGGAGGAAAAATAATTTTCCTTCTTCTTTTTAGGTTCTTGCTGAGACCACCCTGTATTAAAAGATAGATTAACAGGAAAAAAAATTGGAAGTAGGATAGCATGTATGCCTCCTGCATAATTGCGAGAGACTCTGGAAAACTGATTGGCTCCCTAAAGTAACCCAAGCCACCATCTTAAATATCATCTCCAGTTAAAAGACAAAAGAAAATGTTGGGGGTGGAGGAGCCGGCTGTCCTTGTTTGTCGTTTACTTGCTCAGTTGTATCCAACACACGACTGAGCAACTAAACAACAGAGACTGAGCCATCCTTCTCTGCCTGCTGGTGGCTCAGTGGTGATGAATCTGCCTGCCAATGAAGGAGACATTTGATCCCTGGGTCAGGAAGATACCCTGGAAGAGGAAATGGCAACCCAGTCCAATATTCTGGCCTGGAAAATTCCATGGATAGAGGAGCCTGGTGGGCTACAGTGCATGGGGTTGCAAAGAATCATTCTCTACTGAGGGACTGAGAGCATGCACACACGCACACACACACACACACACACACACACACACACTCTCTCTCTCTCTCTCTCTCTCTGGTATATTAATAGGAAGACTCCCTTACAATGGAGATTTCCTTTGTAAACATAAAGATATCTTACAAAAGGGTAGTTTCTACTTGGTTTTCGGAGCTTCTCCCCTGTCTATTTTTTGAAAAATAACCAAAGCAGAATATCCTTATGACAGAGACATATTTTGGGGTGGCAAGTTCTATTCCCCTTCACAGTTTTGGGGGGCTGGAAAACAACAAAGAGAAGTATGATTGTAAGATATTAGCACATGAAATCAAACCACGTAAAAGATTAATTAAAACACGGTTGACATGCTTTGTAAAGGAGTTACAGTTAAAATGTACGAATTTAAAAAATAATATAAACTGCTGTACAATGACCTGTATTCTCCCTTTGGATTTTCCATTTTAAATATAAATTTTTCTAATGAAAGTGGAATTGCTCAGATTTTCTGTGCTGTCTTTTTCATTGTTGTTCTTTTTCACCTTAATCTTCTAGAGGTCACCCAGGGAAATAATAATTAGCATAGCAAGGTTTTTCTAACCTTTTAAGCCAGAATCTGTGTGGAATCTATTGGCTAAACTTTTAGCAGAATAAACAGTGAACATACTTCATGTCTCTCCTGTGCTGTTCATTTGTGGGAAAAGGTTTAGAGTTAGTGTCAATTCTTTAACTAACAGTAACCTTGAAATAGAATTATACCTCTGCAAACTCAACTATTTTGTTTTTCAAGTTTCTTTTTTGTTCAGTAAGTCTAAAAGTGTCTAGTTCTGACTCTACTCTCTTTTTGCAAATGACCCTGAAAATATTTGTGTGTCAGTATCACTTAGCATTTCCAACTACAGCCTCAGTGACATGCTGGGCATTGATGGGTTTTTAATACTAATGATGTCAACTCTTCTCTCCCGCAGGGAATCAAAATCATACATCTGACTCCCTTCCTACGACAGATTTCTCCCTTAACTAAAACAAGTAACGTATTCGTGTCCCGATGGACTCCCATTTAGGACTATGGTATTTTTGTGAGAGAATATAAGAGCTGAAAACCCTGCACCTTGAGCTTCACCTAAGTTATGTGTCTTTCTTTAAATGCATACCTTGCCATTAAACAAAATGTGTGACAATGACACCTTATTTTTGTATAAAATATGCTATTTAATACTCTGATGCAGTGCTTGCTTTATTTCTCAAAACTTCATTTGTGTTTTTGTAATTGAAACTCAAGTTACTTAAATTGACTATATCCCCAATTCTCTGCTAGTCATGAACTGAGTAATTTTAAAGAAATAAAAGCATCCATGCTATATATTTCAGTACATTGTGCTAAGATTAATATAACAATAAGGTCTTGCAGGGGATAATAGAAAGCATCTTCTGAGAGACTCAAACAGCATCCTTCACACCAGAACAACATCCACTCCAGATAAGAATCTGCCAGAAAGAGCTGGGGCCCAAAACTTACCAAGTATCCTATTCTGCTGATGAGCAGTTTGAATGGATAGAAAGGACTTGTTTATATTGAATACTTAGATGTTAGGCCACTGGTTCTTATCTCTTAGAACGAAACAGAAAAGTATCATCTCCCTTCTGAATTACACATTCTGAAATATTTAAAAATTTTTTATAGTTTTGTTCCTTCTCTAGGATTAAGATCTCATTTATTATTTGACAGATCCTCAGTGTACAGAGTTCCTGGCACACAGTAGGCAGTTACAGATACCTGTTGGATGAATGACAGGTTCTTCAAATCATGTAGAGTGGAAATAAAACTCCCTTCCTATGTTTACTATGCTTCTATTTTATAAATTTGAGTTTGAGTCATCTGACAAATCTTAGATTTCTCCTTGCTCAACTTTACTTTAGTCATTCCATATTTATTTCAATAGAGAGATTCATTATTGCAGAGCGATAGCATATTTTCTGAGCTGTGTCATTATGAAATTCAATAAACATGCCTTTACGATTCATCAAAATCATGATAAAAATTTTGAGGGTGCCAACTATAGAACAAGACAACAGACATCTATCCATTACCCTCACTAGTATTTGGCAAAGTGCTCATGACTCTATTTACTCATCAACTTAAAAATTTGCTACAATATCATTATATGAGAGTATGCTAAATTTTTTCAACTCAGAAATATAATTCCACTAAATAAGTAACATTAGTTCAGCAAGACTGGTTGTCATTGAATTAGTGCTGGTTCTTAGTACCCCTAAAATTCCTTTATGATTACTCTAATACCTTTGTTTAAGAGTCCATTTTCTAACATTTTTTTTTTCTGGAGATGATTATTTTCCTTAATTTATAAATCTTGGAATTCATATTTTTTGAAAACTGCAAACTTCAGTTTTGATTCTATTCCCAATCTCCATGATTTCTTTAATATTTCCAACAACTAATTCTATGATGTGAGAGAAAAGAGAGGTACAGATATAAACATATATTTTTATACTATTTTATTAATCTATATAAGCCTGGTGTTCATGATGAAATTAAATTACTTATGTAGTCTTTTCATGTACCCCTAACTATCTCATTTGTTTTCCTCATTAAAGCAAGATGTTATCTTTCTCAATTTCAAGAACATCTTTGATGCAGCAAAATAAAACTGAGTTCTGTTTAATTTTGTTTTCTATAAACATCGCCTCAATCGTGGGTCTCTCTTTTTTATGACCAAAACAAAATTTAAAAACCTTCTGTTTCTGGTTGTCTCATTTATAGTCTAATCTCATTGTCAATATCCTTTGAGGTTTAAGTCAGTATTTTTTATTTGCTTTTGTGTTTCTTGATCCTTTGAAAATCTAAACTGATGGAATAGCAATCTATATGATTATGGAAAAATTTTCAGCTGCTTGTTTTCCTTTTACTGTTTCTTAGATACTTTAACATTACTTTATTATTTTGCAAACAGCTCTTATCTTCAATCTATCTCTTTTTTTTTTTTTTTTATTTCAGTCCATGCTGTGATGCTTTTTATTCTGTGAAGTTCTTAACATATTTCCTGAAGTTCACATATCTGACTATACATCCTAATAGTGCCCAGTGTTAGTCGCTCAGTCTTGTCTGACTCTTTGAGACCCCATGCACTATATAGCCCATGAGGCTCCTCTGTCCATGGGATTCTCCAGGTTAAGAATACCGGAGGGGATTACCATTCCCTTCTCCAAAGGATCTTCCTGCCCCAGGGATGGAACCCAGGTCTCCTGCAATGGAGGCAGATTCTTTACCATCTGAGCTACAACGAAGATCCTTTACATCCTACTATGTATTTATATTTTTTAATCATGATAAGTTTGTGCCAATAATTTAGTTCCATGCTCTAACTCCTGTTTAGTAATCGTTCATTAGTCAAACAGAACAGATCTTGAAATTCTTGACTTTCAGCCAGGCAAATAAAAAAAGATCAGTTCTTCTGCTTTAATTGAATACAACTGCCACTCAAAATGTAAAATTTTATTTCACATATATATTTTCCTTCATTGCTAAAACTGAGCTAACCTGTGCTTTCTATCATTCTAATAATCTTTACTAAGTTCATTCATGAATTTATCTTGATCAGGCGGTCATGTTGCACTAGTAAATTAAAATTAACCATAACATGTAAATTGCTTATAAGCAACAACACAGAAAATATATTTCCTGCTCATGATATATGCTGAAGTAGGTCTGGTAGTGAGGAGAGTTTCCTTTTTCATGTAGTTATTCAATCCCCAGGTTGACAGGATCTCTACTACCTGGAATTTCACAATTCACTGATTTACTGTGTGCCAGCTAGAAAAACATGTGTATATTTTCAATGCTCTGTCTCAGAAACATTACACATCATATCTGTCTGTAATTTATTGCTCAGAACTAGGTATATCATTGCTGCTGCTTCTGCTGCTAGTCCTGCCTAATTACAAGAATTGGGCTATAATTGGATATCTAGTGAGTACTACTGTCCCAACTGGGTTTGTAGATTACTTTGCATCTATATACTTCCTTACATCCAACTTCTTTGACTAGAATTGTTTCTTAAAAGCAAGAGCCATATTCTGAGTTCTATTCCACTGAATTTCTGGTATAACTATGAAAATACATATACTTACTTTTACAAAAATATCAGGTCATCACTTTATTTGCATAGTTTTGGTAAACAATTACTGACACTCTATATATCATATCTTTATATCTCTATATGACCTTCTGCATCCTCGCTGCCATGATATTTTATATGACATACCTCCTTCTTTTATGAAACCTAAAAGTTTGTTTTGAAAACTCTCTCCTCTGATATTTCAGCTTAAATTATTTTGATCAGACAGAAATGCTTTTCTAACTACATTATTCTGCGTACTGTAAGATCCAATGTCTTCAACAATGAGAATTTTAAAAACCTATTTTTAACTTCATATCCACAGCCATCTGTTCACTGCTCATAATACATGTTCTTTCAAATTTTAACCTTCAATTGTAAGTGGCAAATATTCTACATATGTTCCCAAATGCTTCTATTTACTATTATATTTACTGATTTGCTCATTAATATCACTAGAAAGACAGTCAAGATTTCTTTGTTCATTTATTCATTCATTCTTCATGTGTTAGCTAATTTAGCAAATGCATATTGAGAATTAACTCTGTGCCAGACATTGTAATGGTGTTAGTATAATCTTCCCAATATAGTTAAAAAAAAAAAAAAAAGCTGAAGGTAGGTATAAAGTAAGGATAGCTGATTGAATACATATATCTATTTTGTTGCCTAATGAAATTCTACCAAATGAACAATAATGTGAATTTTAAGTGATTAATTCACAAAAGTGAAAAGAAAGAGAAAAAAGACAGTAGCATCACAATTGTGGAAGTTGGAAAACATTAAAGTGAGTTAGAATATACATAACAAAGTTGAGAAATCTGAACAAAAAGGGTCAATTCAGAACCAATTTAATATTTTCCATAGAATCTTGAAAGTCACTAGGCTGTCTTGGATTCAGGGTGAAGGATAAGGATAGACTAAGGAAAACTGTTAATAGCTGAAAACCTGTTCAAGAATCACTCTAGAACCCAAATTCCTTTCTCTGCTTTGCTTAGCAAGGTGATTTCGTCTCCATTTTGCAAAACAAATGTATGTTTATTATGTGGATAAAAAAGTTAAAAAGACCAAGTAGCAACAGAGCCTCATAATAGGCAAGTTAGGCACCATACTTTAGACTGAAGAAAATGTGAGCATTCCTATAAGGGGTGCTCATTTATATTTGGTGCCCTTCCTTCACTAGGTGACCAAAACACTGAAGCCAGGTCTTTACACTCCATGAAAAATATTGGAAGAGTCTTCTATTACGAATTTTAGCAGTCTAACAGGAGGGAAGAGATGGAACAGTACTGGACAGAAAGGAAGGGACAAAAAGGAGAAGAAAAGAAGGAACATGATAGTGCATCCTCAATTAAAATATCATTAGATCACTCTATACTAAAGCGTGTATCTGCATTTTCCACTCACAAGCTCTGCGCTTTCACAAGCTATATAGTGCTACAGTCTTAAATATGAGAAAGTAACAAAGAATACTGGAAGGATTTAAAAGCTACTGATAGGCAAGATGCTAATCAAAACGGAGGAAAAGAAAGAAAACATTGTAAAAAAAATCAACTACATACAGAGGAAAGGCAATGTAAAAATAATATATACCAGAAAGATATAAGATAAAGGAACTACCAACAAGAAAGAAGCCCTTTGGTAAAGACACATTCAGCAAATTTAAAAGGAACGTTGCACATTAACATTTTGGTGTTAGTGCTAAAATACTCAATAATGTGTTCTAAGAAAATGCTAAATATATCTCCTAGATATTATGGGAAAGAGCAAAAGAGAAGGATTATAGGAGAGAAAACAGCATAATATTTGGTCTTTCCAAAAGGCTCAAATAATGCCCCCAAACTGGACTTTTGGGTGGGGAAAAAAAAAAAAAGGAAGGGAATATTTTATTGGCTTCCCTGATAGCTCAGTTGGTAAAGAATCAGCTTGTTATGCAGGAGACCCCAGATTGATTGCTGGATGGGGAAGATCCTCTGGAGAAAGGATAGTCTACCCATTCATTCTTGGGCTTTCCTTGTGGCTCAGCTGGTAAAGAATCCGTCCACAATGTGGGAGACCTGGATTCGATCCCTGGGTTGGAAAGATCCCCTGTAGAAGGCAAAGGCTACCCACTCCAGTATTCTGACCTGGAGAATTCCATGGACTGTATAGTCAGTCCATGGGGTTGCAAAGAGTTGGACACGACTGAGTGACTTTCACTTTCACTTTTCACTTTCAAGGAAGACAGACCCAAACATCATGCAGAAATTATTGAAAACTGGGGGCAAAAAGAAGCTTCTAAAAGATTCTAGAGAAAGAAAATGATTCCTAAGCAAAGGATCAAGATTCAAAATGGCATTACTTCTTTACAATTCTAAAAATGATTTATGAAAGATGGTATTTCCTACCTAAAATTCTATAATGACCTAACATATCAATTAAGCATTTCTGGAGAATAAAGATATTTTAATATGTACAAAGTTCCAAAAATTTACCTATAAAAATCTTTTCTTAGAAGGAGTCAGAGAACTACTTAGGAAACAAGAGTTAATTACTAATATTATACTTCAGACTATTTAAGGAAAGAAAAGTAAATATGTAAGATATAGTACCATTCTCTTTAATGCAACTTATATCTAGCTTTGGGGTTTTGATTTTGGTTTGATGGATACTTGAATGTGAAGACAATACTAATGGCACCTTTGTCTTTTTGTGTTTTTCTTTTCCTATTTAATCTTATAGGTATTTTTTCACTTCAGTACATATATAAATAAAATTATTTAAATAAACACATGTTTTCCATGGTCCTCAAAGTTCACATAACTCATTTTTAGTCACTAGAAAAGTTCATTAATACTTTTGTGTAGAAAAATCTTACTGAAGCTTCCAAAGTTTCTGAAAGAGGTTTCACCTTTAGGGACTCCCAAACATTATTTGGACAGTAGAATAAACTCTAGAATGGACTAGTAAGATGAAAAATAAGGAAATTCTGTTGGATTTCTCAAATTGTTTTCTCAAACAGAACATGATAAACTCTGATTATGTATTTATCTACCAAATACCATGAGTCTCTATTTTTCTCTTGTACTTGGTATTAGGCATCCACATAGAAGTAGAGAATATTATTGCAGGCTATTCCCTTTTGATTGAAAGATTGAATCTGGGAAATATTGAAGGTGGGAGGAGAAGGGGACAACAGAGGATGAGATGGCTGGATGGCATCACTGACTCAGTGGACATGAGTCTGAGTAAGCTCTGGGAGTTGGTGATGGACAGAGAAGTCTGGCATGCTTGCAGTCCATGGGGTCACAAAAGAGTCGGACATGACTGAGTGACTGAGCTGAACTGATCAGATAATGCCAATGAGAGCGATGAATTCTGTTGCCCCCCTCACCCCCAGTATACAGTGCCTCCCAAATTGCTTACACAGTCAATAAATATGAATACATGAAATAATGGATGGATAGTCAATAGTGAGAAGTCAAAAGGTAATGTTCCAAAACTAAAAATAAATGAACAAAAACCCAAACAACAATAAAATACCAAAAAGAACTAATAGTAGAAGGCCACTATCTGGATACACTGAGTCAATTTTCAAAGTAATCAGCTAAAAGAAATAGAAGCAATTGCTGCTGAGAAAGAATGGCAGTGGGATGCTGTTTCTCAAAATTAACCTGTTGAAACACTTGACACTTTTTACTAAGTGCAAGGATAACTGATAAAAGTAAAAACTTCTAAACAAACAAAAGAGGATTGATGTGTTTGAGGATGGTCTCTGTTTTCCAGGCACATGCCCTCAAACCTAATTCCACTGCAGGAAAGTGTCTACATCTATTTTCCTTTGGAACCATCACCACTAGTTACCTTTTCCTTCTGAGGTTAACAACACCATTTTTTCAACCTTCTCCTGACTGCAGAATCTCATTATTGTTCCATTAGATGTTGAAGGGCTAGTTCTTCTTAATTTTGAAAATGTTTTATAATTTGTGATGAAACTATATTAATCCTTGACTCTTTTGTTTCCATTTTTTCTCATGGTTTTTCATCTGCCAAGCTGCTGAGAATTATCATGAACTTTTAAAACATAGCATTCTTTCTATATTTCATCCTGAATTACTTTTGCATCCAGTGGCACTAAGAATCTGCAGCCAGTGCAGGAGACACAGGAGACAAGAGTTCGATCCCTGATTTGGGAAGATCCCCTGGAATAGGAAATGGCAAACCACTCTAGTATTCTTGCCTGGAAAATTTCACGGACAGAGGAACCTTGCTGGCTATAGTCCATGGAGTTGTAAAGAGTCGGACACAAAGGACCATGCACACGCACGTGCATATGCACACCAGAAATTTACTTGTTACCTTTTACATTTGTTTTATATCAAAACAAGCTTTGCTACAAGTCTATTAATTGATAACAATTCAAGTAGGAATAAAAACATAGCACCTACATTTCAAGTTATTGAAGTGAATAGAGTTATGCATATATTCTTGTGCTTTTTTCACATCTCTCTTTTCAAGATGCCCACAACCTATCGAGACATATTCTTGTCTTTTCTTCATATCTACTCCTTTCCATTCCTAGAGCAGTCTTGAGAAAGACATCCCAGTTCTGTACCAACTAGTGGAATGCTTAAGCAATTTATTTAATCTCTTTAAGCCTTGGTTCTTTATTTGTAAATTGGAGATAATAATAGCACTTAAATCACAGAATAAATGTTAATTGATGTAATACAGGTAAATGTTTTTGGCCCATTTTCTGACACTGATGCATACTACTTTTATTCTTAAGGAGGTAGAAGGCTAGAGAATACATTTCCAAAGTGAAAAAGAAAAGTAAAAAAAGATAAAATACAAAGAAAGAAAAAAAATTTGTATATCAGAAATAGTGTAAACTCAAGATTTATAGAACATTTGATTTTATCCCTTCATCATGCCTCTGTGGCTGTGATCAGATTCATTCTTTCACATGATATTTATGATTTCTTTTCCTCTCTTTGGGGAAACTTTTCAAAAATTACTTTCTTGCAGGTAGGTTACATTTAGTAATATTTTCAAATATTGTTGTAGTAACTTTTAAAACAGTTGCATTTCTACAGGCTAGACTAGAAAGTGAATTTCTGTCAAACAAATCAGGTTTTTGGATAGAATTCTAATTTAATTCAGGGATGTGTTTCCACCTTGCTGATGACAATGTGCAGTAGAAGATGCCAAGATCTCAGCTTCAGCTTTCATCAGCACAAATCAGGAAGAGTCAGTGATGCAAGCGTCAGCTCTTCACATAATGTTTTCTCTCTCTCTCTCTTTTTTTTCCAGGATGCAACAGATGTGAACAGCAGGGAAACAACTTTTATGTCTCTAGCAGAATTCCATTAATTTAAGTCTTCAGAGACCACTTTCCAACTTCGTCATTGATTTTCTAATTCCTTTTTGGCAAGTATCTATAATATGTATTGCCAAATAATAGGTTTACTCAGGTATATATTCCACTGAAAAGTACATGCTGGGCAAAGTTATATCTTTATACTCCTTCACAGTAAAGAAATCAATTTAGACGTAGGCAAAGCGACATTTATAAAACATCGTGTTGTCCTAAGTATCATATTTTAATTTCAAATGTGGACAGAAAGACTTTATTATTCAGTCTTGTGCATTTTCATGTTAGTTATTCACCGGAAAGAAAATAATGCTAAAAAGTACACACTCTAAATATGTTCATGCACATTTCAGTTTGGCTTAATTTTTATCTCAGTTCCGGTTTCTTATTTGAAACTGATTCATCCTTCTAAAAATATTAATGGAAAGGGTTACAACCAAACTCAGAAGAGTGCTTTGAGGCTCTATAACCTTATAACCTTTAGCACTCCCTAGAACATTTTAAGCTACTCTTTAAAAAAAGAAGAAATACAGAATGTTCTGCCCACACATAAGCATATGGGCCTCCCCAGTGACTGAAATCATGGGAGATTTTTCATTTTGCCCCCACAGCTTCAGTTAATGCATGTAATAGAAATGGATATTAGAAATCTATTCTCATTTATTGTAATATGAATGCAAGCAGAGAAAACACTAAAAATCTGCAGTGTCTGCACATTTCCTAGCATTCTGGTTTGTGGGAGAGTAGGAATTATTTATGGACATTCTGGCACAGCCCTGATATTTAAAGGGCTCCATGTTTTTCTCCATCAAGAATTGCAAGTTTTAAAGTGTCCTATAGAGATTTCCATGAATTAACCTTCTTAAAAGTAAAGGGGAAAAAAATCTGCTTTTTCATGGATTAAAAAGGACTTAGATCTGTGATGGTGTAAGTGTTCTATTTGCATTTCTTTATACACACTTACCATGTGATTTTATTAAAGAGAAATAGAGGTAGTTATCTTTAGTAGGAAAGATTAGTGAGAAACAAAACTATTCTGGCATTCAAGATTCCCTAAAATCTCATGTTTATGCCTATAGTTCTGTGTTATTTTTTCACCACATACACAGAAAAGCAGGAAAGCAATAAGTGTTCCCAAAGAACTAGCTTACCTTTTAAAAAATATGCTAAAATAGTGGAATTAATAGTATCTTAAATAACGAGTATCTTCCCTGGCTTATTGGAATAAAAGGTAGTTAAATTGATATTCTGCTTTTTAACTGATTATAAAGTAGGTCAATTTCTACATGCCCATTCCAATCACCAGTGGTGACTCACATGTACATTTTATTTTTTAATTTTTTTTTTCATATTGAACTGTAGGACTATAGAAAATATAATATCTAAAATAAATCTGTCAAGTCATCTGACCTTAGGGACAGAGCCAAGTGTTACTATCAGAATAAAGATGAACAAACAAAGAAAATACAAAGACTTGAGGAAGCAGGTGAGCCTTCCCACCTTAATTCATACAACTGAACATCTAGCAATACATTTTCATTGGGAATAAATTAGAAATCTATGTAGAACAGGATATGAAAAAATGGAATAGGTAAGTAAAATATTTAACATTACTATAACATGTGTAGTTGGGAAGAAGCAGCTATTTTGCTGAAGAAGGAGATTCTTTATCTAGATAATAGAAACATTTGTTGATTGACAATACCTTTAAAGATATCTGAGGAGAGGTTTGGGAGTGGGCAGGTATCTATTCAATTAAAATCTCAGTTTTCCATTGCCCTTGACAAAGAATAACTACTTTCACTGTCAATATCAACCTTCAGAAGAATCTCCCTGATATTAGAATAAAAGGAAGACTTGCAATCATATTCTTTTTTACCTGTATATACTTTATATTATATAGCATAGGCTTTTTACTTAGTATACGCAATACAGACATGAAATACAGATTTAAACTTACTCAAGATATTGTCGGAGGAAAAAAAAATAAACAAATTTAGAAAAGTAACAAAAATACTGTCCGAAGCATTTTGGTTCTTTTGCTTACCAAATTCTTTTCCTATTTTGCAAAATTCAACCCACAGAATAAATCTTGTATGAAAATATAAGGTATTCTCTCCAACTCTTACGGCTCCCATATCGTCAGTTACCCCAAATGACCCTACTTCAAACTGGCAGGGTGTCTAGAAAGTTATCTAAGCAGATTTTTGTCTTTCTTTGGTTATACTATAAAGCAAATTCTCTATTACTTTCCAGTAAGAAACTACCTGAAGAGTGATACAGGCTTAGTATATGATCTTCAAATTAGATTTACCTGTTTTGAAGGCAAATTACTCACCCACACTATCTGTCTTTTCCCTTCTGTGTAGTCATGTCCTTATTTAATAAGACAATGGAAATATTTGGAGATTGCCTTCAGCATAAGGCAAATAAACAAATACTACATTGTTAGAAAGAGGTGTGCAATATAAGCCTGAAACAGAATTATATATATTTAATGGACAAATAAACATATGTTTGAAGAGTGTTTGAAATCATATTTGACATTTGCAGAATTAAACACAGGGGAAGTAGCAGTGTGTGTTTGCCTCTAGAATGAATACATTTGATTTGATAAATCATAGTACAATTTCAGCTTTAATTTTCTGTAATTCTCTGATTATGTACTTTCAAAAATTGATAAACAAGGAGTAATAAGCAAAGTCCCAAATTACCATAAATTGTAGTTAGTCTTTTGAATTCAAAGTTCCAGGAGATAGAGCTTACTACTGGACATTTTAGCTCTTAATTCCATACTACTGATTTCAGCCATTACAACCAAGAAATTGACCTTTACAAGCAATGATTCCGCTTCTCATCTGGAGTCCAGAGCCTCATGTTTGTTTTTTCTTCCCCCACTAATACTTGTGTTGATTACAGTCAATGTTGCAAATGGAAAACCTTCTAAATCAAACAAGTTTTGTTAAATGATTTATCGCGTACCTTTATTATGAGAAAGTGAAAGTGTTAGTTGCTCAGTCATGTCCAACTCTTCGCAACCTCATGGACTATAGCCCGCCAGGCTCCATGGAATTCTCCAGGTGAGAATATTGGCGTGAGTTGCCATTCCTTTCTCCAGGGCATCTTCCTGACCCAGGGATTGAACCTGCATCTCTTGCATTGGAATGTGATTCTTTATTACTGAGTCACCGGGGAAGCCCTGACTTCTTCGCTCAGCTAGTTTCTTCCTGGAGAGTCATGCATTCGTTTGTCTTGGCATTGATGCTTTATCACCTTACTGAGATAAGTTATGTTTTCAGTCATAACAAAATAAAGTAACTTCAAGTAAAATGCATTCATATACAGAGCTTTAAAAAATCTCAAGTAACAAATCAAAAGTAATAGAATACTCATCTGAGAGAGAGGAAGAAAAAATAAAGAACTTTTCCTTGTTTCCATCCTTGTTCTTTCTGTTTTTGTCACTACTGTACTCTGCTCAATGAATCTAACATAATCAGATATGGTGAGGATGTGATCTGTGCAAACTCCTTTTTGTCTCTCATAAAATTGAAGTCTGTAATACGTAAAATATTGTTAAAAAGACGGAGGCATAGGTAGGATAATATAAAATATTATAAAACCTGAATATAATTGTAGTAATTGTAAAACCAATTATGTTGGATAGTCTTGAGTGAGAGTCATTTGAAAACACTAGTGGACAAAATAGTGATAGAATAGTTCCCTCTTGGGAGATGAATTTTTAGTAATGTAAAAGCATAATAATAAATATTCATTGACTAGTCATATAATTAGTAATAACTGCATCTTTCTAGGAATCAAGCAGACATCTTTAGCACAAATCTACAAAAAAAAGCCACTGGAACTGAAGTCATCTTCAGATGATGTCACCACCCTTCAATAAAACTTTAGAAGCAGGCAGATAGGTTAAACAGTCCATAAGAAATGTTCATTGAATAGCTTTGGCCATTTTCAGAGCTCTTTGAAATAACTGGAAACAATATCATATGGTGCAATGGCTAAGTTAGAGAAAACTCAGTCACAAAAGGCAAATGTTGACAGAGGGTCTGGAATAAGAATACATGAGAAACTCATTCTGAAAACACATCTCAGGTTAGAACAATAGTTCTTGTTTTAATTCTTCTGAATTCTGTGGTCTCTCTCTCTCTATATATACACACACACACACACACACACACATACACACACACACTATTCTTCACATATCTCAGCAGCAGACTTTGGCCTTGGGTCTGTCTCAGCGGAGTACGGAATGAGAGTGATTAGAGTGGTTGAAGATGGGGTGGATGACTGATGAGGCAATTTGCCCTTTCTATATCCACACAAGCTTTCCGGAATCTAACCTTCTGTCCCGAAAAGAAAGGCGGCAAAATCCCTGAAATGTTGACATTTTCCAAACAGAACAACCTGAAAAATCTGATTATTATTCTCATTCACTCATTCTTTCTTTCTACTCCCCTCCTTCACTGTAACTAAAATCAGAGGTGGAGTTATAATCTCTCCATAGGACAGTCAGTTTCTATTGCATCCATTTTCAATTAACGTTTGATGAAGCAGTTTTCTTCAAATTTCTGTCCAGTCTATGAAACTAGTTGCATTTGATCTCCACTTTCAAATGATAACATTCTGTATTGTGCTCAATTTTAGAGGTAAATGCAACAGCAAAAGAGAATAGTTTGTGGTCAGAGAGTTTGCAGGATGAATATAATTTGCCCTGAGTGAAACCAGAATGAATATCCATGAGCTACTCATTAGCCCGCTTTTTAGCTCAGTTTCTGACAAAGGCAGATATAATAGTGTGAACACATATATTTTCCATGTGACCTGGTCAGTTACTTGGTAATGGCAGTGGCTGACATTTCTTAGGGAAAAAAAAATCTAACAACTTAACTTTAATTGAGTGCACTGCATTATAGCCACCAACATGATTTTATTTTTCGGAGATTTCCCAGGATGGGAGAAATGTTCATAGATAGACCTGACAAGCATAGTGATTGCTTTCCCTTTGGGTAATAAAACCAGTTACATTTTTCTTGCTTTTGCCTGTAGTTCCTAAATGCAAAAGAAAAGCAATTATCACATGAAATATATGCCTAAGGTTAGCCTCCCTGCATTAGTCAATAAGCATCTATTTCTCTTTCCATTCCAAGGTTCCTTTTGAAAGGACAGTAAAATTCCAGGCTATGTAATACATGTCTCTCAAATAAAATATTCGTCAGACCCAGTGGGTTTCTTTTTAATGTTTTAGTGACTCTAATCTAGACTGAAGTCAGTTTTTCTCTAATTATAACAACAGAGATTACCCTAAACCTAATTTTAAAGAAAAAGGACTTGGAAACAAAAATTCTCACAATCACCTTCTAACAGTTATTCTCTTTCATTTTTGAAGCTTAAATATAAAGCATCTGAGACAGATAACTAACTGATTCGAGATTTATGTAAAAAATCCTCATCCTCTATTTAAAATTTGTATTTCTTACAGATTTTTCATAGATGTTTCCCCTTTGCTTCAAACAAGAAATTTAACTTAATATACCACTGTTTCCTAATTAATATCCATAAGTGATAAAAACAAAGTTATATTATGACCTCAGTTCAGTTCAGTTCAGTCACTCAGTCATGTCTGACTCTTTGAGACCCCATGAATCGCAGCACGCTAGGCTCCCTGTCCATCACAAACTCCTGGAGTTTACTCAAACTCATGTCCATGGAGTCGGTGATGTCATCCAGCCATCTCATCCTCTGTTGTCCCCTTCTCCTCTTGCCCCCAATCTTTCCCAGCATCAGGGTCTTTTCAAATGAGTCAGCTCTTTGCATCAAGTAGCCAAAGTATTGGAGTTTCAGCTTCAACATCAGTCCTTCTAATGAACACCCAGGACTGATCTCCTTTAGGATGGACTGGTTGGATCTCCTTGCAGTCCAAGGGACTCTCAAGAGTCTTCTCCAGCACTGCAGTTCAAAAGTATCAATTTTTTGGTGCTCAGCTTTCTTCACAGTCCAACTCTCACATCCATACATGACCACTGGAAAAATCATAGCCTTGACTAGACGGACCCTTGTTGGCAAAGTAATGTCTCTGCTTTTTAATATGCTATCTAGGTTGGCTATAACTTTCCTCCCAAGGAGTAAGCGTCTTTTAATTTCACGGCTGCAATCACCATCTGCAGTGATTTTGGAGCCTCCCAAAATAAAGTCTGACACTGTTTCCACTGTTTCCCCAACTATTTTCCATGAAGTGATGGGACCAGATGCCATGATCCTAGTTTTCTGAATGTTGAGCTTTAAGCCAACCTTTTCACTCTCCTCTTTCACTTTCATCAAGAGGCCTTTTAGTTCCTCTTCACTTTCTGCCATAAGGGTGGTGTCATCTGCGTATCTGAGGTTATTGATATTTCTCCTGGCAATCTTGATTCCAGCTTGTGCTTCTTCCAGCCCAGCATTTCTCATGATGTACTCTGCATATAAGTTAAATAAGCAGGGTGACAATATACAGCTTTGATGTACTCCTTTTCCTATTTTGGAACCAGTCTGTTGTTCCATGTCCAGTTCTAACTGTCAATTCCTGACCTGCATATAGGTTTCTCAAGAGGCAGGTCAGGTGGTATGGTATTCCCACGTCTTTCAGAATTTTCCACAGTTTATTGTGATCCACACAATCAAAGGCTTTGGCATAGTCAATAAAGCAGAAATAGATGTTTTTCCCAGAACTCTCTTTCTTTTTCGATGATCCAGCAGATGTTGGCAATTTGATCTCTGGTTCCTCTGCCTTTTAGGTTTTAACTATTTATACTAAATCTCAGGTTGAGAAGAAAAACTGAAGTCGCTCAGTCGTGTCCAGCTCTTTGAGACCACATGGACTGTAGCCTACCAAGCTTCTCCATCCATGGGATTTTCCAGGCAACAGCACTGGAGTAGGTTGCTATTTTCTTCTCCAGGAGATCTTCCCGACCCAGCGATTGAATTTAATATCCATAAATGATAAAAACAAAGTTAATTTATGACCTAGGTTTTAACTATTTATACTAAATCTTTGAGAAGAAAAAGGATACCCTAAATGCCTTTGAGAAAAAGTAGTGAGTTTGATTAGGTAGTAAATATTCAGTTTCCATTTTGCCATATCAATCAGTAACTCCATTTCTCACTCTTATATGAAAGGCCACCTAGCTGGATCTAGTAGATTTTTTAATTTAGAGAGTATTCAATAAACATGTGTTTAATGAATAAATGAAAAGATTAATTTGTGGAGTATATACCACACAATATCTGTCCAAACATGCATATATACTGAAACATACTTCTGCACATATATCAGGGACTGTGTGCTAAAATGCAGAGAATCCAATTTGAACGAGATAGAAATTATCTTAGCTATGTCATTCCCAGTGAGGATGAAAAATCATAAACACATATTTTAAAAAGACAACAAAAATTACAACTTTTGATAAATTCAGCAAAATCAAATCGCTACAGAACTGGAGTGGGAGTCAACACATATTTCGTTTAGAGTTAGGGAAAGTCTTCCTGAGGAAGTGAATCTCTAAGTTGAAATCTCAAGGGAAAAAGGAGCTAGTCATTCCAATCTCAAGATAAAAAGGAACTAGCAAATTCTGGAACATTCATACTCTAGAATTACCCTTCCCCAGCAATGTTCTTCCTATGCAAGGATCTTGAGCAGAGAACTGGAAAGGAGTCCAAAAGGAAAGGTGAGAAAAAGTCCTGGCTTTCACAAATAAAAATATATTCAATTCTGAAAACTAAAGATGAATAAATATTACATGGATCCTGAGAAAATTTATGCAGTACATTTTAAAATATATTGAATTTCACTGAAAAGACAAAATTAATCACTTGTAATTAACATCTGTTCATTAATAACAAGTGTAGCCAAATTCAACTAAATTCCTATATTGATCATGCTGTAAAATTGCCAAGGACAGATTTCTGAACTTCCACAGGGCATTTAAAATCCTATCGTGTGCATAACTGAGGGGAACATATCTCAGGGAATAATAAAGTTATGTAGATATATAATTGACAATTGGTAATAATGTTAAATTAAGAGGTATTCTCCGGTGACATGCTGTGGAAGCCCACCTCCCAATTTTAAGGATTAAATAAGAAACCCAGATAATAACACAAGCATTACTGGTAGCACCTATGATCTCTGGAAGGAACTAGAGCATTACCAACTAGAAAGAATCTGTTTACCAACAGGTCTTTCTGTAGCTTTTATCTCTACACTCCAGTTTGATCATCTGGAAAGGTACAGAATACTTTTAATCTTTCTTCTATGTATTATCCCCCTGAACATTTGAGGGAAAATATCAAATTGACACCCATTTTTTTGAGGTTAATGATTCCATATATCCTTGCCTCTTTCTCTTATTTTTTACCATTTTGGTTAAACTTCTCTATACTCATTTCAGTTTAACCTATATGCAACTTTACGTGTGGTTCCAGGCAGTGAGAACAGGATGCCCCAAAGATGGTCAGCTCTCTGATATTTCAAACTAGGAACTAGATAATGATAGGGAGCTCAGTCACCAGTAAATTGGCTTCTTAGCTTTTAAGGTCTCTAGCATGCTAAGCATCATCCATTAACAGAGGTTCAATGAACATAAAGATTATGTGAACATAAGAATGAATTAAGTACTATATAATTGTTATCAATAATTCTGGATCCACAAATACAGAGAAACATCAGGAAAGGAATATCAGATTAAACAAAAAAAAATTTCAATTAAAAAATTCTACCAGTAATATGATATAGTGAAGCCTTTCTCACTGAAGTTGCTCTATTCTTAATCAGTAAAGCAACTTCCAATATACTATTCCATGCTCTGGGTTAATGCTTTACCTCTATCAAAGCATCTGCATTGGCTCATTGATCAGGATAGCTGAACCTGGTTTATGGGTGTGACATAGCAATTGAAAACATTTTTAAATGTCACCGAGCTATTTCTAGGTAGGCTGAATTAATTGATCTTTAACATGTATTATACTATATGCAACTGTGGCAACTTTTCAAAAACATATTGACACTGAGAAAATGTGACATTTATATCAAAATAGATCACATATCTTGAGTTTAGTCTCTCAATTCTTCTCTACCTTGATTTTCTCATCTTTGAAATATATTTTGAGTCTATTATCATACTCTTTCCAGTGTAGTTTTGCAATTATTCCTTATCTTTTGTGAAGAAATAAAGATCTGAATGACAAAATGAATGATTGTATAAATAACTGATTGGATAAATGCAATGAGTATTTGTTGAGCACTTGAGTTCTGTGAGAGATAAAGCTATAGAAAAACAGAGTCTTGAGATTTCACTAAGCAATTGCTACAAATTGGATATAGTTGAAGTCAATTGAATTTGTAGTAGTTAACATATATTCCTTGAAGTGTATATTAAGGTTGCCAGTGGGAATCAGGAGGTCAAAGGGTCAGAATAGATGCATGATTATTCTCCAGTATGGCTCAGCACACACTCTCATAACTATAGATTTTATAAATTCCTAAAGTCCTGAGAAAAGGAAGGTTCTAATAATCATCTAATAACCATCTTATGAATTACAAAAGAATTTTGTACTGTGGGCATTTGAGAATAATTGTGAATTGTTTGAATAGCAAACTGATTATAAGATTGTCCTCATCATAACAATAATTGAGCATGACAGCTTGATAATAATGCATCTGTGAATTTGAAAGACAAAAATATATGCCATGCATTTCACAGATGTAATTGCTTTTGTTCATACAAATACTGAAAGCAAGATTTGTTTATCTCCATTTTTAAGGAGTACAAAATTGGTGATTTTTTAATTGTCATTATTACTTGAAAATGGACCCCCCCATACACACAAATATGAATCCAAGAGTAAAAATTACCCATTGTAAATAAAAGGAGCAAATGAAATTTGCCTTGGTGTTTCTCCACCAAAGGAAGAAGTTTTAAGTTTTTGATATATATTATTCCATATTTCTCTCTAGGCCTGCAAAATCCATAGTTTTGGTATACTTTAAATAAAGTCAGATATATATGAATTTGCAGTATATATATTACAATAAATATATTTTTCAAAGTTCTTCAACACAATGGAAACAAATTCTTCCTTTATGCTTTAAAAAATATATTTATTTATTTTTGGCTATGCTGAGTCTTTGTTGCTGTGAGGGCTATTCATCAGTTGCAGCGAGCAGGGGCTGCTCTCTAGTTGCAGTGTGCAGGCTTCTCATTGTGGTGGTTTCTCTTTTGTGGAGCATGGGTCTAGGGTGCATGGGCTTCAGTAGTTGTAGCACATCGGCTCAGTATTGCAGCTCATGAGCTCTAGAACACAGCGTCAATAGCTGTGGCACAAAGGCTTAGCTGCTCCGTGGAAAGTAGAATCTTCTTGGACCAGGGGTCGAACCTGTGCCTCTTGTTTTGGCATGCGATTCTTTACCACTGAGACACCAGGGAATTCCTTTTTAAATTTTTGTTTTCATCTTTTAATCTATTTGGCCGTGCTGGGTGCGGTACCAAGTCTAAATTGAGGCACACAGGATCTTCGATCTTCACTGGGGGTGTGTGGAATCTTCAGCTGTAGCATGCAAACTCTTAGTTGCGGTAGTTCCCTGACCAGGGATCGAACCCAGGCCCCCTGCATTGGGAGCTTGGAGTATTAGCCACCGGATCACCAGGTAAGTCTATCCTTGATGCTTTTTAAAGCTAAAACGTTTTGTGTACAACTTTTCAGGTGAGTGTATATATGAAGATTCATTCCTTTTTAATTGACATAGTATGTTGCATGTATGTTCACATTCCATTCAGCCAATGTTCTACTAAAGTCAATTTAAACAGATTCCAATGTTTATTAAAAACAAGACTGAAACAAATACTACGGCACATATTTTTCTACTTTAAAAAATTTTTTCAAGTTATTAATTTTGTAGAACCGTTTCCTAGGATTGTTGGGTCAAAAAGTTTGTGACATTTTTGTAAAAACTGACTTGAAGTGTGAAGTGTAAGTCATTCAGTTGTATCTGACTCCTTGTGACCCCATGGACTGTACCCCACAAAATTCCTCTGTCCATGGGATTCTCCAGGCAGGAATACTGGAGTGAGTAGCCATTCCCTTCTCCAGAGAATCTTCCTGACCCAGGGATCGAGCTCAGATCTCCTGTATTGCAGGCAGATTCTTTATCTTCTGAGCCACCAGGGAAGCCTGTTCCAAGATATACACCTATCAAAATTATTGCTCCCCATTCTTTCAAAAGTAAGTGTCCTTAAACTTTGCTTCTCAAATTTGCTGTTGCTGCTGCTGCTAAGTCGCTTCAGTCATGTCCGGCTCTGTGTGACCCCATAGATGGCAGCCCATCAGGCTCCTCCATCCCTGGGATTCTCCAGGCAAGAACACTGGAGTGGGTTGCTATTTCCTTCTCCAATGCATGCATGCATGCTAAGTCACTTCAGTCGTGTCCGACTCTGTGCGACCCTATGGACAGCAGCCCACCAGGCTCCTCTGTCCACAGGATTCTCTAGGCAAGAATACTGGAGTGGGTTGCCATTTCCTTCTCCTCTAACTTTGCTACTTTACTAGAAAAACAAAAGTGATAACCTATCACTGTTTTTATTTCATTTTCAGAGAGACAATTTATCTTTAAAGCCAACATGTAGGTAGTGAACAGCTAGATTTGTCCTCAGGAGATGGTTTTTGACTGATCTTTGAGACACAGACAGTGGGATTAGCAAACAGCAGTGAATAACAAAATAATGACTGTTTATTTGACTTTTGATTTCTCAGAACCTTTCAGTATCCTTCATTTACTTCTCTGTTAAGGGTGAGACTTAGGTCTTAAAAACCAAGGTTTGTGGATAGAAATCTTACTCACCCCTCTCACATCAAAAACAATCATTTTTACCCTTGAGATGTTTATAGTTTAGTGATGAGTCTCATATGTAAACCAAATAAAATTTTTAAAATGCAAAACCATAGGGATGGCGTTGTGAGGAATTCATAGATACAGAAGTAAAGTAGGAGAAAATTAGTTGCAAAGCCCTCAGTTAACAGGACAGCTAAAGATTTGCTTTTGTTTTAAATCACAGAAAGCACCTTTAGATCTTCATGTTTATCCTTGTTATCAAAGAGAGCATTATAGGAAGTCAGAAAATTGTGCAGTCAGCAGCAAGTAAGCTAAACTCATTGTGGCTAGTAAATTAGAAAGATAAGAAAGCAAAGTTTACCCCACAAATAGAAACTGATAAAAGAAAGAAAACAATCACTTTCCCTCAACACTGGTCACCAACAAAGAGTGCAAAGGGAAGCATTAAAAATCTCTGCAGTTTTAGGTTTGCAGCTATATTTACCATGCACTCTATCTCTTTGTTGTTCTGCTGGCAGAATTTGACCTTCAGAACCACCTTTTAGAGATAATAATAATGATTTATATACACTTAAAAATCAGAGGAAAACAAGAGTTTCACACAAATAGTTTGTATCTTCAGAAAATTAAGCTCATGTCCAAATACAAGACTATCAAGTAGGTAGGAAAAATGTAAAAATCTTTGAAAAATACACCTCTAGCAGCCAAACTGAATATTTAGTGGGGAGTAGAAGCTGTCAAAAGCCTAAGCATGTACAATATATCAACACATGGACATAAACATACATATATACATACTTAGTTTTAGCCACTGAATTGCTCATCACATTGATCCCACACATATATTCACACATCAGGTCATGTTTATAATATGGATGAATTTCTTTAGCTCTGTTTCAAAACTGATAGACTATCTCCTTGGAGCTAATCTGACCCTGACTTTAAGCTCCAGACACACACTGAAAAAAACCTCTTCTGATGTGTCAAGTTCTTATACCTGAATATCTGACTTGATAACCCACCAAATACCAAGGCTTTCTGGGATGAAGTTTTTGTTTTCTGGTTGAGTTGCTGCTTCAAGTGGGATGTGGGAGCTTTTGTTGCAGCACGTGGGCTCCAGAGAGCAGGGGACCCAGTAGCTGCCACACACGGGCCTAGTTGCTCGATGGCCTATGGGATCTTAGTTCCCCAAGTAGGGATCAAACCTACATCCCCTGTATTGCAAGGTGAATTCTTAACCACTGGACCACCAGGAAAGATCACTATAACATTTTTAATGACCTCTTCCTAATTACCAAAGGCAAGGTAAAGAGTAAAATCACATGGACCTTTAGTCAGTTCAGTTCAGTCGCTCAGTCGTGTCCTACTCTTTGCGACTCCATGAATCACAGCACGCCAGGCCTCCCTGTCCATCACCAACTCCCAGAGTTTACTCAAACTCATGTCCATCGAGTCGGTGATGCCATCCAGCCATCTCATTCCCTGTCGTCCCCTTCTCCTCCTGCTCCCAATCCCTCCCAGCATCAGGGTCTTTTCCAATGAGTCAACTCTTCGCATGAGGTGGCCAAAGTATTGGAGTTTCAGCTTTAGCCTCAGTCCTTCCAATGAACACCCAGGTCTGATCTCCTTTAGGATGGACTGGTTGGATCTCCTTGCAGTCCAAGGGACTCTCAAGAGTCTTCTCCAACACCACGGTTCAAAAGCATCAATTTTTCAGCGCTCTTCACAGTCCAACCCTGTGACCACTTGAAAAACCATACATGACCACTGGCAAAACCATAGCCTTGACTAGACGGAGCTTTGTTGGCAAAGTAATGTCTCTGCTTTTTAATATGCTATCTAGGTTGGTCATAACTTTCCTTCCAAGGAGTAAGTGTCTTTTAATTTCATGGCTGCAGTCACCATCTGCAGTGATTTTAGAGCACCCCAAAATAAAGTCTGACACTGTTTCCACTGTTTCCCCATCTGTTTGCCATGAAGTGATGGGAACACATGGACCTTAGGATACTTTAAATTTAGGAAATGTAATTAGCTTAAAGATGTCTTTATTTCTTAAACTCATACTCTTTCCTGTATCAATATGAGCTTTTTAATTATGGAGGAGCAGATTGCTTTCAAAGGGGTACAGCTTAAACTCTAAAGTAATAGATAAAGATTCACTGTTTCAAAGCAAGACATATGTTATACGTGCTAAGGCACTTCAGTCATGTCTGACTCTTTATGATCCCATGGACTGTAGCATGCCAGGATCCTCTGTTCATGAAATTTTCGAGACAAGAATACTGGAGTGGGTCGCCATGCCCTCCTCCAGGGGAATCTTTCAACCTAGGGATCAAACCCACATCTCTTGCATCTCCTGCCCTGGCAGGCAGCTTCTTTACCACTTTCACTACCTGGGAAGCCCATCAACCTTAGAGCATGGGCCTAATCCATCATAAACATAAAAGATGAGGTAGAGAAGATGGTGGGTGTAGGGAAGAGATATTGAGTTGGCATTCACAGGGGATTAATCAGGAAACCAGGTAAGGCCCAAGTAGTATGATGCACACTTATGTTAGCACCGCCATAGACTTTAGACTACTCTCTTCCAAGAACAGCAGGAGTGTACTTTGGAAAATTAAGAGGAATGAACGGAAAGAACACATTCTGAAAAAAAAAAAAAAAACAACATAATTCAGACTTGCACAATAGAAAGCATATAAAACAGTAAGTGCCTATATAAACTGTAAAGGTTTTCTTAGGATGGAAGCAATTCCACATTCTCCAAACAACTTCATTTCAAATGGCTAGTGTAGGTACATTCTTTATCTTCAATACTAGTTCATTCATTAGAGGCAGTGTAACAATTGTCAGATATTTTAGAAATAGTGCTAATATGGGCACACACTAGAAAATCTTTAATGCTTAACAAGAGGAAAACTTTATAGAGTGTGAAAAAATCCTATTGCATTCGTATCTTCATTTTTCCCTTGGTGATTTTTATGTTAGAATGACTGCTGTGATTTTAATACTAACACAATCTGCTCACCCAGACCCGGGAGAGAGTGATTAGAGTTTTATAATAATACACAAGATTCTTTATTAGAAAGATTTAACATTGTCAGAAAAACTTTAGGTTGCAGCTGTTTCACTCTACACAGGTTTATCTAGGTATCCCTTTGCTATGCTGTGTTTAGGTGCTCAGTCATGTCCGGCTCTTTGCGATCCCGTGAACTGTAGCCAGCCAGGATCCTCTGTCCATGGGGATTTTCCTCGGAAAAATACTGGAGTGGATTGCCATGCCCTCCTCCAGGGGATCTTCCCAACCCAGGAATCAAACAGGGTCTCCTGCTTTGCAGGCAGATTCTTTAGCAGCTGAGCTACCAGGGAAGCTCAGGTATCCCTTTATTCAAATATAACCAATTGAGGATAGAGGTGTAAACAAACATGTTAATTTATTCATTTTGCATTATGTTTTTCTTGACTTTGGGCAATGACCAGACTTAAAGCTTAAGTTTTTTTTCAACTTAATCACTAATTCCTCACAAAATTCCTATATGATGACAATAAATGGGAAAAGAAGAAACTGAGCACAAAAGTTTTGTTTTTGTTTAATTATCTGCTATGCATTTTGGAGTGAGAGTGTCCCCAATCAAGGATACAGCTCAAGGATAGATTTCTTTTAAAAAATAAATTTACAATAAATATCATTAAGCATTAACCACTGAGTCAATTAAAATAAAATTTCACATATGTATATATATCCAAAGCCTATTTTGAGTAATTATGATGAACAAGTGGTACTGAAGGAACAGAAAAGTAGTGAATAGATTTGGATGTAAAATTTGCCTCTGCCTTTCAGGAAGTTATTTTCTATTACATTTTGGAGTAGTCCCAGACCTTAAAGAATGTACAATCTAGCAGAGTGTTAAACTTAACACAAGTGAACAAAATTACAGAACAAATAACAGTGTAATGTAGTGTAGTAGAAAATATATGTGCTGCAGAAATTCAAAGACTGGTTGGTTTGTTAGAGGAAGCTTCTCAGAAAAGGTAAGACTTCGGTCAGCAGCATTTATCACTGTATTATTTGTGTTTGGTTGTGTTAGATAGAGACTTGATGGCAGTATAGGTTAACCAAAAGAGAGACTATTTTCCCCATGAAACAAGGAATCTAGAGGTAGACAGCTTAGGGAAGTAGAGAGGTTCTAAGACCCTGTTACATCCTGACACGTCTCTCATTCTGCCTGTCTCACCATCTCTAGCCTGCTGGTTATAACTAAGGCTGGCACTGCCAGCGGAGTGTCTGTGTTCCAGGCAGACGACAGGCGAAGGGAAGCCTGTTACTGCTGCTGTTAGTCACTCAGTCATGTCTAACTCTTTGCGACCCCATGGACTGTAGGCCAGCAGGCTCCTCTGTCCATAGAGTTCTCCAGGCAAGAATACTAGAATTGGTAGCCATTTCCTTACCCAAGGGATCTTCCCAACCAGCGATTGAACCTGGGTCTCTTGCATTACAGGCAGATGCTCTACCATCTGAGCTGCCAGGGAAGCCCAGAGAAAGCCTACCTTTTCTGAAAGCTTCTAGTGAATTCACCTCTCATTATCCAATCATGTCATATGGTCGTCTCCTCATACAAGGGATGAAGGAAAACATGTTCTATTTCATTTTTAACTATCTACAGTGGCATACTTACACATCAGAAAAGAAGGAATAAGGGTGAAATGTATATTCAGAAAGAAACATGCAGAATCACTTAAGACATGTTCAAAGGTTTCAAAAAACAACATGTAATGTGATAGTGAAATCAAGCAGGAACCTGTGGGGCTCCTGGGCATGAAAGTCTTTCCAAGATCCCGCTGCCCCCTTTTAGGAATCAGACTCTAGCCTCCATGACCTTCCCTGAGTTCCAAAGGGCAGATGTGAATAGTTACTAGTCCAGGAAGGAAAAGGATACAGAATCAAGGGAGGAACAGCCAAGAAACATTAGTGTAGCCCTGGGGAGGGTCCTGGTCTTCCGTCTAGGGATACACATAATAATGTCTTTAAGTTCTTCATTAATGTCCTTTCTTTATAGGGAACTGGAATGCAAAATCAGTTTTCATTCCAATCCCAAAGAAAGGCAATGCCAAAGAATGTTCAAACTACCTCACAAATGCACTCATCTCACACCCTAGTAAAGTAATGCTTAAAATTCTTCAAGGCAGGCTACAACAGTACATGAACCATGAACTTCCAGATGTTCAAGCTGGTTTTAGAAAAGGCAGAGGGACCTGAGATCAAATTGCCAACATCCATTGGATCATCGAAAAGGCAAGAGAGTTCCAGAAAAACATCTACTTCTGCTTTATTGACTACTAAAGCCTTTGACTGTGTAGATTACAACAAACTGTGGAAAATTCTTACAGAGATGGAAATACCAGATCACCTTACCTGCCTCCTGAGAAATCTGTATGCAGGTCAGTAAACAACAGTTAGAACTGGACATGGAACAACAGACTGGTTCCAAATAGGAAACGGAGTATGTCAAGGCTGTATATTATCACCCTGCTTATTTAGCTTATATGCAGAGTACAACATGCAAAATGAGGGCTGGATGAAGCAGAAGGTGGAATCAAGATTGCAGGAAGACATATCAATAACCTCAGACATACAGATGACACCACCTTTATGGCAGTGAAGAAGAACAGAAGAGCCTCTTGATGAAAGTGAAAGAAAGAGTGAAAAAGTTGGCTTAAAACTCAACATTCAGAAAACTAAGATCATGGCATCTGGTCCCATCACTTCATGGCAAATAGATGAAAACAGTGGCAGACGTTATTTTTTTGAACTCCAAAATCACTCCAGATGGTGACAGCAGCCTTGAAATTAAAAGACGCTTGTTCCTTGGAAGAAAAGTTATGACCAACCTAGAAAGCATATTAAAAAGCAGAGACATTACTTTGCCAACAAGTGTCCATTTAGTCAAAGCTATGGTTTTTTCAATAGTCATGTTTGGATGTGACAGTTGGACTATAAAGAAAGGTGAGCACTGAAGAATTGATGCTTTTGAACTGTGGTGTTGGAGAAGACTTTTGAGAGTCCCTTGACTGCAAGGAGATCCAACATGTCCATCCTAAAGGAAATCAGTCCTGAATATTCATTGGAAGGTCTGATGCTGAAGCTGAAACTCCAATACTTTGGCCACCTGATGCAAAGAACTGACTCATTTGAAAAGACCCTGATGCTGGGAAAGATCGAAGGTAGGATGAGAAGGGGACGACAGAGGATGAGAAAGGATCACCAACTCGATGAATATAAGTTTGAGTAAGCTCTGGGAGTTGGTGATGGACAGGGAAGCCTGGCATGGTGCAGCCCATGGGGTTGCAAAGAGAGGCTGAACTGAACTGAACTAAGTTCTTCATAGAATTAAACCCATCAAACATAAGATGTCAGCATTCATCATACCAGAGAAGATTACCTGAGGCTAGACTAAAGGAATGGAGAAGTTTATCAAAAGATTATCTGAAAAAAAAAAAAAAAAAGATTATCTGAGACCAGATTAAAAGGAGTGGACACACTCTAATTTATCAGCAACCCCACCTTTGAACTACCACTATAAAGTGAAAATGTTAGTTGCTCAGCGTGTCTGACTCTGTGTGACCCCAAGAACTGTAGCTGGCCAGTCCTTGGTGCTCTTCTGTCCATGGAATTATCCAGGCTGGAGTGGGTAACCATTCCCTTCTTCAAGGGATCTTCCTGACCCAGGGATCAAACTTGGGTCTCCCACATTGCAGGCAGATTCTTTATCATCTAAGCCACCAGGGAAGCCCATCCCTACAAAATGTCTCACTAAGTCCTCCCAGGCTAGGACACACAGTTTTTGAAGCCAGGAGTCTGCTGCATCCACCTTTGCCTGGCGAGGCAATAAAACTATTCTTTTCTACTTCACTCGAAACTCTATTTCCTGGATTTGATTCAGCAACAGTGCAGAGGCATCAATAAGTAGTAATGAACTATTAGAAGTTCCTTAACAAGGCAATTTGGCAGAGAACCTGTGCTTCATAAAACTGAGTTTGGCAGCAACGATATGGAAAACAGAGAGGCAGTCATGGAAGGATGCAGGAGAATGTCCTAGAACAATGTTTCAGTCTCTTATAAAATGTTAAGGAGAGTCTGTTTGTATACTGATAGAAACAAGGAAACAGTACAGGAGATATTTCCATGTCTGAACAGGATGCCATTTTACACAGGTGTTGAAGGACAGAGAAAAGGAAAGAGTACCCATTTTCCAGTCTGTCAAAGTTTTGAAGTATTAGTAAGATTGGTCTGCTGATTTGAAAACTGAAACACAGGAAAGGTCACAGATGTGTTCAACCTGGCAAAGCATCAGTGATACAAACTTGACCAAACTCATTTCCTAACTCAGTCTAGTACGACAACATTTTCATGTATCATTTTCATGATATATTATATTTTACATATATGTATTTTTAATAAGAATTTATATTTTATAGATATATAAATTCTTTTGAGTTGCATGATGATTGGGAATCTAGATTCTAGTAAATTTTAGATTATTTTTATGACTACTTCTTATCTTACAAAATATTTATAGTGTATTTATGCTACTATAGTATAAGAATTTTGCTGGAAATTACATTCCTAGCCTGCAGGAACAAGAAGAAAACAAGATATATAGGCCTCCTGTAGAAGATTAGAGAGTGGAGAGAATTATCCTGTACTGATAGAGACTGAGAATACTTTATTTGCATACTTATCATAGAAAAGTTGCTACAAGCAAAGAAATTATTATAGAGGAGTTATTTTAAAAGTTCTGGTGTTGACTTTTTTATAAAACGCCATTCAGTCTTATAGTAGTTATGTTATGAAAGTTTTACCTCTGTTCCCCAGCCTTGTGGTGCTCTCTGCATCCCTACAACACTCAAGACCAATTTACCCTAAAGAGAGAAGACATTTCACAGAAGACATACCTTGCTCTCAAGGTTTTCCTACTATAGATTTTAACTAAAGCAGCAAAACCCACTGATTTCTCATCTACTTCTCCCACTTCACACTCATCAAAATTGATCTCTGTGATCTCCAATTTTTTAGGTCTTCACTTTTTTCTTAAGAATGGGTCAATAAATTTGGGTTAATATGTTTACTTTCAATAATGACATATGATTTCCTTCCTGATTGTGTTTCCTTTTAATCATGCACCTTAATGGAATAAGTAAAATGGTATTTCAGACTTTATAGGAAAATAGGAATTGTATATTTTTTCAGGTGCAATCACAACATATCATTCACTTATGCAGTTAACAAATATATCTGGGCTATCTACTACACGTTAAATACCAAAGATAAAAATTCGAGAAAAACAGTCAGGACTCCTTCCCTCATGAAGCTTAAAGTAGGGTGGAGACTAGACATTAACCACATAAACAAATGTCACATTCCAAACTGTAATAAATTCTGTAAATACAGAGCACAAGCTTCCATGAAAAATGCTAAAGGTGAGAGACTTCTGAGGGACAGAACAGGGAGAGAGATATACTTATGAATATTTCTGCACTTAATACATGATTTTTAACCCCAAATTTCCCTAAATGGTCTTTTCTATTTCTTATTCTGGGATTATTATGACACTTATAATTTGATATAAATACCTTAAATTTACAGCTAAAACAGTCTCTCCTCTAAGTGTTTCTGAAGACAGTGCATGAATTGCAGTTCACAAATAATAGAGTAGGGAATCTTTTTTTTAAGTTCATGCTGGAAAGAATTATCCTAGAAGTGATACAGCATATTTTAGGCCACAGTTTAAATTTTTCCAGTGTATAAACTCTGGAAAGCATAATTTTTCCACTTGTTCATGAATGATGTTTAGCATTTTCAGAAAACCCTAAAAGTCTCTAATTTTGAGTGAGCTTGGAGAAGTATACAGAGGCTATATACATGCCACACAAATGGTTAAGGAGTTGGCAAATAGGTCTTCTGAGTAATGATAAGATGAAAGAAACCGAAATAATTTAGCTTACAATAGAGAAAATGTTGTGGTAATATATTAATAGTTTTCAAATGTGTAAAAGATTAGGAAGGAAGGGATGGTAACCAGATGTTCCTGATCTCTACAGTGGAAAGAACAAGATTAAATCAGCTTAAAGTTTAACTAGAGAGATCAAGGACAGATATAACTTTCAGAAAATAAGGAAATATAAGCACAACAGCAGACCACCAAAGGAAATTACACAGTCTCTGACATCTGCCTGATACTGTTGACATACAGATCTGCTTGAGGGTTCCTCCTGCCTTATTTTTCTCTGATTATTTGCATACAATATTGGGAACAAGATTTCTTGAGAGGAGTCAACTAAAAACCAAACTAATAGTAAGATTTACACAGTCAGAGAAAGAAGAAAAGCAACAGATTTCAAAATCATAACAATGATTTCATATTTGCCCTCAGGAAGCAGAATAGGAGTGAAGTCCAAAATCAACTGAGATCATGTCTTTAAACTCATTTATTTTTCCACCTTGGAATCCAAGATTATTTGGAGGTTAATTCCTTTCGAGGCACCAATATAGAAGAAATTTGACTCATGAACTCTGAATAAATGAGCAATTCTTCAATAGTTCTTGGATCTTGCTAACCCATAATAGAGCCTTTTAGAAACAAACTTGGTAATACAAAACTAATTTATTTTTCATGCCTTTATAAGTTAGTGATTAAGAATTAAAGTAAATTGAGCAAAATAGAGCCATGAACAATTCAGGAGCAACAAATGGTGAGCATCTACAATCTTTTGAAGCTTGACATTTATGATAATAATGGCAGTTATACTAATGTGTACATGTGTACCAGTGAATGTGATAATAAATAGTTTATTTAATCTTCACAACAACCTTGTAAATTGAGTACTCTCATTACCTCTAACTTACAGATAAGTAAGCTAACTTAAATGAAAGGGTAAATTTGCCAGGTAAATGACAGTGCTTGAATGAAATATAGGTCCTTTTGATTTCAGAGGATAAATTCTCAACTGCTCTGAAATACATTTATCAAAATTCAGTGATGTTTATGCTACTCTGCTGTAGAGAAACTTCCCAGAAGAAATTCCTCCTGCCATTCAGGTGCTAAAAATGACTTTCTCTTGAAGGAATGAAAGCAAAATTATAATTTATTATGATCTATTTCCTACTTTAATACCTGTCCTAAATTAAAGTCTGTGAAATTCAGTTTTTCAATTGATAGGATTATTACTGCCAATATTTGAAAGGCTTTATGTAAATTGATTGAGTTGAAGGCTTTAATTACTTTAATCCACAGCACAAGAGGGGAGGCAAGAGTTTCAGGTGTGACCAAATAGTTTATAAAATATAAGAAGTAAGCAAAAGGAATTGGATTTTTTTAAAAATAAAGACTAATATTAAACATATAAAAGTTCATGATACTTCAGATTAAAAAACTTTTCTCCTTGATTTAATATTATATCTATAATCTTCCCCATATCCAAATTCATTATTATCACTATCCTTAATTGGGCCTTTAAAAAATATCTAGAATATGTGTTTTTTATAAAACTATGCTCCCTCTTCCTATATCTTCACTGTTTAGTTACATTTATATGCTATTCTTGGATTAATTTTCTTGAAATATGGCTATAGTCATACTCACTGCTCAAAATTTCTTGATGTTTTCCCACTCCTACCATAAAATATCATAATGCCATCATTATTGATTTCAGCTTTCTTTTCTTATACTTACCGCTTTCTATGTGCCAAAAACTATAATAAACACACTGAACATTCTGTCTCACTTTATCCTCATAAATATGTTGAAATCTATAGGTTATTATCATTTTCTTATAGATGAGAAACTGAGGCTCTAGAGATGTTTCTGCAGATTGTCTGAAGCCATCAGACAGAACTAGGATTCAAATAAGCTTTTGCTCTGCTCCTACCAGAATAAACTCCAACTTCTTTCTCCTGGAATCTTAGATCTTAATTAATACATCCTAATGCCCTGGGTTTCATACAAGCATTGACATATCTCCAACTCAGCTCTTTTCAAGAGTGTGTTCTTGCTCCTACAACTGAAAAAAAATCTGAACATTTCTGTGAACAGTAGTACCACTATTTGCATATTTTTTGTCACTAGTTCCACAGCTGTTTAATTATGTAGTTTATTTCTTTTAAAGGCCAAAATGTTTTATAACGACAAGATCTGTGTCTGACTGAAATACTCACTTCACAGCACTGTGATCTGTTGAAAAACAAATGTTATATTTGATTTGGAATGAAGAAATGAAATAGATGTCAATTATTATCAAGATTTTAGCTAGGCATTAGAAAATACTACAAGAAATGAGAGATATAGAATACATATTAAAAAGGAAGTAGCCTTTTCACTTCTGAGGATCTTAAGAAACAGGACATATTTTTACTTTCCATGACAATTTCCAAGTGGTTCTTTCTGAAGAATGGGGGGGGGATGGGATGTAAAAGCACTGAAAACTTCTTTCCAATTATTTAACTTTCTAAATAAGTGAAGAAATTTGAGTCCATTGAAATTAACTAAGCAGAAAATTTAGAAGAAATATGGCTATTAAGAATATATCTCAGCTTTTTTTGGGGGAGGGGGGTGAATGATGAGTTTGGAGGGCTTTCCTGGTGGCTCAGTGGTAAAGAATCTACCTGTCAATGCAGGAGACATGGGTTCAATCTCTGGGTTGGGAAGACCCCCTGGAGAATGAAATGGCAACCCACTCTAGTATTCTTGCCTGGGAAATCCCATGGACAAAGGAGCCTGGTGAGTTACAGTCCATGGGATCACAAAAGAGTTGGACATGAATTAGCAACTAAACAACAATAATGATGAGTTTGGAAAGAAAACTGCTCATATCACTTTATTGCTTATCTCTTTCTCTTCATGGCAAAAACACAAACATAAAATATAGGACACAGGAAATAAATTAACTGTGTTAATATAGATTGTAGTAGTCTAAAATAATTTGCAGTGAAGGCTGAGGCTATGAGGAAAAAAGGAGTTATTTCTTTAACTATTTAACCCAGACACTCCTTGCCTCAGATTGAGTACAGACATTGCAGAGAATGTAGTTCTGAGTGACAGTGAAGTAATACTAAATGCAAACCTCTGATGGGTTCCTGATGAGAAAACATGCCTTAGTCACAAGTAATAAAGTCAATACAGAAGCTGTAAAAATCCATCACCAGAGGAAAACAATAATTTAAATGAGTGATTAAAAAAGGCATTTCGCCTATGCATGATAAGAAACCACTGAACAAAACAAATTATACACCACTCCAGAAAGGCTCAGTGCCCAAAGAAATTGCACACAGCTTATGATGACAGAAGAGAAAACCACAGAGACTCAGAAATGAAAGAAGAGTGTTCCTCATATCAATGATACAAATATTCTGTTCCTACAAACCCCACCCAGAGTATACTGCTCAGCTGCCGAAATTGTATGTAAGGAATGCATGGCCATTAGTGATGAATATCTTGGATGGCATTTTGGATGGGAGAGCAGTACTATTAACAAGGCATAATCTTTCATACACACCTTGCACAGTACCTATATCACATCACTATCTCCAAGTTAGCGTTTCCTTCTGGTAAAATTCAAATAGTTAGACAAAATGTGACATGGCCTTTGCTGTCTGGAATAATATTTGTTTTTGACAGCCACTTTTGCAAGTGTTTTATGCTTTTTAATGTCTTAAATAAGAGCAGTTTTCAGTTACTCAGATCTCATGAACTCCTCAGACATTAACTGCTATAACATCAGTTATACTTTTTATTACCAGTATTTTACATGTTTTTATTTCAGGTGTGTATTTTATTTTATTACAGTATTTACATATTACATGTTTTTATTACAGGTATTTTGTTTTTATTGCTTTGTTATTAGTATTTAGAGAGAAATTCTCACAAACTCAGAATCTAACATGAGAAGTTTAGAAATCACAAAGTTGTCAAGTGATCATATATTTAAAAGAAATTCACAAGATTAATGGAGAATAATCTAGAGTATATATCTGAGTGGAAAATGTACTAGATAATAAGATCTAGGTTTATATGGTAATTCATTTATATTAGAATATCATCACAGGTAGTTGTTAAATATGAACAATGATGACCAATTGAATAAGACTGGGGAATTTTGATCACTTATTAACATGGAGAAAAATGGTAAGAAAAACTTCTAAGAAAAAATTAGGTTGTTCAGAAGAGTTTTCTCACTTTGTATCATTTGACGATCATCATTCCTTTATTCCCCCTGAGTCCATAAGTCCTGGAAATAATTGTTCTGTTTTCTGCTTGTATGAACTTGACTTTTTAAGATTTCATGTATAATTGAGAACATATGATATTTGACTCTTTGTGTCTGGCTTATTTCACTTAACATAATATTCTCTATGTCTATCCACATTGCTACAAATGGCAGGATTTTCTTTCTTTTTTTAAGGCTAATATTCCCTGTATATATCACATGTTCTTTATCCATTCATCCACTGATGGAAATGTAGGTTGTTTTTCCTATCTTGGCTATCTTGAATATTGCTGCAATGAACACAGAAGTGCAGATATTTCTTCAGGATGCTGATTTCATTTCCTTTACATACAGACCCTGAAGTGAGGTTGCTGGATCATATGACAGTTCTGATTTTCATTTCTGAGGAAACTTCATACTGTCTTTCATAATGGCTGTACCAATTTACCTTCCTATCAACAGCATAGCATAGTTCTTTCTACTCCATATTCTCTTTAGCACTGACAACAGTAGTTGTATTTTTAATGAGTCCTTTAAAAAGTATGTGGCAGTGTCTCATTGTGGTTTTGATTTGCATTTCCTAATAATTACTGATATTAAACATATTTTCATATACCTATGATCATTTTTATGTCTTCCTTGAAGAGATGTCTATGTATGACCTTTGCCCAATTTTTATCAGATTATTATTATTATTATTTTTTTTTTTGCTGTTAAGTTGTAGATGTTTCTTAGGTATTTTAGATAGTAACTCCTCATCAGATACATGGTTTTAAAAAATTTTCTCCCATTATATAGTCTGCCTATTCATTTTGTTGATTGTTTGAGTTTGATGTAATTCCAATTGTTATTTTTGGGCTTGTTACCTGTGCTCTTGGTGTCATACCCAAAAAATCTTTGCCAAAACCAATGTCAAGAAGCTTTTTACCCACATTTTCTTCTAGGAGTTTTGTAGGTCAGTGTCAGGAAGCATTTAACAAGAGGCTTCCTGTGTGCTGTTTTGGATCTGTCAGGAACCCTCTGGCCCTTATTGATTCCTGAATATTCAGGAATTAAGAGGAGAGGCACGCCTTTCCCAGGGCTGAGAAATCCAGGCATTTCTCATTACAGTGATAAGTACCCTCTTCCTTCTTATGAAAAGGTGATTGTCTGCAACTCTCTCTTTGATAGGGATCGTCTTCTGTTTTGTAAGTCTGGAATTTTAATCTTTATCTTTGCTGAGAATAACCACCTTGTAAGACAGTATATATGCCCACGCCATGTTGATTAAAACACCTTTGCTCCATCAGAGCTTTGGTCCCCGTGTCTTTCTTTTCTTTTCTTTCCTTCTATTCTTTCTGTCTTTCTCTCTCTGTCTATTTCTGGGTAATTCCTTGGAGCGCTGAGGCCCGCTGAGCTCACTTTCTTGCCCGGGCTTCTAAGACCCTCTCAAGAGGGCGCCCGGTGCCTACGTGCAGCAGCGTGAGCCCTAAGAACGGGATTCTATTGGCTTTCCGCGCAAACCAGGGGATAACAGCCTCTTTCTCTCTCTTACTTTCTTATGGTCGACTCCAGACCACCAGGTTCCGGTCCATTAAAGGACCAACAGGTCAGGTCTTACATTTAAGTCTTTAATCTATTTGAGTTGATCTTTGCATAGTATAAGATAAGGGTCCAATTTCATTCTTTTGCAAATGATACCCAGTTTTCCCAACATTATTTCTTGAAAAAGCTATCCTTTCCTCAGCTTGTATTCTTGGAGCCCTTGTGAAAAGTTAGTGAACTATAAATGTATGGGTTTATTTTTGTGTTCTCTATTCTGTTCTACTAGTCTATGTGTCAATTTTATGCCATAGATTTTTAGTATAATAGGAATTGCTTGCTTTTACTACTCAGGGTCTTTTGTAATTTCACATGATTTTGGAGACTTTTTTTCCTATACCTCTGAAAAAAATGCCATTGGAATTTTGATGATTCAATCTATACATCACTTTGGTTAGTATGTTAATTTCAATAATATTAATTCTTGAAATCCATGACCTTTGGGTGAGTTTCCATTTATTTCTGGCTTCTTCAATTTCTTTCCTCATAATTGTATAGTTTTCAGTATACTGATATTTCATCTTCTTGGTTAAGTTTGCTCCTAGATATATATTTTTTTTCATGCTATTGTAAATGGGATTCTTCCCTTAGTATTTTCTACAGGTAGTTCATTGTTAGAATTGCAACTGATTTGTATGTTGATTTTATCTTCTGACTTCACTAAATTCATTTATCAGTTCAAATAGTGAGATTTTAGTGGAATATTTAGGATTCTCTATATATGACTATGTCAACTACAAAAAGGGACACTTTTATATCTTCTGAGTTGGAGAGTTTCAGTTATGCAAATATGTAAAACTTCAAGTGTAAATATCTAGTGGATAGCATGGTGCCTACAGCTAACGATACTGTATCACATATTTAGAATTTTCCAAGAAGATAGACTATTTTTCTGGGCTCCAAAATCACTGCAGATGGTGATTGCAGCCATGAAATTAAAAGACGCTTACTCCTTGGAAGGAAAGTTATGACCAACCTAGATAGCATATTAAAAAGCAGAGACATTACTTTGCCAACAAGGGTCCATCTAGTCAAGGCTATGGTTTTTCCAGTGGTCATGTATGGATGTGAGAGTTGGACTGTGAAGAAAGCTGAGTGCCAAAAAATCGATGCTTTTGAACTGTGGTGTTGGAGAAGACTCTTGAGAGTCCCTTGGACTGCAGGGAGATCCAACCAGTCCATCCTAAAGGAGATCCGTCCTGGGTGTTCATTGGAAGGACTGATGCTGAAGCTGAAACTCCAATACTTTGGCCACCGCATGCGAAGAGCTGACTCATTGGAAAAGACCCTGATGCTGGGAAGGATTGGGGGCAGGAGAAGAAGGGGACGACAGAGGATGAGATGGCTGGATGGCATCTCCGACTCGATGGACATGAGTTTGAGTAAACTCCGGGAGTTGGTGATGGACAGGGAGGCCTGGCGTGCTGCGATTCATGGGGTCGCAAAGAGTCGGACACGACTGAGCGACTGAACTGAACTGAACTGAAGACCTCATACAAAGTGTTATTTCCACAGGAAAAAAATAATAAAAGAGGGTAGGAGGGAAATTTGGGAGTTGATGGATATGTCTACAGTCCTCATGGTTGTGTTGTTTTCATGGGTGTATGCGTGCATGTGTGCTAAGTCACTTCAGTCATGTCCGACTCTGTGCAACCCTTGAACTGTAGCCTGCCAGGCTCCTCTGTCCATGGAATTCTCCAGGCAAGATTACTCGAGTAGATTGCCAGACCCTTCTCCATGGAATCTTCCAGACCCAAGGATCAAACCAGCCCTCTTGCATCTCCTGATTGGCAGGTAGGTTCTTTACCACAAGCACCACCTAGGAAGCCCTTCATGGGTGTATACTTATTCCCAAACTAATTGAGCTGTGTATAGTGAATAGACATCCCTGGTGGTTCAGATGGTACAGAATACACCTACAATGCATAAAATCTGGGTTTGATCCCTGGGTTGGGAAGAGACCCCAGAGAAGGGAATGGAGTTCCACTCCAGTATTCTTGTCTGGAGAATTACAAGGACAAAGGAGCCAAGCAGGGTACAGTCAATGAGGATTGCAGAGTCAAACATGACTGAGCAACTAACACACAGCACATAGTAAATATGTTCAGCTTTCTACATGACCAAAAAAAAAAAAAAACAGTAAAATAAAAATAAGAATTACTTGAAGGCAAAAAAGAGAGAGAGAGATAATTGCATCAGAGGTGAAGTAAAACATATCAACTAACCAACTAAAAAAAGAATTAGGGAAGGTGAATTCAAAAGTCACATGAGTCAAAGAAAGGAAATAGGGGGTAAAGAAGTTTTGCAAATTAGGAGACAATTTAAGAGGACTTAGCATCAGCAAAATCAATTTTGTTAAAAAAGGGGTTTTTAATTATCCTTAGTCATATTGTGATGAAAAACACAATAAGAGAATAGATTAAAATGGCAAAATGGCTACAAAAGCATAATTCATAGTCTAAAATCTCTAGCTTCAGAAGTACATACAAGTTTTGTAAAAAGCAATATGATCTGTAATAACCTTGAAATACAAATAAGCAAAATACCATCAGAAGACTAGAAAGCTTTAAAAGCCCTATCATCCCACTCCAGCACTACTGCCTGGAAAATCCCATGGACAGAGGAGCCTGGTGGGCTACAGTCCATAGGATTGCAAAGAGTTGGACACGACTGAGCGACCCCACTTTCTTTCTTTCTGTCTCTATCAGCCATATAAATCAGCCAGCCCCTTTCTGAACATGGTACCAAGTGTTGGCAAGAGAATCGCTTGCCTTTGCAATGGAACAGTACATAGTTATAGTAATTCTCATTGAAGGGACAGGCCAGTGGCAAGAATATGGAAAAGAAATGAGGTTTTATACCCAAAATTCAGAATTCTAATGTCTGGTAGCACATGTCACTGTTACTCATGAGCCCCTGAGTAAGAATTGCAGAAACTAGTAGAGCATCAGAAAATAACTAGGGGAAAACTCAAAAACAAAGATGAGCATATAGAAAAGTTTTAAAAATAGTATTAGAGGAGCACCAAATTCAATAGTCAGAAGAGTAAATAGAGAAAACATTTGTTAGGACAATAACAAAAATTTAAATATACTGGGATAAAAATATTAAACCCATGATACTGTAGTTATTAAAAGATTATGGACTTTAGAACTCAAACCAAAGTCATTTACATATAAATACCTTTAGGTATAGCTGAAAAAAATTAGTAACTTAGAACATTCAAAGGGCAGTCTCTGGAAAAATAAGATGAAAAAAACCAAAATGATTAACATAACTAAAAAAACAATTGAGATGCACAGAGATTAGTTTCAAACATTACCTCTACCATCTATGATGTGGAGAGTAGAAGTGAGAAAATAATCAGTTATATCAAAGCTTTGAAAAATAAAGATGTATTTCACCAAATCAAGAAAGATTTTTAGAGCAGGACAACAGGGAGATAGAGCACCTTCAGTGTTAGACTTTTCAGAAATGAAATAAACATCTGAACAGGAGAAATACTGATTTAAAATTTTTAAAGTAGTTATCTGGGTAAAATAGTAGATTAGAGATAACTAAAAATATAAAGAAAATTTCCAGACTCTACCAAATTAAAGAGAGATTAAGAAACATAAAAACAGAATAAAATCTAAAGAGAAATTCTGGAGAACAAAAAGCTGAGATAAAACAAAAAAAAATTATTTGTAGACATGATGGCTAAAATGTTTCCATAATTGAAGAAACACACAAATTTTTAGATTTGAGACACAAATACATGGCAAGGATAGATGGACAGATAGTAATACAACTATAGAAATCAAAGACAATAAAAAATTTGAAAGTAGCTGAAGGGAAAAGACAGATTATCCTATAAACAAATGAAATTCCACAGTGAAAACAGGTATTTACTACAAGAATTCATGAATAAAAATCTTTTTAACTAAGCAGTTCTTCATTTCAAAAAAAGATATCCTAAATATCTACCACCAAGAAATTGAGTAAATAAGTATTTGAATACATGTCTAATCTTATACTACATAGGTTTAAAAATTAAAAACAAAAAAATTAATGTTTAAAGTGTCAACATAGTAATTTTTATGCAGAATTATAGGTACTTACAAATTAAAATAAGTAATTATCTATAAATATGAGTCTGGACATTTAAATACCCAAACGAGTTTAGTGAGGTTTCAAACAGGCTTATGATATCTGAAACAAGGGTGGGGTTATAAAAGGTTCAGCCAAAAAGTAAGGGCTACTCTGTTTTCCTCTAGCATTGCCCAGGGGAGGTGGGTGCTGGCCAGCAGACACAAGTTTCTGATCAGCCTGACAGACCCCACCCTAAAGTGACCACAGAATCATCTGGCATAGCCTCAAGCATTAAGGTCACTCAATAAACACTCCTCCCAATTACATTCAATTTGAAGGAGAAATAAAGGAAAAAGACCAAAATCAAGTAGGAATAAACGTTGAGAATTTCATTGTCATTATTATTTATGTTTCCAGAGTAGTATAAGCATGAGTACTTGCTTAGAAATCAAAGTTAGAGAGTGGATGGGGAAAGGATACTTGAACCAAAGGAAGGACAAATCTGCCTCTAAAATGTGCAGGGCAGGCAGAACAAAGGAAATGAGAAGTAATTGAAAATGCCATTGGTATCAAGAGCACATCATTGAGAAAGATTGTATATCTAGTTTTTTGTTTAGTGTTGTTTTTTGTTTGTTTGTTGTTCTTGTTCAAGTGAAGTAAGAAAATCACATTACTTTGAGGAGCAGGGGTAGAGATTATGAGAAAAGCAATTATGTTGTTCCTATAAGGGAACAAACTTCCCTGATGGCTCAGAGGTTAAAGCGTCTGCCTGCAATGCGGGAGACCTGGGTTTGATCCCTGTGTCGGGAAGATCCCCTGAAGAAGGAAATGGCAACCCACTCTAGTATTCTTGCCTGGAGAATTCCATGGACGGATGAGCCTGGTAGGCTACAGTCCACGGGGTCGCAAAGAGTCAGACACGACTGAGCGACTTTACTTCACTATAAGGGAACAAGGAACAAAAACATATCAGAGACAAATACAAAGAGAGTTGAGAAATACTAAAGGTCTAACTGAAGATAGAGATAATACATTTTAATGGGTCAATCAGCATGGTATAATCCTTCTCTAGAAAGTGGCCGATAGCTTTAACCCAAGGATGGTTGTCAGTAGGGCAAGAAAAAAATTTTAAACGTATGGGAAATGAAAAAGTTAGTTAGAAAGTAGTTGACATATTAAATTACAGAGCTTTACTACATAAGAAAATAAATGAAACTGGATCAAGGGTGCAAGTGCTACCTATATGAGACTGAAAATATCTAGGAAATGAACATTCTGACATGATCAAAGTGATAGAAATAAAGAAATGAGAAGTTTGCAAGAATAGGATAATATGATGAGAAATTAACTTCTTTCACACACAGATATTCTCTATCTCACCATTGTGTTGGTTTTATCACCTATTAATATTTGGTAGGCTCTTCTTTCTTGAAGACCAGGATCTTATTTGTTGCATTTACTAAGCATATCTCCAACCACCTAGAGTGGTTACTCATCAAGAGTGTTCAATAATTATTTTTGAATATCTGAATAGTTACTGGAATTAAGATCTCATAGATGCTATGAAACTTGGTTTGGGTGATGAGCTGGATGAAAAAGTTTGCAAAAGTAGGATGACTTCATCTGAGAGAATTACATGGGAAACACTGGAGACAGGGTTGGATTGAGTATTTCATTCTTACAAGAAGCAGTATGGTATATTAGCTTACATCTAGCCTCTGGAATAGATTTTAAACAATGGATTTGACACTGGCTCCACAATGCCTTATCAGTAGGACATTGTATAATGAACTTGATCATTGCGAGTCCTCATTTTTTATTCATAGAAAAGATATATCACCTTCATAACATTTTTTGAGGATAAATTAGATCATGTGCCTTGTGCCTGGCATATAGGAATGCACATTTCACGTTAGGTATTTTTAAATGCTCCTCAAACCACTGTGATGCAATCTATATCCTCTTTTCATGCAATAATATTATTTTGCCAAGATATTAAAGGTTCCAAGTTTAATAATATGCCAGCTCGCAAAGTCAAAAAATTGCACCTATTGAGCATTACTAACGTTTCTTTCAGTATTTTCCTCAAGGAGAACATCACCATGGCAGTGATATTGACAGACTCAACTGTGTATTATATGTAAAGATGAATTTTGCACTACAGAGCTGGTGCTGACACTGTTGGTTTCAGTGCTTAGTAAAACCAACAAGTTCACAAAACATTTCTGAAGTGATAACTCTGTGTCTTTAAACTGGATCTCATCACATTGGAGGTTTTCCCTGGTTGCTCAGACGGTAAAGAATCTGCCTGCAATGCAGGAGAACTGGGTTCAGTCCCTGGGTCGGGAAGATCCCCTGGAGAAGAAAATGGCAACCCACTCGAGGATTCTTGCGTGGAGAATTCCATGAACTTATGGGCCTGGTGAGGTACAGTAGTGCATAGGGTTGCAAAGAGTCAGGTATGACCGAGTAACTCACACTTCTACTTTCACTTTCATCACTGTGGAACCAGTTTAGTGTCTCCAGATTTTTCAGCATGCTTACTAAAGCTGTTATATGCAAGGAGGTGTCTCCTGACTCCTGAAACTACCTTCTATAAGGACTATTACTTTGAAAGGACAAGTGCTGGTCTCAAGAGAACAAAGTACAAATATCAAATATTGATGGCTGAATGGAAATTTTCATTTTTAAGCTTTCTTATTTGCTTCTAATAAACTACTCTGACTTTAAAAAGCAAAGGACTTAATATATAATCTAAAACATATTTAAATTGTTTTCTGCCCTTTGGCAAAACAAAAATAAAATTATGTTTCTAAATAATTTCACGTGAAATGGCACACAGGCAAACACGTTTACAAATCCTTCATAAAGTGTTCATATTGTGACTCTAAGTATGATTCTAGGTCAAAAGGAATAAAAATATTCTTCACCACGACCTCTGGATATCCATACATCTCTTGCTTAAGAGCCTTAATTCATTGCTGGAAATTTTACCACGAAGTGAAAAGTTTATATATAATATATGTATATATATATATACACATATATATATATTCACAGATAGAAAAAAAATCAAGAGACAATAAAATATGTTTATATATGGAAAAAACAATTTGCAAAAGAATACACATTTTAGGGCTTACCTGGTGGTATTTGGTGGCAGTGAGCACACTTAGTCATGTCTGAACTACAGCCCACCAGGCTCCTCTGCCCATGGGATTTTTCAGGCAAGGATACTGGAGTGGGTTGCCATTTCCTCTAGGGATTGAACCCGCACCTGAATGCATTTCCTGCATTGCAGGTGGCTTTTTTTTTTAACCTGTTAAACCAGCCCTAGTGGTATAATGGTGAAGAATCCACCTGCCAATGCAGGAGACACAGGTATGATCCCTGCGGTCTGGGAAGATCTCACATGCTGCAGAACAACTAAGCCTGTGTGCCACAACTACTGAGCCTGTGCTCTGGAGCCCAGGGGCCACAGCTACTGAAACCCGCACGCCCAGAGCCTGTGCTCTGAAATAAGAGAAGCCACCATGAGAAGCCCATGCACCACGAGGAAGAGTAGCCTCTGCTCACCATAACTAGAGAAAGCCTGCACGTAGCAACCAAGACCCAAAGCAGCCAAAATAAACAAATTTAAAAAAGAATACATATTTTATCTAAAAGTTATGCAATATAAATTTCTTGCTGTCAAGAAAAAAGACAGTAGTTGCAGAAAAGATATAAGAAGGAGTTTTTTTTTTTTTTTTAACTGGTGCATTATTTTATTGTGTTATTTTCATCACCAATTTTTCACCCTCTCTATGGCTCATGGTTGTCCTGTACCCAAACATCACTTAATACATTTAGAGCAAAACAGAAAAACCAATCAAACAAACAGACAAACAAAAAAACCACTTTGAAATACATGGAAATTGTTCATGTGCACAAGAGATGCATGAATAAACAAAAGATGCTATTTCTTCATCCATTTTACTGGCATACATACAAAAGAAAACATTTTAGGTTCATCCAGACATAGGACACAATTCAATTATTTTTTTCTATTATTTTTCTAGGAACTGTTTTGTCAAGTAAATTATTGTGTCTTTGCCTGAAATTAAAATGTCAAAGTACTACTTTTTAGAGCACATTAATTTACTGTGCCTTTAACTGAAAAGTCATCATACTGGAACAAAAGGAGATTTTGGTGGAAACATAGCAACAATATTCAAGAGCTATTGCAGTAAATAGTTGTTAACTGAACAGGTATTATGCTACACACGTTTGTTTTTCTTTGTTTTTAGCTTTGTATATTTTTCTGAAATGTAAAACTGAGTCATAGACATTAATAAAATACCTGTGATATTTTAAGGGAGTACAGATTTCAAAATACTGAGATCTCTGAAAACAGTCCACAGTAACTTTTTCTTCAGAAGACCACACACACACACATAATTACTAATTTAAAATCGTTGTTCCTGGTGGAAAAGGAACAGTTTATCACATGCTTATCATATCTGTTGACATCAGAATTGGAGAAATCAAAGATTTCTTTGCTTTCACTAAGGACTCAGAAAGCAGTGAGAAAGGGCTGAAAGTTTTGTTTGAGGACTACTGCTAGCTAGGAACAATTACTTTTTGTTAAGTTTATCTGAAGATTAAATAATGTGTTGCTTCCTGATCCTACGCTACTTATATGACACAATTAGTCACAACAGCTGTCTGGAAGGGGTCATGTCCGCTTTATCAATTTATTATCAAGAAGATCAATAGGATTAGAGATTTTATCCAATTCAGGCTTAGGAACCTCATGTGCAATGTTGCCGTAGGCAGGGCATAGTAGCCACTGACCTATGAGATGAACATGCTGTTTTTTCTTGTGATCAGAATACTTTCAGCATCATTACGAAAGCACAAAATTTGCATGTCAAATTAATTTATGCTCTCTTCACCTCACACTGATTAAGAGAAATCAAGTTTCACACTCATCACCTAGAGCAATTAATAAGTAGTAGTATCAAATCCAATGACTTTCCACCACTATAATTCTTTAAACTGTTCTTTCAACAATGCCTTCTTAATAGAAGCCTATAGTATTCACTTCAAAGCAATCATGTGAAATGAAAGTGCTCACAGCATGTCTCAGATTTTCTTAGTGTTGGAAGATACAGTCTGGAAATACACATGTATTTTATAGCTAACTGGGTTTCAAAAGTGGATCCAATAATTAAACAAGTGTGGTCTTAAACATCTTAAATATTCTATAAATTTGCATCAAGGAAACCCAGAGGCGTATCATCAATCCCTGAATTATATTCATTTACATAAAAAAAACCAAGTAGAGGTAGCACATCAAAGCAAATCCTAATATGAACAAAACGTTAGGTTTTAAACTGCTCTACTTAAAAATATTATGTTTTCTACTGCCTTGAAAGGGAGTTAATGAAGGAAGAATTTTGCTGAGAGTCTATATTTTAAGTGTTCTTATAAAATTCCCTTTATGTTAAGGTTTCATAAACATAAATACATGGAGAGATACCATGAGAGACCTATAATAAAGCATATGTTAAATATCATAGGGGAAATACATTTTACTAATATACAAATATGGTTTTCATATTTTATGATATTATTAAAGAACATGAGGATGTTATGGTAATAAAAAGTCAAATTAAACTGTTTTATAAAGTTATAAACAAAAATTATTAAAACCTACATAAAACAAGACTGCAAACAAACACTCTTTAGCTTTGTTATTTGGAAAGCATTTGCTAATTCATTAAGATAATATGTTCCCTAGTAAGCACAGACATTTGTTTGTAAGAGAGGGAGTATGGGGGGGGGAGGGGAGAGTAATTAGAAAGGATTCCATCAAAATATCAAAGGCAAACTCCAAAAATGGTCTCCAGTATATCCACACCATAAGCATAACAATACTGATATTGTGGAATGTATATGATACTTTGTGGTTTTCTATCTTTCCATCTGGACACTAATCTGGAAACTAAACTTGAGGACCAAGTTGATAATTTTCATTCCTTTGTCTGATTATCTTCTCCCCTCAATGCTTATAAAATGTTAAATCTCAAGAAGTATCCTCTGCATTCAGTTACTAAAACTAGATGTTCATTTACATTATGCTTTGTTATGGACCAAATGCTTTTGTCTCCCAAAATTCCTATTTTGAAGCGCTAACTTCCCACTATGATGGTATCTGGAGATGGATCCCTCGGGAGGTAATTAGGTTTAGATGAGGTCATGAATCCATTGTGGAATTAGTGTCCTTGTAAGAAGAAAATTACATATAAATGAAGAAAAATATTTACCTCTGCCCTGTGAGGATACAGCTAGATGGCGGTCATCTACAAACAAGGAAAAAGGCTCTTCCCAGGAACTGAATCTGTCAGCAGCCTCTCAGCCTGTCTATGGTACATTGTTATAACTGTCTGAGCTAAGACATTTTTGATCCTTAAACATAAAATCATACTTCTTTATTTAGCCATAATGTGTGTACTCAGTCACATCTGACTCTTTGCGACCCTATGGTTGCCCCATGGACTACAGCCCGCCAGGCTCCTCTGTTTACGGGATTGTCCCGACAAGAACACTGGAGGGGGCTGCCCTTTCTTCCTCCGGGGGATCTTCTAGGCTCAGGGATTGAACTGAGTCCCCTGCAGCTCTGGTACTGGCAGGGGGATTGTTTATCACTGAGCCGTCTTGGAAGCACATTTAGTCGTTGTGCTTTCCTTCAAATGACATCCATTTCATATATTCAATTGCACTTCCAGTTTTTAGCCAAGAGGGAGGGGATCCAGAATATTCCTATTATCATCAAATATTAATACTAATTCTGATACTATATTCTATACCCTAGTCTTACAGAAGAGGCCCAATGTCAGTTAAAAATTTCATAACACTTTCTGCCTTTTTTAACTGCAGAACATAGTAATCTAGCTGTAAGTTAGAATATTTTTAATAACAACTGTTTGGAAGACACCAAAATATTTTTCTTAATTTATATTTTCTTAGCATGTTATCTTTATTTATATTTAATTTCTTATACTACTTCAATGTTGAAAGGATTCAACCATTCTTATTGATGAACTTGCAAATTATCTCGATCATTTCAGCTTTAGTAATAATGTTAATACCTGGAGCCAGTATCTCTATGGATCTCTGTGCAATTTTCTTTTTATATTTTTATAGAAATCACTTCATAGTTTTACTTTATTTTTTGAATTTTTATTTATGTATTTATTAACTCTTCCCACTTGAAAAATTTATTTTTATTTATTTTTGGCTGTCCTGGGCCTCCCTTGCTGGGTGTGGGCTTATTTTAGCTGTGGTGAGTGGGGGCTACTTGCTAGTTGCAGTGTGGGCTTCGCATTGTGGTGGCGCGTCATTGCGGAGGACAAGTTCTGTGGTGTGCACGCTTCAGTGGTTGTGGCATGTGGACTTAGTAGCCGTGGTACATGGGCTTAAGTTACCTCTCAACACGTGGGATCCTTCTGGACCAGGGAGCAGACCCATGTTCTCCGAATCAGCAGGCAGAGTCTCAACCAGTGGACCACCAGGGAAGCCCTTATTATTTAAATGCATTTTGGCCATGCTGTATCTTTCTCATTCTTTGTTGTGGTATGTGAACTTTCTCTAATTGTGGTGCACAGGCTTTTCCTCTCGGGAAGCATGGACTCTAGAGTGTGCAAGCTCAGTAGTTGTGGTACACAGGCTCTCCAATTGTGGTTTGCAGGTTTAGTTGCCCTATGGCATGTGGGATCTTAGTTCCCTGATCAGGGATTGAACCCACATCCCCTCCATTGGTCCATCTTAACCACTGGACCACCAGGGAAGTCCCCTGCAATTTTCATAAACCTACAAATTAAGCACACTGTGATACTTTATATTCAATGTTCTATTAAGGTCTCATTTGTTCTCTTTAGTACTCACTAAGATGCAGGAAAATTTAAACACATAAGAATATATTGTGCCAAGGATACAAATGAAGAATATTCTTTAAATTTCTAGGAGAAATAAGGGCTTCAAGAGTACACCTTTTTCCATCTCTTATCTTTGGTATAAGTAACAATAATGTATATACTAGGTTCTTAATATATTTTCTAAATTGAGTAAGTAACAAAAAGTACAAGACACTTTACAAGACGTGATATATTAATAACTGAACACACTGAAGACTCAGTCTGCAAAGAATTTATAGTCTAAGAAAAGATTTCATAGCTACTGAGAGCTAATTACACTAATTAATACTGAGAATAAAATACAAATCTATGAAATTTAGATAAACACAAGTCTATATTTTAAAGCATTAAAAAGATGGGCCTAAAATATACTACTGAAAAATCAGAACTATTGTTTATAACTTTGAGTAGTCAATGCAATTCTTAAATTGTACTGTGGAGTTGTGAAATCATGAAGCTATTACAGTGATCCTAAACTAGACTAGAGCATAAGTAGATATGTTCTGCTATCCAACACTGGGAATAAGGTTTACTCTGAATCATTTACCAAATTCTTTCCTATTAATGTAATTCAAATGATAATATCAAATTCCTACATGTAGTGGGTCTTTCCTGGTGGCTTAGTTGGTAAAGAATCTGCCTACAATGCAGGAGACCCAGTTTCGATCCCTGGATTGGAAAGATCCCTTAGAGAAGGAAATGGCAACCCACTCCAGTATTTCTGCCTTGAAAATCCCATGGACAGAGGAGCCTGACAGTGATAATATCAAATTCCTACACGTAGTGAGAGATTTAATATTCCTGCTTTAGAATTAGGTTAAGGAGAAGAAAGCATTTCTGAAATGGCAGAGTAAGGACCTCTGAAAAACTGATCCTTTGTAAAAACCAAGCAGAAGACAAAAAAATAAGTTTATCAAAATCAGCTTTTTCAAAACTCTGGAAATCAGAAGAAGCTTTAAAAGTCCGTGAAGGATTTATACCAAAAAAAACAAAAAAAACAAAAAAAAAAAAAAAAAAGAAAGAAAGAAAGAAAAAAACCAGCTAAATCTCAGAACAATAAATACGATGTTTTAACTTGCCTTATCATATTTTCCTCTTGCCAGCTCTTTGATAGCCTTAAAAATCAGCAGTCTAATAGACACAGAGCTGCCATAAAAGACACAGAGAATTGTCACCAGTTTATCTATCTAGTATTGGGTTTCCCTGGTGGCTCAGGTGGAAGAGAATCTGCCTGCAATGCAAGAGACCAGGTTTGATCACAGGGTTGGTAATATCCCCTGGAAAAGGGAATTGGCTACCCACTCCAGTATTCTTGCCTGGAGAATCGCATGGACAGAGGAACCTGGCAGGCTACAGTCCACAGGTCACAAAGAATCAAAATCAACTAAGCAACTTTCACTTTTCACTATTTATCTAGTAGATCTCAGGAAAAGGTCCTCTCACAAGACTTTTCATCTGATCTGAATCAGAGCTTTCTCAGTGGGAAAACTACCCTAGGGTGTTTGCCAAAAACAATCAGCATCAATTGTTTACTCTTGAAGTTGCCAGACAAAGTGACACTGGTTTAGCCAATAAGAGTGTAGCCAACGAACTTAAAAGGAAAATGTGTATTATGAGATGTCTATATGGGGCTTTGATAGGCTCCAAATTATTCCTGGGTATATGTGTATGTCCCAGAATACCTAAATGTTTCCTAACCTCTCACCTCTAGCTGAGGATATCTACACAATCTAGAAATGAAGGATAAGGCATAATTCAGCTGGAGACTTAAAATCACACCCCATCAGAAAGCCTCTCTACAAAGGTTGGGAGACTTACTGGTTCAAGGCATTTAATAAAATCTCTATTCCATCATTAGTTGACAACTAAGTTAGCTGAAACTTCAGTGGCCACACATGACAAAGAATATAAGCTTCATAGAGTTAGTCTAGGAAAATTACTGACAAATAACAACAACAAATTCTGATGATGAATAGAAATCTCATTTTCAGACTATCCATATTATTTCAAGTATTCAGTTTCCTATTTAAAAATATGCAATATACAGAGAAAAAAATGTACGGCCCATACACAGAAAGAAAAAAATTAATCCAACAAAAAAATAATCTTTTAGGAAAATCAAGTGTTGGACTTACTAGAAAAATTGTATAAATCTGCTATTATAAATACTTTCAAAAAGTAAAGGAAGCCATATCTGAAGAATTAAAGTATGAGAACAATATCTGACTATATAGAGAATATCAAGAGATAAAAACAATTAAATACTGAAATAAAAATCTATTAGAAATACTCAAAAACAGATTTGAGCTGACAGGAGATTAACACTGAAGGTAGGTCAATTAAGATTTTTTTCAATTATTTCTGAGGAATAGAGCGAGGAAAGAATACATAAAATTAACCAGCTTCAAAGAACTCTTGAACACCTTGAAATGTACCAACATGTGCATAATAGTAGTCAAGAAGTGGAGTCCAGAAAAGAGGAACAGAAAGAACATTAGAAATATGATGTTTCTAATCATGAGAAAGTGAAAAATGCCCCAATTTGATAAAGGATATTCATCTGCATTATCTGAGAACCTCAATTCACTTCAAATAGGTTAAATTCAAGATATCCATACCCAAATACATCCTAGTCAAGCTGTGAAAGGTCAAAAATAGAGAAGGGATCTTGAAGTCAGCAAGAGGGGAAAAATCATATACAAGGTATCTTCAATAAGAGTTTACTTTGCATCAGAAGAACTGAACTTGTAGCTCAGTCAGTAAAGAATCTGCCTGTAGTGCAGGAAACCCAGGTTCGATCCCTGGGTTGGGAAGATCCCCTGGAGAAGGAAACGGCAACCCACTCCAGTATCCTTGCCTGGAAAATCTCATGGACAGAGGAGCCTGGTGGGCTGCAGTCCATGGGGTCACAAAGAGTCGGGCACAACTGAGCAACTAACACTTACTTACTTTCATCAGAAAGAGTGGAAGCCAGAAGGCAAAGTGTTAAAAAGAGGATATCAAAGAAGAATTCTATATCCAGCTTCGGGGCACAGAATTTTTGTGTAGTATTGAAATTAAGTTGACATTAAACTATTATAAATTAAGATGTTACTTGTAATCCTCAGACAACAATTTAAAAAGATATACCAAACTACAATAAATCAACAACAAAGAAATGAATATAGAACCCAAGAAAAAATCTATTTAGCATCAAAGAAGGCAGTAATGAAGGAATAGAGGACCGATGAAGACATAAGGCACATAGAAAACAAATTACAAAACAGCAGATCTAAACTTTATCATATTAGTAATTACATTAAATGTAAGTGGATTAACCATTCCAAACAAAAGGTAAGAATTGGATGAATTTTTAAAAAATGATCTAATTTTGACCTGTATATAAAGGAGACACCCTTTATATACAAAGACACAGACTGAAAATAAAAGAATGGAAAAAGATATATCATGCAAACAATAAACCAAAAGAGAGCTGAAGTGGTTATATTATTGATAATCTCAGATTCAATAAACTTTAAGGCAAAAATTATTACTAGGAAAAAAAAAAAAACATTTTACAGTGAAAAGAGGACCAGTCATCAAGAAGACATAACAATTATAAGCACATATGTACTTAGTAACAGAACCCACAAAATGCATGAATTGAAATCTGACATAAATGAAGGAATAGATGGATAATTAAAGAGTAGTTGGAGAAACTTCAGTACTCCACTTTGAATAATGTAGAGCAAGACTCAGCATAAGATTAACAAAGAAACAGAAGACTTGAACAACACAATGAATGAAGTAGATCTAATATACAACTATAAAACACTCACTCAACAACAGAAGTAAACATTTTTAAGCACATATAGCACATTCCCAAATATAGATCATATATTAGGTCATAAAGCAAGCCTTACTAAAGTGCAATTTATTACAAAATTAAGATGGTATAAATCATGAAAAATGTGTTCTCTTACTACAGTGAAATGACATTAGAAATAACAGATGCAAACTAGAGAATTTCAGAAATGTGTGGAAACTAAACAATGCAGTCAAATTCTTAGTGGGTTAAAGAAAAATAAAAAATACTTTGATATGTATGAAGATGAATATACAACATGACAAAAATTAAGGAATTCAGTTAAAACTATGCATGGAGGGAATTATTATTTATGAATACCTAGAGGCCTCCCAGGTGCCTCACTGGTAAAGATTCACCTGTAATGCAGGAGATGCTGGAGACATGGGTTTGATTTCTGGATTGGGAAGATTCCCTGGAGGAAGAAATGGCAACCCACTCCAGTATTCTTGCCTGGATAATCCCTTGGACAGAGGAGCCTGGTGGGCTATAGTCCATGGTGTCACAAAGAGTCAGACACAATTGAGCACTAGTCTTTCATTAGATTGAACCAAAGAATGAGAGAGAGAATGTGGTAGACAGAAATCAAATTACTAAAATAAGTAATTAGAAAGTAGTTGTTACTACTGACTTTATAGAGGTAAAAAGAATTATAAGAATACTACTATCAACTATGATCAACAAAGCAGAAAGGAAATTTTCCTAGAAATGGACTACTGAAAGTGACTCAATATACAATATGAAACCTGAAATAAATTGTAACAAGCAAAGAAATTAAATTTGTAATTTAGAAACTTTCCACAAAGAAAAACCCACATCAAGATGGTTCACTGGTGAATCTTATTAAACATCTAAAGAATCAACACCAATTTTTCACATAATCATCATGTTATCCTCCAAGTAAAAGAGGAAGAAATATTTCCCAACTCATTCTATTAGGTTAATATGACCATATTAAAACCAGACCAAGAAATCATAAGAAAAGAAAGATATACACCACTATTCCTGTGAACATACATGCAGAAATTCTCAAAAAAATACTAGCAAACAAAATTCGATAGCATATTAAACTAATTATGACACTGACAGCAAACAATGCTGCTAACATCTTACTTAGTGGTAAGAGGTTTTCCCTTCTAGAGAACAATTCAATAGACACCTCTTTCTCCATTTCTATTCAGTATTATGTGAGTTGTAGCTATTGCTGTAAGATTACAAATGTAATTCTAATATATGCAGATTGAAAAGGAAGAAATAAAACAGTGTTTATTTGCATACAACATGACTGTCTATGTAGAAAATTCCAAAGAATCTTCAAACAAATCTTGAAACTATGTAAGTATAGCAAGGTTCCATGATGCACGATCCATATACAAAGCGCTATTGCTTTTACATATGTCAACAATGAGGAACTGGAATTTGAAATTCAAAAAAAATCAACCAAAGAATGAAACACTTAAGGGTAAATATAAAAAGTATGCATGGTACCAGTATGCAGAAAACAACACACTGAGGAAAGAAATCAATATATAAATAAATGAGATAATCCATGTTCATGAATTAAATAACCCAATATTGATTATTCTTCATTTATACCTTCAAAGCTATCCTTATCAAAATCTCAGTTGCATTTCTGCAAGAATTGGCGAAGTGATCCTAATATTTATATGGAAATTCAAGGGACCCAGAATAGCCAAAAATCATTTGGAAAAACAAAATTGGAAGAGTCATTCTATCTGATTTTAAAACTTACTACAAAGGTAGAGTGATCAAGAGAGTGTGGTAAGTGGTCAGTTCAGAAAGGGTAACATATAGATTAATTTATGGGTAATTGATTTTTGACATAGGTACCGAGACAACCCAATGGGGGAAACAAAAACCTTCTGAACTATTGAATTGTGTGAGGACAACTGCATAGCATCATGAAAAGAATGAATCTGGGCTACCTACCTCACACCATAAAAAGTATTAACTACAAATGGCTCACAGGCCTAAATGAAAGAGCTAAAACTATAAAACTCTTAGAAGAAACCATGATCTTTGTGATTTTAGATTAGACAATGATCTGTGATCTGTGATCATTGTCTAATCTAATATAATCATTAGACAATGATTTCTTAGATTATAATACCAAAAGCACAAGTAACAAAAGAAAATATAAATAAATTGGTTTCAATCAAAATAAAATTTCTTTTTCATGTCCACTATTTTTTTTAGATTTTTTCCCATATAGGACAATAGAGTATTGAATAGAATTCCCTGTGGTATACAGCAGGTTCTTCTTATTAGTGATCTATTTTATATATAGTAGTGTATATATGTCAGTCCCTATCTCCCAATTTATTCCTCCCCACTTCTTATACCCTGGTAACCATAAATTTGTTTTCTGTATCTGTGACTCTACTTCTGTTTTGTAAACAAATTCATCTGTACGCATGTTTTTTGATTCCACATGTGATATCATATGTTATTTGTCTTTCTGTGTCTGAGTTACTTCACTTAGTATAACTGATTCACTTTGCTGCATACCTGAAACTAACACCACACTGTAAATCAACTGTACTCCAATAAAAGTAAAAAAGAAATAAAACTCTTAGAAGAAAATATAGGGCATAAAGTTCATGATATTGGATTTGGCAATGATCTGCTGGATATGACACAAAGGGTGCAGAAAAAAAAAAGTAGACAAATTGGGCTTCAATAAAATTAAAAACTCCTGTGTATCAAAGGGCGCAATTAACAGAGTAAAAAGGCAACCCGTGGAATGGGAGAAAATATTTATTTATGTATATCTGGCAAGGGATTACTATGCAGAATGTATAGAAACTGCAACAACAAAAAATCAAGCAATTCAACTAAAAAATTGGCAAAGGACTTGACTAGATAATTCTCCAAAGAAGACATACAAATGGTCAACAAACACATGCAAACATGCTTAACAATTTTATTCATTAGGAAGATGCAAATCGAAATCACGTTGATGTACCACTTCACATCAGTTAGGATAACTGCATCAAGTGTTGGCAAGGATGCAGACCTATATGAGGTATCTAGAGTAATAAAATCATAGAGACAAAAAGTAAAATGATGCTTGCCAGGAGTTAGAAGGAGGGGGAAGTGGGGAGTTTATCAATGAATGAATATAGAGTTTTAGCCTTTGCAAGATGAGAAGAGTTCTGAAGAGATGGTGGTGATGGTTGCACAGTATGAATGCACTTAATATCACTGAACTGTATACTTTAAAATGGTTAAGGTGGTAAATTTTATGTGTATTTTATCACAATTAAAAAAACTGAGGAAATGAAATTTCTTTTTCTGATTCAAAGGACACCACCAAGAATGTGATAAGACAAGAAATTTATATCCAGAATATAAAAAGAACTCTTACAACCCAATAATACAAAACAAACCAATTAAAAAATAGGTGGGATGGGGAGGGAGGTGGGAGGGGGGTTCAGGATGGGGAACACTTATAAATCCATGGCTGATTCATGTCAATGTATGGCAAAACCCACTACAATACTGTAAAGTAATTAGCCTCCAACTAATAAAAATAAGTGAAAAAAAATAGGCAAAGATTTTGAACAGATTTTATTTCAAAGAAGACAGACAAATGGCTAATAACTACACCAAAGATGTTCAATACTATTAGTTGTTAGGGAATTGCAAATGAAATCAACAATGAGATATCCACTAAGATGGTTAAAAGTAAAAAGAGAGGCAATAACAAGTGTGAACAAGAATATGGAGAAATTATAAAACTCATATATTGATGATAGGAGTGTAAAATGGTTTAGTGGCTTTGGGAGACAGTTTGGCATTTCCTCAAAATACTAAATATAAGTTACAGTATACACTAGAAAATTCACTCCTAGAAATATATCAAAATAAATGAAAAAAAATGTGTACATTAAAGACCATGTACTTGATTGTTCATAGAGTCCTAGTTTCAATTCAGTTCAGTTGTCATGCAGAGTCCTTGTTTACAATGGTCCAAAGTAGAAACAAACTACAGTTCATCAACTAATGAATGGGTGAACAAAATGTGGGATACTCATACAATGTAATATTATTTTGCTACAAAAAGGAATGAAATACTGATACATGCTACAATATAAATAAACCTTGAAAACATCCTAAATGAAATAAGCCAGTCACAATAGAGCACATATTATATGATTCAATTTATATGAAATTTCCAGAATAATAAAATCCATAAGGACAGTAAGTAGATTAGATGTCAGAGGCTGGGGAGGTAGCAGGTGAATAATATACATGTGATTTATTTTAGGGGTGATAAAAAAAATTTCTAAAATTAGACAGTAGTGATAACTGCAGAACTCTGTGAATATACCAAAAACCAATGAGTTGTGTACTTTGAAAGGGTAATCTTTATGGTATGTGAATCCTAGCTAGCAAGCCTGCTAGCTACCTGTTTAAAAGGATTAGAGAAGATGAGAGGAAGGCAGCTACAGTTCTCTTATATTTGAGGTTAGATCCTACTATAATTGCTCAAGTCTCCATAACCACAAAACAACCACTACCGTGTTCATTTCCTGATCATGTACAGCCAAAACACTGCATATTTATAACAAAGCACATATACACTATTTGCTATATTTGAAGAATGTTGTGTCAAAAAAATTAAGTTAACAATAAGTCAAAAGCAACTTCTGAATAAGAAGTACAGCTAACGAATTTAATTACAACAGGACATGAGATGATACTGTCAGCTCCCTGCTTTGATCCACCAGGGAGAAAAGGAAGCCAAAAACAAGGAAGACTGGAAACACTGACCTGTATACTCGAACCTTGGCTGATGGTTTTAAACATTTCCAAAGACGAGCTCTCATGTCTTTCCGGCATCAGAGCTTCTAAGGAAAGGAGGAGAATTTCTGGATAGGAGACAAGGAGAAGATGTGCTTTGCTATGGGCACAAAATAACCTCCAGGGCAAGAATCAATAAAAATACATCAAATGAGAAAGGAAAATAAAATGTTAAGAAAGATCTCTTAAATTGTTTTCATTGGCAATTGCTTTTTCATAGAATCTATACCAGAATGATTGCTTTCCCTCTCATGTAGCTTACAGTGAATTGCAGACCATTGCTGTCTGGTCACTAAGTCCTGTCTGACTCTTTGCAATCCCAGGGACCACAGCACTCCAGGCTCCCCAGTCTTTCAATATCTCCCAGAGTTTGGTCAAACTCATGTCCATTGAGTTGGTGATGCCAGCAAACCATCTCATCCTCAGTTGCCCCCCTCTCCTCCTCCCCTGAATTTTTCCCAGCATCAGGGTCTTTTCCAATGAGCTGGCTCTTTGCATCAAATGGCTGAGGTATTGGAGCTTCAGCTTCAGCTTCAGCATCAGTCCTTCCAATGAATATTCAGGGTTGATTTCCTTTAGGATTGACTGGTTTGAAATCCTTGCTGTCCAGGGGAATCTCAAGAGTCTTCTCCAGCACCACAATTCAAAAGCATCAATTCTTTGGCACTCAGCCTTTTTTATGGTCCAAACACTCACATCCTTACATGACTACTGGAAAAACCATGGCTTTAAATATAAGGACCTTTGCTGGCAAAAGAGAAGTCTCTGCTTTGTTAATATACTGTCTGTTTGTCATAGCTTTCCTTCCAAGGAGCAAGCATCTTTTAATTTCATGGCTGCAGTTACTGTCCACAGTGATTTTAGAGCCCAAGAAAATAAAATATGTCACTGTTTCCACTTTTCACCCTTCTATTTACCATGAAGTGATGGGACCAGATGCCAAGATTTTAGTTTTCTGAATGTTGAATTTGAAGCCAGCTTTTTCACTCTCCTCTTTCACCTTCATTATGAGGCTCTTTAGTTCCTCTTTGCTTTCTTCCATTAGACTGGTATCAACTGGATATCTCATGTTGTGGGTATTTCTCCCAGCAATCTTGATTCCAGCTTGTGCTTCATCCAGCCCAGTGCTTCTCATGATGTGTTCTGCATATAAGTTAAATAAGCAGGGTGACAATATACAGCCTTGATGTACTCCTTTTCCTATCTGGAACCAGTCTATTGTTCCATGTCCAGTTCTAACTATTGCTTCTTGACCTGCATACAGGTTTTCTCAGGAGACAGATAAGATGGTCTGGTATTTCCATCTCTTTAAGAATTTTCCACAGTTGGTTGTGACCCACACAGTCAAAGGCTTTTGCATAGGGAATGAAGCAGAAGTTTTAGTGTTTTTTGTTTTTTGGACTTACTTTGCTTTTTCTATTATCCAGTGGATGTTGGCAATTTGATTTCAGTTTCCTCTGTCTTTTTAAAATATAGCTTACTTCTGGAAGTTCTCCATTCATATACCATTGAAACCTAGCTTGAAGGATTTTGAGCATTACCTTCATAGCATGTGAAATGAGCACAATTGTATGGTAGTTTGAACATTCTTTGATATCACCTTTCTTTGGGATTAGAGAGAAGGCTGACTTTTTCCAGTCCTGTGGCAATTACTGAGTTTTCCAAATTTGCTGCCATATTGAGTGTAGCACTTTAACAGCATCATCTTTTAGGATTTGGAGTAGCTCAGCTAAAATTCCGCCACCTCTGCTAGCTTTGTTCATGCTAATACTTCCTAAGGTCCACTTGATTTCACACTCAGTGATGTTTGGCTCTAGGTGAATGACCACACCATCATGATCATCCTGGTCATTAGGACCTTCTTTGTACAGTTCTTCTGTGTATTCTTGCCACCTCTTAATCTCTTCTCCTCTGTTATGTCCCTGCAATTTCGGTCCTTTACTGTGCTCATCTTTGCATGAAATGTTCCCTTGGTATCGCTAATTTTCTTGAAATCTGTAGTCTTTCCCATTCTATTGTTCTCCTCTACTTCTTTGCATTGTTCACTTATGAGGACTTTCTTATCTCTCCTCACTATTCTCTGGAACTTTACATTCAGTTGGGTATATCTTTCCCTTTCTCCTTTCACTTTTCTTCCTTTCTCAGTTATTTGTAAGGCCTCCTCAGATAACCATTTTGCTTCTTGCATTTCTTTTTCTTTGGGATGGTTTTGGTCACTACCTCCTTTACAAAAAATCTCCATCTATAGCTCTTTAGGCACTGTCTATTAGATCTGATCCCTTGAATCTGTTTGTCACCTCCCCATATAGTCATAAGGGATTTAATTTAGGTCATATCTGAATAGTCTAGTGGTTTTCCCTGTCTTCTTCGATTTAAGCCTGAGTTTTATAATAAGGAGCTCATGATCTATGCCACAGTCAGCTCCAGGTCTTGTTTCTGCTGACTGTATAGAGCTTCTCCATCTTCAGAGGATGTAATCAATCTGATTTCGGTATTGACCCTCTTGTGATGTCCATGTGCAAAGTTGTCAGTTGTGTTGTTGGGAGAGTGTGTTTGCTATGACCAGCATGTTCTCTTGGAAAAATTCTGTTAGCCTTTGCTGTGCTTCATTTTCTACTTCAAGGCCAAACTTGCCTGTTACTGCAGATATCTCTTGACTTCCTACTTTTGCATTCCAATCTCCTATGATGAGAAGATGAAGGACATCTTTTTTTTTTTTTTTTTTTTGGTGTTAGTTTTATAAGGCCTTGTAGGTCATAACAGAACCTTCATCTTCTTCAGCATTAGTGGTTGGCATACTGACTTGGATTTCTCTGATATTGAATGGTTTGCCTTGAAAACGAATTGAGACATTCTGTTGTTTCTGAGATTGTACCCAAGGACTGCACTTCAGACTCTTCTGTTGACTATGAGGGCTACTCCATTTCTTCTAAGGGATTCTTGCCCAGAGTAATAGATATGAAGGTCATCTGAATTAAATTCCTGTCCACTTTAATTCTCTGATTCCTAAGACGTTGATGTTCAATCTTGCCATCTCCTGCTTGACCACATCCAGTTTACCTTGATTCACGGACCTTATATTCCAGGTCCCTACACAATACTGTTCTTTATAGCATCGGACTTTACCTTCACCAGCAGACACATTCATAACTGAACATCATGTTGGCTTTGACCCAGCCTCTTCATTCTTCCTTGAGCTATTTCTCTGTTTTCCCCCCATAGCATATTGGATACCTCTCGATCTGGGAAGTCTCATTTACTGGTGTCATATCTCTTTGCCTTTTCGTACTGTACATGGCGTTTTTGAGGCAAGAATACTGGAGTGGTTGGCCATTCCCTTCTCCAGTGGCTCATGTTTTGTCAGAACTCTCTAACATGACCCGTCCATCTTGGGTGGCCCTGCATAGCATGGCTCATAGCTTCATGAGTTACATGAGGCTTTGATCCATGTGGTAATTTTGGTTAGCTTTCTATGATTGTGGTTTTTGTTCTGGAGGCTGTGGACTTGACTTCTTGCATCTTCTGTCTACCTTCCGAGGGATGAGATGGTACAGACTATTATAGTATTATATGTGTACAAATGAAATATCTAACATGTTTCCCAATCAAGTTGATCAGAATAATCTGTGAAGTTATTGCAACACAGATTCCATAAACACATCCCAAATTTACAGATTCATAATATCCAGAGATGATAACTAGTTGATGATAATGATGAAAATAATAACAACAATAAGAGTAATAATACACATTGAGTATGATTTTTTGTGATCAGTCAGGTTTGAAAACCACCTGGCCCCATTATGAATGATAAAACACTCACAAATCATAAAATGCTTATATCTATAAAACATAGCTTGAAATCTGAATTGTGTAAATTAAAGATATAGAGACCAGAAGTAGTTTCTGTAATACATGGCCAGTTGGCAGCAATACTGCATAAGAATCTAACTTTCTTAAAATAGTCTTCTACTGACTCTCATTGCTTCCCTTTTTTTTCAGATCACAGACTGTCCATGAAATTTAAGACATAACATTACATAGTACAGTAGTTCCTTGCATTAGCTTTCAAATCTAAAACCAAGGATCAATAAACATTTTCTTTTTGTACATGACAAATATTAGAAAAAAGTTTAAAATAATTTAAAATTGCCATATAGATTTATGAATTTGGAAGATTATTTCACCAGAGGTAAAAATGTGAAGCAGTAAATGGTGACTGCCTCTGGGGAGTGTGATGAAGCTGATATATGTGTGTAGAGTGATACACCATATAAAGCAGTGTGATTTGAACAGTTTCTAAAAGTTCAGATTCCTAAATTTGTTTTCATATGTTTTAAAGAAATACAAAACAAGGAAAAAAACAGAACTTAGCCAAGGGAATTTACTAGATCAGTTTTTCTATTGCTGCATAACAAATTAGCATAAATTTAGCAGCTTATAAGACATAAATTTATTATTCCATAGTGTCTTTGAGTCCGGAATCTATTTATATCTTAACTGGGTTCTTGGGAAGAATGCTATTAATATAATGGCCAAGGCTGGATTCTCATGTGGAGGATAGAACAGGGAAGACTCTGCCTCAGAGTCACTAGAATTGACAGAGGACTTCATTTTCTTGTGATTATAAACTAAGGGCCTTGACATCTTGCTCCCTCTTGGTTTGAAGGTGCCTTTACCTCCTGAAGGCCTCCCTCAGGTCCTTGCCAACTAAGCCTCCCAAAATGGTTATTTACTTCTTCAAAACCAGCAAGGAAGTCTTATATAACATAATCATCAATGAGCTCATTACTTTTCCCATATTTTATTGGTTAAAAGAAAGTCACAGGGTGAATTTTGACTCAGTTTTTCTTGATCTTGTTGACAGACTATATTTTGAAAGGAAAGAAAATATTTATTGAGACTCAATTTTGTACTCTGCTAAGCACTATAAAATATTTACATATAGTATTTCTTACAACATTCCTGTAAAATAGGTATTACCAGTGCTATTTTCTGAAGATTATTTTTCTTGTGTGACACAAGTAGCAAATATTAGAACATGAAATTTAACCAAAGACTTCTTCTAGTCAAGGTTTTTCTCTTTTCATTCTACTACATTATTATATTAGAAGGCTAGAGGCTAATAACTAGTTTCATCTGCTTGTCACTTTGAACAAGATGGTATATGTTAAAAGGGCAGAAGTGAAAAGAAAGGGATGTGAACACAACAGAAGCATTATTAAATTAACTCTTAAGATTTCACATATGTGAATCCACTTTGTATTATTTTTAATTACTTAATTGCAAATACACAACTTTGATATTGAAAACATTCCTTAGAAATGATCATTGTAGTTTATGTAGCTCAATTGCTAAATCTGGATTTTCTAAGGATCAGCTGAATAACTTACAGCTTTCTCCAAATGGACCTTTATTTGGCAATTAAATGGTAATAAAATCCACTTAGAAGTTTCAAATATTTTCATAATTGGCAACAGTCTACATTTTAGACTAATTGCTAAGAACTTTCTTTTCCCATGGGTGGCAACATAAACTTCAACAGAATATTCACTATTAGTTATAGTTTTAATCTTCTATCATAATGGCAGCAAAGTACTATTTTGAGGGTTTTCTGATTTCATTGAGTTCGTTTTTTTAATCTATTTAAATGCGTAAAGAAGTAAACGAGTAATTTATCTTGTTAAAGTAAATAGTAAGTGAAAGTATAATTCTGTGTCATTTTTTGAGAAAGCTTTTAGCCTTACTATTTAACAATGAATAAATGAAAATAAAAAGCTAAGAAAAAAATTAATAATTATTTTAAGTGGTATGTTTGGGAAGTCAATACACCACTGTCATAATGGACAACATAAGGAACCCAGGGTAATACTATAATGATCAATGAATTCTCATCATGTATTGAATAGTCCTCTTTGTATATGTACAAGAATGCATGTATATGTAATATTGTGTGCAATATTTTCTGATTAAATCAGCTCTCTCAAACTTTTTAAAAGTTTGTTCATTTCTTTGAATTTTTGAAGTAGTCAGAGAAATGTTTCGCATTTGCATTTTAAGCAATGCCAAAGATTCAATCAGCTGTAAGCTGATTTTTACATACCCTTTGAAACAGTAAAAAAATTTTCACTCTCCCAGGTGTAACATTTAAATTCTACTTAAATTCTAAAAAAAGAAAAAAATTACTTCAGTTGCAGTTAACCTTAGGTTAATGTTCAATTGGAAAGATGTTTTATCTTAAAGTGTTTCTGAATTTGTTTTCAATTTGTTTTTTGTTTTTTTTTTAGGTCTCCTTTCTCCTATCTTTTGTATTACATCAGCTCTTGAGACTCCACAGTATTCTGGAGAAATGGAATAATTCAGAGAAAGCATCTTGTATTTTAAGATGGGAATATTTGAATATATTTGCCTTCCTTTAGGTATCCTGTTTTATGTTTCAAATGCATGGTAGCAGTTCAACACTCAAATATCTGCCTTTTATAACCTATCTCCTAGGATATGTTCCAAAACAATGAGGTATATTGTTGACAAAGAATTAAATGTAATAATCAGGCAATTAACCAAGGGTATTTGCAGCACTACATAAAAAGACAAATTAAGAAGACTACCATGGTATCCAGAAGCCATCTGTTAACCAATGTCAAATTGATGATAAAGAAAATTGAGTTCCCTTGGCAGTTGGTTTTTCTCCAGCTGCATGCAGCTATAAAAGAGCCATCAAACACAAATCTGCATTTGTTGTTAATTCAGAAATGCAGTAGAAAGGCATTGGGAAACCTCTAGTGACAACTTTTTATTCTGAAAGTTGGTTCTAAGATTCTCAGAAAAGTTATACATTGGGCTTTGGATCAGCGTTTAAGACCATCTTGATAGGATGAAACTAAGATGATCAGAACAATTCTCATATGTGTGTGCAAACACACAAATACACTAAAAATATGTTCAAAGCATGAAATAACGAGTGAATCACTTCTAATCAACCATAATGGTTAGTTAATAAAGATATATGCACCCTATTTATCCCATTTATTATTGCACATATCCTAATGTCAGCCTCACTTTAAGGAAAGCCTCACAATAGAGCAGTACCAGAAAATAACCATAAATTTGGATAAATTTGGATTATTACTAAGCCCTGATAAAGACTAATTTGAAAGACATACTAAGGTGCCCTTCAGAACAATTATTATATTAATATTCAGTGGAAACTTAAAGAAGTTAACTTAATGCCTTGAAAGTGGTTAGGATCTGGAGTCAGGCAAAAGTGATGCTCCAAATTCATACCTCATTCCTTATTAGTTATATGACCTTGGGCATGATACTTAATCTGTTCTAATGTGTGTATAAAAATGAGAATGATAATAACCTTCAGGGATGTTGAAAGGATAAAATGAATTAATGTGTGTCAAAACTTATTTCTGTCAAATAAAGAATTAAATGTCTTATCAATGGATTATTGAACCAATACTAATTGCTAAGGACTTTAAGCTTATTGTAGAAAGGTCACTGGGCTGAAGATCAGGAAATCTAGTTTGTTCTTCCAACTTTGCCATAAATTAGCTATATGACACTGTACAAACTATTTACATTCTCTGGACCACAGTTTACTGTTTCCTAAATTAAGGTTGGGATGGCATGGAATTAAAATGTTCCTATTAATACTAAAATCCTACAATTCCAAGTACTTGAATTGGATTTCCAAAACAAATGCCAAATATAAACTCAGAAATTTGTAGAAAATTCAAATCATTAGAATCACTTATATGTGTTTATTAATGATTTACCTTTAAAAGAAAAAAAGTGGAAAAATTTGAAGTTTAAATTTCTTACACATATTTTTATTAAAAGCATGTAGTTTTAAGGAAACACATATTTAAATTAGTCACTAAAGCTGCTGAGTTGAACTAGATTAACCCAGAATTGTGTTCGACTTGTACTAGAAGTTTAGAATTTTAAAAGCTGAAGGAGAAAAAACAACTACTTTTTCACTCTCCAACTTACGTTGAATAAAACAGATACTTTCAAGTGACAGCCACATGGTTCTAGAACCTGTCTGTTGACTCTTAGACAATCTTTTTCCACATCATATTTCACAATTTTTACTTTTATTTTTAACAGTCTTGCAAATACATTCTCTCTGTCACTTTCTCTGTTCCCAACACCATATCTGGCATTGTTAACTTTGACTGAAATTACCACATTTAGTTTACTGGTGCAGTGTCGAACAAGCATTTCATATCAAATGATATCAAAATACAAAATATGTTTGGTCTTCCACTGCCAGTTTAAAATGCATGCAGAGAAAGAGGCCTACCCCCACCCCCACTACCATGGTATGAAAACTCAGTGATCCTCATCATTTTTAAGTTCATTCTTCAGTATCAAACATCCAACATTTTCAGGTTATTTTATAGTTTCAACTCAGAAATACTAATTGTTTCTTCAAAACAGTGATCAATATTTGCATCTTTACTAAAATATGAGAATTTTTCTCCTTTTAGGCATAGTTAGCTTCTATTTCCACTCGTTAGATGCTATACTGAACCTAAAAGATCCATGAATTTAGAAAGAAATTCTAAAAAGCTAGTAAGCAGAATCATTTCTGTTTGGTTAGTTACTGTTAATGCAGTAGCAAGTTTAAACTAAGTTTAGACCATTAAAAAAAATGCATGCAAGACATAATGGTGTTTTGAATATAAAAAACAAACAACAAGAAACAATAAAAAAAGTATGTTACCAAACCAGATTGGTTTTGTCCAATGCACAGCAAGTCAAAACACAAGTCAAGACACTGAGGTTTACAGCTGCCGCCGCCGCCGCTGCTAAGTCGCTTCAGCCGTGTCCGACTCTGTGCGACCCCATAGAATGCAGCCCACCAGGCTCCCCCGTCCCTGGGATTCTCCACGCAAGAACACTGGAGTGGGTTGCCATTTCCTTCTCCGATGCATGAAAGTGAAACGTGAAAGTGAAGTCGCTCAGTTGTATCTGACTCTTTGCGACCCCCTGGACTGCGGCCTAGCAGGCTCCTCCGTCCATGGGATTTTCCAGGCAAGAGAACTGGAGTGGGGTGCCATTGCCTTCTCCAAAGGTTTACAGCAAAGAGGGTTTATCCCCAAGGCCAAGGAGACGGGAAAACTAGTCCCGAGTCTGCTTCCCTAAAAGTAAGGAGTTCAGGGCTCTTATGGATAATAAATAAAGAAGCAGGGTGAGCTGAGGTGTGTGAAAAGGTATAGGAATCATTCCACACACAGACATACCTGAGTTACAGGTCTCTGCATGGTCAAAAGGCCACCAAGCATGCGCAGTTGAAGGGTCAATGGTCTGTGGTCCTATCCAGTCTTAATCAACTCATCTCGAGCTAGATGCAGCTGACTCCAAACTTCTGGAAAACAACTTGGGCAAATGTCTTACTGCTTAGGCTAGTTGCCACCTGGCACACATGCAAGTCTTCAAATGACCTTGATTAGTGAAGGCAGGTGAAATGGACCAATCATTACACTATTTCAAGTAAAATACTGATCTTTGACAAAGGAGGAAACACAATACAATGGAGAAAATATGGTCTTTTTAACAAATGGTGCTGAAACATGTAAATATCCACATGCTAAAAGGTGAATTTAGACAGACTTTATACCATTTACAACATAGATCTAAATGTAAAACACAAAATTACAAAACTCCCAGAAGATAAGGTAGGAGGAAATATAGATGACCTTGGGTTGAGTAAGGATATTTTAGATACTGCATCTAAAGTACAATCAATAAAATAAATAATTGATAAGTTGGACTTAATTAAAATAAAAATCTGCCATTCTGTGAGAGACACAACAAAGTAAATGAGAAGATAAGTCACAGACTGTTAGAAAATATTTACAAGAGATAAGTTTGATAAAAGACTGTTAGTCTAAATGTCCTGGTTTGGCTAAAAAGTTTGCTTGGGTTTTTCCACCATATTTCATGGAAAAAAAAAAAAACCCAAATGAACTTTTTGACCAATCCAACACAAAAGACTCTTAACACTCAACCGTAAAAAACAAACTGATTTTAAAAAAAGGATCAAAAGCCTTAACAGACACCTTATCAAAGAAGATACATAAATGACAGATAAGTATACAAAAATATGTTCAACATCATATGTCATCAGAGAAATGAAAGTTAAAATACCAGTGAGATACCAACAAACACCTATTAGGATGACAAAAGTCCAAACATTGACAGCACAAAATGGCAGAGGTGATATAGAGCAATAGGAACTCTCATTCACTGATAGTGAGAATGCATATTGCAGAGTCATTTTGGAATATAGACATACACTTAATATATGATCTGGCAATTACACCCCTTCGTATTTATGCAAATAAGTTGAAAACTTATGTCACACAATAATCTGCACACAGATGTTTACATTAGCTTTATTCATCATTGCCCAAAACTAGAAGCAACCAAAATGTCCTTCAATAGGTGAATGTATAAATAAACTAGTGTACCTCTAGACGATGGAATAATATTGAGTGCTAAAAATAAATGAGCTATCAAGCCATAAAAATACATGGAGAAATCTTAAATGCATATTACTCATGAAAGAAGCCAATCTGAAAGGCTATATACTGTATGGTTTGAGTTTTCTGACAGTTGCGAAAAGGCAAAACTATGGAGGCAATAAAAGAATTAGTGGTTTCCAGGAATTAGGGGAGAAGAAGGGATAAATAGGCAGAGCACAGAATTTTTAGAATGAGAAACTATTTTGTATGATACTATGATGGTGGATATATGTAATTATACATTTGTTAATATCCATAGAATGTATATGGATCATGGAGAAAGCAAGGGAATTCCAGAAAAAACATTAATTTTCTGCTTCATCGACTATGGTGAAGCCTTTGACTATGTAGGTCACAACAAATTGTGGGAAATTCTTAAAGAGATGAGAATACCAGACCACCTTACTTGTCTCCTGAGAAACCTGAATACAGGTCAAGAAGAACAGTTAGAACCAGACATGGAACAACTAACTTGTTCAAAATTGGGGAAGGGGAGTACAACAAGGCAGTATATTGTCACACTGCTTATTTAACTTATATGCAGAGTACATCATAAGAAATGTTGGGTTGGATGAATCCCACGCTCGAATCAAGATTGCTGGGAGAAATATCAACAACCTCAGAAATGCAGATGATATCACTCTAAAGTAAAAAAGCAAAGAGGAACTAGAGCCTCTTGATGAGGGTGAACGAGGAGAGTGAAAAAGCTGGCTTGAAACTCAACATTCAAAAAACTAAGATCATGGCATCTGGTCCCATCACTTCATGGCAAATAGGAGGGGGTGGGGAGTGGAAACAGTGACAGAATTTATTTTCTTGGGCTTCAAAATCACTGTGGATAGTGACTCCACTCATAACATTAAAAGATGCTTGCTCCTTGGAAGAAAAGTTATGACAAATCTTGACAGTGAATTAAAAAGCAGAGACATCATTTTGCTGACAAAGCTCCATATAGTCAAAGCTAGGATTTTTCCAGTATTCATGTACTGATATGAGAATTGGACCATAAAGAAGGCTGAGTGCTGAAGAATTGATGATGCTGGCGAAGAATCTTGAGAATTCCTTGGACAGAAAGGAGATCAAACTAATCAATCCTAAAAGAAATCAACCCTGTATATTGATTGGAAGGACTGATGCTAAAGCTGAGGCTCTAATACTTTGGCCACATGATGGGAAGAACTAACTCAATGGAAAAGCCCTGCTGCTCAGAAAGATTGAAGACAGGAGGAAGAGGGAGTGGCAGAGGATGAGATGATTAGATAGCATCATTCTTCACTCAATGGACATGAATTTGAGCAAACTCTGGGAGACATTGAGGACAGAGTAGCCTGGCATGCTGCAGTCCATGGGGTCACAAAGAGTCAGACATGACTTAGTGACTGAAAAAAAACAATGGAGTGAACAACACCAAGAAAAACCCTAATATAAACTACGAACCTTGGATAGCAATAAATTGTCAGTGCAGTTCATGTGTTGTAACAAATGTGCCTATCTAGTGGAGAAAGGTGATAGTGGAGAAGTGGGCCTGGGGTGCTGAGAGGGCAGATAGTGTATGGGAACTCTATACTTTCCATTTAATTTTCATGTGAATGTAAAAGTGTTCTAAAAATTAAAGTCTATTTGAAAAGATAAACCAGAACAATCTAACTTGATACATTTAAAAAGGGTTTTTTTTTTTTCCAGAGAAATTGACATTTTTCCAAGTAATAAGGTAATCATCAACTAAACAGTTAGTTTGGGGCATATTCAGTAGGAGGTAAGAATAAGCTTTTAATGAATTTTTAAAATAGATGCATATCCTACTGCAAAATGAATTACATTCCGAAACAGAGGGAGAACAGAAACAAAGATAAGGCACTCATTGTAATTCGTGTAAGGCAACCCATCTCAAGTCTATTTTGAAGAACCTCTAAAGATAAAAATTAATATAGATGATATATCCAATATAGATGATTCCATCAAGATCACTCAAACAAATTTTTACAGAGTATGACCAAAATATATCTACTTCACATTCATAAACTAAATTGGATATGACTATATCATAATTGTGGCTACCCATTCTAGTATTCTGCCTAGAGAATTCTATGGGCAGAGGAGTCTGGTGGCTACAGTCCCTGGTGGCTATGGACTGGGCTACAGTCCATAGCGTTGCAAAGAGTAGGACATGACTGAGTGACTAACACTTTCACTTTTTTTCACATATCATAAGTATACTGTATAGGGAAAAGTGTGAAGGGATCATAAATGGTTAGAAGCAAAATGTGTTAAACTGTGAAGATTCAACATTAGGATGTCAACCTTCAGACTAGCTAATAAACCGTATTTATCCTTTAGAAGTCAATACAATGGTCAATTAGTGCGTGCGTGCTCAGTCACTTCACTTGTGTCTGACTCGTTGCAGCCCTATGGACTGTAGTCCACCAGACTCCTCTATCCATGGGATTCTCCAGGCAAGCATACTGGAGAGGGTTGCCATGCCCTTTTCCAGGGGATCTTCCCCACCTAGGGATAAAACCTGCATCTCTTGCATTGCAGGCAGATTCTTTACCACTGAGCCACTTCGGAAGTCTGGTCAATTAGTAAAGACGTGCCAAGTAGATTATATACATACCATTGAAAATTGAACAACATGGGTTTAAATGGCATGGGCCTACTTGTATATGGATTTTTTACAACAGTAATTACTAGAGAAAAACAGTAAGTAGTTGGTTGAACCCTTAGAACCAAAACTGCACATAAGGAATAACCACGGATATGGAGGAGAAGGGGGTGGCAGAGGATATGAGATGATTAGATAAGTTAAATTTGGACTTTTGATGCACAGAAAGTCAGTGGCTGCAAACCTCTAAGACATATGGGTTTAACAGAGTCAGTTGAAAGGGGAAAAAAGTGACCAGAGCTGAGTAAAAGCACTGTGCCAAAAAGCCTCCAGTAAACAGCTGTAAATAAGTAAGTTGCTATGACAAGATTTAGGAAAAAATGTTCCCTGAGAATTCTGGAAGCCAAAAAAGACTGTGGCTTTGATGTTACTCATGGGGAAACAGTGAGATTATTATTCCCTTGTCCTTCAAGGTGTTTACTGTGTAGGTCATCCCTAACTGAGATAGGCACTGATGATGTGTGGTATAAATACAAGCTAGTCACTCTGTTATAGGAAGCGGACAGGGTTAAGGGGCAATGTTCTGTGTTGGTTTATTGCCGAAAATGAAGAGATCCTAATGCAATAAACAAGATTGCACATGAAAGGCAAAAAAGAATATTCTAATGGAAAAACAAAGGAAAGTAACAGATTTTACACAATCTTGTGCCTTCTTTGCTCCTTAGCAGACATGATTGAGAAATTTTTTCTGCTTAAACATTAAAGAGTTATAAACCAATGTTCAACCATGGTTATCTTAATAAGTGAAATTAATAAATAATAGCCAGACTTGAAATTACTTGCAGATGAAGATATAGTCAAGGAAACACTGCTACCCATCAAAAGGAAGGAGTGGGGCTGAGGCTCAACTATCTGGTACCTAATATGATTCCTGTGTCTTTGCAGAAAGAAAAAATTGAAGAATCTTTAGGTGTGGCAATCAGAGGCCAAGAATTTGTCATGGTTCAAAGATAGCATGTGACTGGGTATATTTAGAGTAGCGCCTCCTAATGGGATCTTGAGAAACCTGTATGCAGGTCAGGAAGCAACAGTTAGAACTGGACATGGAACAACAGACTGGTTCCAAATAGGAAAAGGGGTACATCAAGGCTGTATATTATCACCCTGCTTATTTAACTTATATGCAGAGTACATCACGAGAAATGCTGGGCTGAAGGAAGCACAAGCTGGAATCAAGATTGCCAGGAGAAATATCAATAACCTCAGATATGCAGATGACACCACCTTATGGCAGAAAGTAAAGAAGAACTAAAGAGCTTCTTGATAAAAGTGAGAGGAGAGTGAAAAAATTGGCTTAAAGCTTAACATTCAGAAAACTAAGATCACGGCATCCGGTCCCATCACTTCATGGCATACAGATGGGGAAACAGTGGCTGACTTTATTTTTTTGGGCTCCAAAATCACTGCAGATGGTGACTGCAGCCATGAAATTAAAAGACGCTTACTCCTTGGAAGGAAAATTATGACCAACCTAGACAGAATATTAAAAAGCAGAGACACTGCTTTGCCAACAAAGGTCCATCTAGTCAAGGCTATAGTTTTTTCCAGTGGTCATGTATGGATGTGAGAGTTGGACTATAAAGAAAGCTGAGCACCAAAAAATTGATGCTTTTGAACTGTGGTGTTGGAGAAGACTCTTGAGAGTCCCTTGGAGTGCAAGGAGATCCAGCCACTCCATCCTAAAGGAGATCGGTCCTGGGTGTTCATTGGAGGGACAGATCTTGAAGCTGAAACTCCAATACTTTGGCTACCTGATGCAAAGAGCTGACTCATTGGGAAAGACCCTGATGCTGGGAAAGATTGAGGGCAGAAGGAAAAGGGGACGACAGAGGATGAGATGGTTGGATGGCATCACCAACTCAATGGACATGGGTTTGGGTGGACTCTGGGAGTTGGTGATGGACAGGGAGGCCTGGCGTGCTGCGATTCATGGGGTTGCAAAGAGTCGGACACGACTGAGCGACTGAACTGAAGTGAATAGGATTTCTTCATTTTGCTCTTTCCCAAGGTAATTTCTGCTTTGGCAATTTAGATGTGTGCATAAAATCAAGGCACCAATCTTGCCAAGTTGTAGTTAGCCATTTGAAAATGAAGTTTACAATAAAAATGAGTCAAGTTATTGACAAAAACACATGTCATAGAAAAAAGAAAAGTAGCTTGACACAGTTAGTACTAGATTCAGGCCCATCTTAGGAAGAATCTAAAACTTCTGAAGTCATTTCATGTCATCTGAACACAAAATCAGAAGCCGGAATGAATTTTTATGCTACAGAATAAGTCAACAAGTATTTGCAAAGTCAGGAGAACAAAAAGGCATATCTTAGCTTTTTTCAGTACAAGAAAAAGAAAGGATCAACTTACTGAATCTTCTCTAAATGAACATTATATTCAAAAGAGCAAACAAAATGAAAAATAGACAATTCCAGGACAGAGAAGAACACAGTAAAAGATTACCTTGGTATTTAGTTTACAGTTCTATGCCATGGTTAGTTATAAAACAGAGAACTATATAATAAAAATAAAAATTGGTATCATTATAGAATCACTGAGAATCATTCTTCACCACATTTTGGGTCTTATGTAAAATAGAAAATATACAAGACAGATAATATTACCCTAGCTGTTTAAGTCCTTTTTAGTTTAATCATTTTTTTGCACATATAATAATTGTAAAATTTTCTCAATGGGAAGAATTTTTTTTTAAAGTGATGAGATTTGAGGGCATGCCTTTTGCCTCAATACGTATTTAAAACAAGATGCTATTCTTTGTCTGCAGATAGTGAGTTCCCATTTACAGAAATGGCCAAGAAAAAAATAAAAAATATCTGAGCTATCAGAGACTGCAGTGTCTGAGAGGTTGGATTAGATGACTTCTAAGCTACATTTCAAATTTTATCAGTACCAAATACTAACAAATCATCATAGTCATCGTCATCCTTATTATCTAAGGAAGCATGATATTTATTATTGCATGTCATGTTCATGTTAAATACCAATGTATATAAATTTAGGCAGAACACTCACATGAGCTAATTTGTTCCAGTCTCAGAACAGGTTCTATCACAAACGGTAACACTGAATGCCTCAATTCTCTGCTTCTTTTATTATTTTTCTAATTATATATCTGTTAAGCAAATAAGTCTATGCTTTAAAGTGAACATAAGTGATGGCAAAACTATGATGCAATCATAGCACCCTTAATGTTTATTCTTGATAACTTGAGATTTTTAGTGCATCACATGATTTAGCAAGCCATATGTTTGCCATCTATTTTGATTAATAAAAAGATACATAGGAATCTTTTCTAAGGAAGAACAAATGTTGTAAAAGTATCTCCTCTTAATCTCTCCCAGTTTAGCAAAGGAACACTAACAACATCAGCATTTCCACAATAACTGCATCCCTTGCAAATGAGTGGTTATAGTACTACGGTGGGAGGACATTGGATTTGAAGTGAGGAGATATTTGGATTATGAAAACTGTAAACAATTTCTTTCTGAGATAGGTTTAAATGGGAACTCACATTATCAACAGAATTTTCTAATATTCTGCTTGACAGGTAATCTCCTTAATTTAAAAACAAACAACAACAACAAAAAAAAAACCACAGTCAAGACATTTGGTTACTATAACATAAATCCTTTCATAGATTGTATATATATATATATATATATATACACACACACACACACACACACATATATATATTACTGTGTATATTATAAAATTATTTTCTTAAATGTAAAGATACACAAAAGGCACTTAATAAATATTTTTTAAAGAACAGATAAGATTACCTCTTAGTTGTTCACTAAAATAAGAAACTGCAGTTTCCCCTAACTGACTTTCAAAACTAGTGGACAAATACATGGATATAGAAAACAATACATTGTTTAATAACTCCAATTCTTTGGCCATCTGATGCAAAGAACTGACTCATTGGAAAAGACCCTGATACTGGGAAAGATTGAAGGCAGAAGGAGAAGGGGACGACAGAAGATGAGATAGTTGGATGGCATCACTGACTCGATGGACATGAATCAAGTAAGTTCAGGGAGTTGGTGATGGAAAGGGAAGCCTGGCGTGCTGCAGTCCTTGGGGTCACAAAGTGTCGGACCTGACTGAGCGACTGAACTGAACTTATGCCAATTACAATGTGCAGAATCTTAGAAGTGGATTGTAACTTTCATTGGAAGTCATCTATAATTGCCAGTTTTAGACATATGAACAAGAGCAAAACATTAAAATAGGACAATTGATTAGTTGTCAACATGAACTATAAATCAAGAGACCAAAATAAGTCATGCTGTGCTTAGTCACTGAGTCATGTCTGACTCTTTGTGACCCCATGGACTGTAGCCCTCCAGGCTCCTCACTCCATAGGATTCTCCAAGGCAAGAATACTGGAGTGGGTTGCCATACCCTCCTCCACGGGATCTTCCCAACCTAGGGATTGAACCCAGGTCACCTGCATTGTGGACAGATTCTTTACTGTCTGAGTCAACAGGGAAGCCCTTACAAATCCCAACCCATGGATCAAACCCAGGTCTCCTGCATTGCGGCAGCTGAGCCACAAGGGAAGCCCATATAAGCCATAAAGGAGTTGTAGGTTGATAAATATGAAACTGAAAGTACAATCCTAAGCCATTATACTAGAATTATTTCTCAAAATAAAATTTGAGAGATTATACCTTCAGAAATTACCCACAGCTTCTTTCAATACAAGTTTAAGCATAAGTTTCTATACAATACGTTGTTGGATATGATTAAAATTTTGTGTGCTCTTCATTGTGTTAAAACCACAGGCAAAAGTTTTTCTAAGCCTCCAAATACCACACTTTGAAGCCTGTGGAGTGAGGAGTGTTTCAAGAGATGGTGGGTGGAAAAATAGAAATTGACATCAGCAGAAAAATCTAGGCTAATATTGAATCAAGACAGCAAGCAACTAACTTAAGGAAAATGAAAAAGTAGGGATTTAAAAGAAACTGAACACACACACACACAAATCACAATTTCATGACAAACAACAGCACTATCTTGTGTTCACCCAGCCCATCTAATATATATCAAAAATCTTGGTAGAAATGATTGCATTAATCCACACAACAAATGGTCTCTGATATGGATTAGAAATTTATAGTATTACTCCTGTTTAGCAGTTGTTAAAAGTTGCAATTTCAAAAGCAATTCAGTGACTTTCTGAGTAAAATCAAAATCTAAGCAACAACAAATTTTAATTTACAAATCTATTTCCCATTACCTGTATTAAGGAGATGAAAGATTTTAAATTTCTTCCCCATTCAATTGACTTAACACTTCACTATTTGCTAGTGTCAAGTTTGTTATTTTCAAACAACAAAGCTCCCAGTGAAAACCATTATTTCTCTTTAACTTCTGAGGAGTTCAGAGTAAAAATACAAAAGATACATAAGCAAGGATGCTATCATCATAGGCTTGGAACATCCAGTAAACAAAACATGACTTTTCAGCTCTTTTGAACGGAAACTATGTATTATACATCTAAACATCAAACTGATGAAATAAACTGATTTGTGACGATGATTTAAAATATTACCCTAACACCATTTTTCATATTAGCCTTTCATTGAAAGAGAACACTAGCATAAACCACATTATTATAATAAAATTCAGTGATTTCCTCTCAAGGCAGTAAGGCAGTGTTACTTTACTTCACTGTAGTCATCATCAGTTCAGTTCAGTTCAGTTCAGTTCAGTCGCTCAGTCATGTCCGACTCTTTGCGACCCCATGAATCGCAGCACACCAGGCCTCCCTGTCCATCACCAACTCCCGGAGTTTACTCAAACGCATATCCATCGAGTTGGTGATGCCATCCAGCCATCTCATCCTCTGTCATCCCCTTCTCCTCCTGTCCCCAATCCCTCCCAGCATCAGGGTCTTTTCCAATGAGTCGGCTCTTCACATCAGGTGACCAAAGTATTGGAGTTTCAGCTTCAGCATCAGTCCTTCCAATGAACACAAAGGACTGATCTCCCTTAGGATGAACTGGTTGGATCTCCCTGCAGTCCAAGGGACTCTCAAGAGTCTTCTCCAACACCACAGTTCAAAAGCATCAATTTTTTGGCACTCAGCTTTCTTCACAGTCCAACTCTCACATCCATACATGACCACTGAAAAAACCATAGCCTTGACTAGACAGACCTTTGTTGGCAGAGTAATGTCTCTGCTTTTTAATATGCTATCTAGGTTGGTCATAACTTTCCTTCTAAGGAGTAAGCGTCTTTTAATTTCATGGCTGTAATCACCATCTGCAGTGATTTTGGAGCCCAAAAAATTAAAGTCTGACACTGCTTCCACTGTTTCCCCATCTATTTGCCATGAAGTGATGGGACCAGATGCCATGATCTTAGTTTTCTGAATGTTGAGCTTTAAGCCAACTTTTTTCACTCTCCTCTCAAGTAGCCATTTCTTAAGAGTCATGCTGTAAAACTAAGTCTTCCATGGTGGTTCAGATGGTAAAGCGTCTGCCTGCAATGTGGGAGACCCAGGTTCGATCCCTGGGTGGGGAAGATCCTCTGGATCTTCCAGTACCCTTGCCTGGAAAATCTCATGGACAGAGGAGCCTGGTATGCTACAGTCCATGGGGTCACCAAGAGTTGGACACGACTGAGAGACTTGACTCACTCACTCACTCATGCTGTAAAACTAAGTTAAAAAAATAAACAACCAACTTGCATAATGACTGATGGCCGCAGGGTAGCTCCATGATAGATAGATATAAGATAGATGACAGAGATAGATTAAAAAATGAATGTCTTCTTTTGAATATGTTGAGCAATTGATGCTTGTTAGACAAAAAACTATGATTTGTATTATTATTTTTTCAGCATCAGCAGAAGGAAAACAGGAAAATCTTAGCAGACCAAGTCAGCCTACAAATTAAGGATTCCTGAGTCTGCAAAGAACAATGCTCTCCAGCAATTATTAGCACAGAGAAGGTGCTCCTAGTGTCCCCAAACTTTATAACACACAGCTATAATAATCATGCTTCAAATGAAAACATTCTGGAACTATCTTAAACTATCCAGTTTCTAAGCCATCCAGCCTGTCGACATCCGAAAATCAATGTTATCAGTGTCTCTTCGAGTGGAAGGATTACTTTAACAGGGGTATCTCCACAGTCATCCTTGGCACACCTGGTCATAGGAATGCATGATTTACACAGCTGCACAGTTGGGGTTTGTGTTGAAAGAGATTTTAGCAGATGAGGCATAAAATTTGAAAATATGCAGCCAGGGAGATGGGAGGTATGAAACCCTCCATTCTGAAAACATTACTCTTTTTCAGATTGTGTTTGTCAGTCTTTCCAGCTAAATAGAGAAGTGACAACACTCTGAAAGAGTTTATGCAGATGCTGAAAAATAAATAGATTAGCTATTACTAGCTGGCATAACTACTTAGCATTTAGATATTTCATTATTTGTAACAGAATTGAGTAAACACATTGGCCAGGATAATATTGGACAACAGAAGATACAAATATGAATGCTGGCACATGAAAACATATTAGGGACAGATTTAGAAAAGATAAACAAAGGTACAAGAGCTTTATTTGATTTATTTTTAAATGGCTTACATTTTAACAAGCAGTATTTTTAAATGGATGAATGATGCAGCAGTGATAAGGTATTAGGATATCTGTCAGGGCTACTATTCTCTTCTGAGGCACCATATTAGCTTATGAGGTTGTGGACAAAATTCAGCTTCTTGTGGTTGTAGAACTGAAGTCCCTGTTTTCTTGACACATTACTCTGTTCAAATTCAAGCAAAGAAACATTGAATTCTTCTTGTGCTTTGGATTTCTCTAAATTCCCTTTCTGCCTTATCTTGTGTTTTTAAGGGATCATGTGATTATATTGGGCCTCTGCTTCTGGTCAGTCTTCTTCCTTTGAATTCAATTGATTAGGAAATTTAACTATATCTACAAAGTTCTTTTTGACATGTTAAATAATGTATTCACAGCCTGATGATCAGAGTGTAGAATCCTATTGGGAGCTAAATTCACTTGCCTGAAATTTCATTGCCTATTACATATTTATTTGAAACATAAGTAGACTTATATTAGATTATTATTCCTAAACATGACAATATAGTCATTATTCACATTACATTTTAGTGAGAGTTTGGTAAGAATCTTAACTTTGAAGAACTGAAATTTGCCTTAAGGAATAAGAACTGTAGACATGAAAAGAAAAATACCGGACAAAAATCTGATTTTATAGCAGGGAGAGGTATTTCCCAGGGGAAAACTAAAGACCGGCCTGAGTGGAATACTGAATGTGGCATTCTTGAAAAGGATGCTAGAATAAAGTAGAAAGAAGGAGAAGAATGAGTGGGACAGAGACAGTGAAGAACCAGAAAATGGTTTTCCCATGGGCTATGAAAGACAGTAACGAGCTAAGTAAGTCAACCAGACCCTAGCCCTAGATGGCCCTCCTCTTTCATCAATAACTCAAACACCATACCCACACACACCCCTAAATAAAAACAGAGGTACAAGAAAAAGATTCCAATAAATTTATGCAGTTGAGAAACATATTTCTTTCCCTTGGAGCATTGTATAGTGTTTTCGTAAATAACAGCAGAGTTGGAGTTGAGGAAAAGAGGCATTTAGAATAGAGGGAAGAGACAATATACAATGTTTTCTATTGGTTTTAAAATACCCCTTAACTTCCAGGAATAACTCTGTCTATTCAATTATTGTAATGTATGTTTAAAGAAAGAAAGCATTTTCTCTTGGAACAAATATTAAGTTCACAATAATCCAATCATAACCTTAACACGGAGAAAAACCAATCTCTGCTTCACTTCACTGCACTATAGTATTTAATCTTTTCCTATTGATAGTTAGTGCATGCAATTTTCATTAGAAGAGCTTTAAACATCAAAAGTAACATTTGGAGGCAGCAGTAGATTCACAGCAGCTCTTTAATATTTGGTCACTTTATAATTAGATTATAACTTTACAAGGAAGCATATAGAAGACACTGGGTCACAGTTTTAAAGTTATAAAACCAATAAAATCATCCAGGGTATATTATTACTTTGAAATGACTTATAAGCAATTTCATTTTACTGCCAAAACATTTTTATCATTTCTTTCCCAAAGACAAATGTGTTCAGTTCGATTTCTGTTTGGCTTTGCATTTAATCATGTTTGCAGGGTTTTTTTTTTTTGAGTTTACAATTAATTCTCTTTACATTTATGTAACACTATTCGAAACTTTTTCCTCCCTAAATTTGTCCTAGTGGATGATTGCTTATTATAATTTTATAATGTTATAATTATTATATATACATAGTGCTCTGAGGATCCTGACAGAAGATATTTTATAATTTCCTTATTTTATTGCTCAAACAATTGCAAATAACACATTCATGAAATCTAAAACATGTAAACATAACACAGATTCAAATACTGTTCAGAAAGCCACTAGATCAAGAATATTTTAGATAAATATAAAATTAGTATTTTACATAATACTGGTCAAACTGCATGTGATGATATGCACCTGAATTTAGTCACCTTCCTTTAAATGATTAATAGATCAAGCATTTGAATATCAATACAGAATACAGCAATGGATAAGTGAGTTTATTTTCTATTTTTATTTTTTTTCATTTATTTATATTAGTTGGAGGCTAATTACTTTACAATATTGTAGTGGTTTTTGCCATACATTGATATGAACCAGCCATATATTTACATGTGTTCCCCATCCTGAACCCCCCTCCCACCTCCCTGCCCACCCCATCCCTCTGGGTCACCCTAGTGCACCAGCCCTGGGCACTTGTCTCATGCATCAAACCAGGATTGGCAATCTGTTTCACGATTGATAATATACATGTTTCAATGCTATTCTCTCAGATCATCCCACCCTCGCCTTCTCCCAAAGAGTCTGAAAGTCTGTGCTATACATCTGTGTCTCTTTTTCTCTCTTGCATATAGGGTTATCATTACCATCTTTCTAAATTCCATATAAATGCGTTAATATACTGTATTGGTGTTTATCTTTCTGGCTTACTTCACTCTGTATAATGGGCTCCAGGTTCATCCACCTCATTAGAACTGATTCAAATGTATTCTTTCTAATGGCTGAGTAATATTCCATTGTATATATGTACCACAGCTTTCTTATCCATTCATCTGCTGATGGGCATCTAGGTTGCTTCCATATTCTGGCTATTATAAACAGTGCTGCGATGAACACTGGGGTAAACGTGTCTCTTTCAGATCTGGCTTCCTCAGTGTGTATGTCAAGGAGTGGGATTGCTGGGTCATATGGCAGGTCTATTTCCTGTTTTTTGAGGAATCTCCACACTGTTCTCCATTGTGGCTATACTAGTTTGCATTCCCACCAAGAGTGTAAGAGGGTTCCCTTTTCTCCACACCCTCTCCAGCATTTATTGCTTATAGACTTTTGGATAGCAGCCATTCTGACTGGCGTGTAATGGTACCTCATTGAGGTTTTGATTTGCATTTCTCTGATAATGAGTGATGTTGAGCATCTTTTCATGTGTTTGTTAGCCATCTGTATGTCTACTTTGGAGAAATGTCTATTTAGTTCTTTGGCCCATTTTTTGATTGGGTCATTTATTTTTCTGGAATTGAGCTGCAGGAGTTGCTTGTATATTTTTGAGATTAATCCTTTGTCTGTTTCTTCATTTGCTATTACTTTCTCCCATTCTGAAGGCTGTCTTTTCACCTTGCTTATAGTTTCCTTTGTAGTGCAAAAGCTTTTAAGTTTAATGAGGTCCCAGTTGTTTATTTTTGCTTTTATTCCCAATATTCTGGGAGGTGGGTCATAGAGGATCTTGTTATGATTTATGTTGGAGAGTGTTTTGCCTATGTTCTCCTCTAGGAGTTTTATAGTTTCTGGTCTTACATTTAGATCTTTAATCCATTTTGAGTTTATTTTTGTGTATGGTGTTAGAAAGTGTTCTAGTTTCATTCTTTTATAAGTGGTTGACCAGTTTTCCCAGGACCACTTGTTAAAGAGGTTGTCTTTTCGCCATTGTATATTCTTGCCTCCTTTGTTGAAGATAAGGTGTCCATATTTATGTGGATTTATCCCTGAGCTTTCTATTTTGTTCCATTGTTCTATATTTCTGTCTTTGTGCCAGTACCATACAACCCAAAACCTATGGGACACTGTAAAAGCAGTGTTAAGGGGAAGGTTCATAGCAATACAGGCTTACCTCAAGAAACAAGAAAAAAGTCAAATAAATAACCTAACTCTACACCTAAAGCAACAAGAGACGGAAGAAATGAAGAACCCCAGGGTTAGTAGAAGGAAAGAAATCTTAAAAATTAGGGCAGAAATAAATGCTAAAGAAACAAAAGAGACTATAGCAAAAATCAGCAAAGCTAAAAGCTGGTTTTTTGAGAAGATAAATAAAATTGACAAACCGTTAGCCAAACTCATTAAGAAACAAAGGGAGAAGAGTCAAATCAACAAAATTAGAAATTAAAATGGAGAGATCAAATAGACAACACAGAAATACAAAGGATCATAACAGACTACTACCAGCAGCTATATGCCAATAAAATGGACAACTTGCAAGAAATGGACAAATTCTTAGAAAAGTATAACTTTCCAAAACTGAACCAGGAAGAAATAGAAGATCTTAACAAACCCATCACAAGCAGAGAAATTGAAACTGTAATCAGAAATCTTCCAGCAAACAAAAGTCCAGGACCAGATGACTTCACAGCTGAATTCTACCAAAAATTTAGAGAAGAGATAACACCTATCTTACTCAAACTCTTCCAGAAAATTGCAGAAGGCAAACTTCCAAATCCATTCTATGAGGCCACCATCACCCTTATTCCAAAACCAGACAAAGATGCCACAAAAAAAGAAAACTACAGGCCAATATCACTGATGAACATAGATGCAAAAATCCTTAACAAAATTCTAGCAAACAGAATCCAACAACACATTAAAAAGATCATACATCATGACCAAGTGGGCTTTATTCCAGGGATGCAAGGATTCTTTAATATCCACAAATCAATCAATGTAATACACCACATTAACAAATTGAAAGATAAAAAACATATGATCATCTCAATAGATGCAGAGAAAGCCTTTGACAAAATTCAACATCCATTTATGAAGAAAAACTCTCCAGAAAGCAGGAATAGAAGGAACATACCTCAACATAATAAAAGCTATATATGACAAACCCACAGCAAGCATTACCCTCAATGGTGAAAAATTGAAAGCATTTCCCCTAAAGTCAGGAACAAGGCAAGGGTGCCCACTCTCACCACTACTATTCAACATGGTTTTGGAAGTTTTGGCCACAGCAATCAGAGCAGAAAAAGAAGTAAAAGGAATCCAGATAGGAAAAGAAGAAGTGAAACTCTCGCTGTTTGTAGATGACATGATCCTCTACATAGAAAACCCTAAAGACTCTACCAGAAAATTACTAGAGCTAATCAATGAATATAGTAAAATTTCAGGATATAAAATTAACACACAGAAATCCCTTGCATTCCTATACACTAACAATGAGAAAACAGAAAGAGAAATTAAGGAAACAATACCATTCACCATTGCAATGAAAAGAATAAAATACTTAGGAATATATCTACCTAAAGAAACAAAAGATCTATATACAGAAAACTATAAAACACTGGGGAAAGAAATCAAAGAGGACACAAACAGATGGAGAAATATACCATGTTCATGGATTGGAAGAATTGATATAGTGAAAATGAGTATACGATCCAAAGTAATCTATAGATTCAATGCAATCCCTCAAGCTACCAACGGTATTTTTCACAGAACTAGAACACATAATCTCACAATTTGTATGGAAATACAAAAACCCTCGAATAGTCAAAGAAATCTTGAGAAAGAAGAATGGAACTGGAGGAATCAACCTGCCTGACTTCAGCCTCTACTACAAAGCCACAGTCATCAAGATAAGTGAGTTTAAAAAAGGTATGGATAGTTTGTTTTGTGCAGTGGTGGTATTCTAAGATAAGTACAGAAAATGGAAGTTTTAGGAAAACAATGGGTATGTGAATGAGGAACTTGGTAACAGTTCTTGCAATAATTGAATTGATCAACATATCATTTAAGCTCTAGGATTTTTGTTAGCATGTGTGAGAAAGTGAGGCTAAGCTAGAGCTACAGCATTGTGCTTTTCAGTTCTGAAAATATAGGGGTCTGTGGATTGAAGTGTGCTCTCCATGTCCTTAAACTATCATATGATTTTAAGACAGGTAACTTGGCAGAAAAATTAACTTTTTTAAAACACTGGAGTGATTTAAAGGAAAACCATATACAATAATGGTTAATAATGTGAACTTGAAGTTTATCTTTCTGCCATAATTTAACTTTCTGCCCTGAGTAGTTTGATTAACATCACTGCTTCTTTCTATCAGTTCAGTTCAGTCCCTCAGTTGTGTCCAACTCTTTGTGACCCCATGGACTGCAGCACACCAGGCCTCCCTGTCCATCACAAACTCCTGGAGTTTATTCAAACTCATGTCCATTGAATCGGTGATGCTATCCAATCATCTCATCCTCTGTCGTCTCCTTCTTCCCCCACCTTCAATCTTTCCCAGCATCAGGGTCTTTTCCAATGAGTCAGTGCTTCGCATCAGGTGGCCAAAGTATTGGAGTTTCAGCATCAGCATCGTCCTTCCAATGAATATTCAGTACTAATTTCCTTTACAATGGACAGGTTGGATCTCCTTGGAGCCCAAGGGTCTCTCAAGAGTCTTCTTCAACACCACAGTTCAAAAGCATCAATTCTTCAGCACTCAGTTTTCTTTATAGTCCAACCCTCACATCCATACATGACTACTGGAAAAACCATAGCTTTGACTAGACAGACCTTTGTTGACAAAGTAATGTCTCTGGTTTTTAATATGCTGTCTAGATTGGTCATAACTTTTCTTTCAAGGAGCAAGCATCTTTTAATTTCATGGCTTCAGTCACCATCTGCAGTGATTTTGGAGCCCAAGCTTCATTCTATACCAGTTGAAATATTTTGAGATAATTAACAAGCATATTTGTTATTTAAAATAAGAATATCAAGAAATGATAACTGGAAAGAATATTAAACATTTATGCAATTAGTTACAGGAATCCTGATAGGAGGAATGAACATAATCAACAAACTTGTTCTGACATGTGAGAAACTTGAAAAATGAGAGACACAGAAATAAAAAAAGAGAAGTTTAGGAAAATTCACCCCCTCCATGAGATAATTCATTTGCCAAACCTGGTCAAGGAGTATCAATAATTCCTTATAACGTGCATGCATGCTGAGTCACTTCAGTCATGTCCATTTCTACGTGACCCTGTGGACTATAGCCTGTCAGGCTCCTCTGTCCATGGGATTCTCCAGACAAGAACACTGGAGTGGGTTTCTATGTGCTCCTCCAGGGGATCTTCCTGACCCAGGGACTGAACTCATGCCTCTTATGTCTCCTACATTGCTGAGTTCTTTTCTACTAGTGCCACCTGGGAAATCCAATTACTTATTATGAGTAGTTTTAAGTCCATAGTAGAACTCCTTTATGTGTTTCTGGTTCAGACAGTGAACTCTGCATATACGTCTTTCTTCCTCCTTAACAAAAGCCCACTGAAATGGCAGGTATATTGAAAAAAAATACATGCATTGTGAACAGGAGAACCAGTAGATATAGTCTTCATAACAGATGAAATAGAGTAAAGAAAGCTACAGTCCACAAAAAAGAGCAAATGAAAACAACAGACATGGGAGCAATGATCTTTAGTGGGCCTGAAAAGATTCAGGGGTACAAGCCTAATGACAGTGGTTATATTGTGCAGAAGTCTGAATGGGACAGAAAAAATTTAAATAATTTAAAGGCTTCACAAGTAATTGTAGGACCGGGCTGCTTTATGCAAGCTGTTCACATGCAAGCCCTGCATTGGCAGAGACACTGGTTACTTTCAGACATAAATAACGAACTCTCAGAAGAGAGCGAACAATGTCTTGGGGAGCGCTAGGGATTCTAGCACTGGTGTCAGTATGTCAGATATTTTCTACTTTTTATTTAATTCAATTTTATTTATTTATTTTTGGAAATTAGAGTAAAAGGTAGCTTTTATATTTGCTACCTATTCACATGTCATTAATGGAAATGCTGAGAATCAGCTCTCCCATCCTAAGGAGAAACAATTTGGGAAACTAATTTACACAAAGGTAGAAGAAGTCAGTGTCAGTCATGTAATATGAGACACTGTTGAAGATGTGCCTCAGCCTATGCGATGTAATATCAGTGAAAGAGGAGGCACACTCTACAAGTGTAAAAAAAAGAATTCTAGGATGACAGTAGTGCAGCTTACAAAGAAACTAATAAAATTTAGTGTAAGTTTGTCCAACTCCACCCCCTCTTTTCCAGCATGTAAAATGAAAGTCACTCAGTCATGTCTGACTCTTTTTGACCCCATGGACTATAGTCTGCCAAGCTCCTCTGTCCATGGAATTCTCCAACCAAGAATACTGGAATGGGTAGCTCTTCCCTTCTCCAGGCTATCTTCCCAACCCTGGGATCAAACCTAGGTCTCCTGCATTGCAGGCGGATTCTTTACAGTCTGAGTCACCAGGGATATGAATCTCCTATTTCATTTGGGAAATGTGTCAATGTGTTACCCTTGGGGGAACATAGTAACAAATCAACAATTCTACAAGGCATTCCATTGGGGGTGATATGGTATTCACTACCCAGAAGAGTAATGTCATTGTTTCCATGTTGTCTGATGGTATTTGAGTTATCATCAATGCCCAGTTAATGCTACAGTAGCTCTCCAACCAGTGCACTGTAGGGACACTGGCTATAGTCCTGCCTTTTAGTGTGGGCTTATACTGTCCATACACGTTTCTCAGGAGTTCTCTCCTGTCTCTGTAACAATAGGATTATTGTAAATATTGACAAGATGACTCTATACTTCATATAGAAAGAGAATTAGAATAACAAAAAGTTTTTTTTTTTTAAAAAACAGCAAAGTAGGAAGATTCACACTATCTGATATAAAGCTGCAAAGATCTCAGCACCATGGTATCAATGAAAAGATGGATATGTCAATCAATGGGAGAGAATATTCAGAAATAGAGAAACACAACTATGGTAAATTGATTTTTGTCAAATATGCAAAGGTGAGCCAATGTCTAAAACAAATTTTTTAAACAAAATTTGATGAATTATTTCACATCTGCATGCAAAAGAAGGAAAAAGAAGAAGGGAAAAAAAAACTTTGACTGGATTGCTCAGCTTACATATTGGGTTGGCCAAAAATTTCATTTTTTTTAATACTTTTTTTTTTTCCATTTATTTTTATTATTTGAAGGCTAATTATGTTACAATATTGTAGTGGTTTTCACCATACATTGACATGAATCAGCCATGGATTTACATGTGTTCCCCATCCTGATCTCCCCCCCCCCCCATCCCATTCCTCGTTCGTTTTTAAAGTAAAAAGTTCACCAAGAACTTTATTGAAAAATGTATTCACCATTTTGTTCGACTACCTTCTGCAATTTGTCAGGCAAATTCATAATTTCATCTTCCCCAAACTTTTTATTTTTTTGAGCAAAGAACTGTTCCAGGTGCCTTTTATAAGTTTTCCAGAGAATTGAAATTTTTTCCATGAAGAGAATTTTATAATCAAAGTGAATGGAAAACCCAAAGGTGTAGTGTCTGGTGCATACAATGGATGAATCCAAATTTCCCAGGCAAGCTGTAACCATTTTTGCCTGGTCATCAAAGAGACACATGGTCTTGCATTATCTTGATGGCAAAACTTGGAATTAATCATTTGGTTTTCCAGAATGGCTCATAATAGAGGACTCCCTTCCCATCCCACCATACACACATCATCTTCTTAGGATGAAGATCAGTTTTTGGTGTGGTTGGTGTTGGTTCATTTCACTTGCTCCACAGTCTCTTCCATTCCACATTATTGTACAGTATCCACTTTCATCACTTGCCACGATTTGTTTTTGAAAAGTGGAATGATTTCATTAAGTTTCAGTAGAAAATTACATATGGAAATACAGTTAAGAAGATTTTTTTTTGCTTAACTTATGTGGAACCCAAAAATCAAAGTGATTAACCTAATCATGCTGCTGGTTTGAATGATTTTCAATGATTAATGTGCATATTTTGAGTATGTCAGCTATCTCCTATGTGGTATAACAATGATTCTTTTCAACATACTGTCTCAATTTGACCGCTATCAACTTCAATTGGTCTACCTGACCGCAGAGCACCATTCAGTGAGAAACCTCCAGTACCAAACTTCTCAAACCACTTTTGACACAACTGACCAGTCATAGCACCTTCTCCATACACTGCACAAATCTTTTTTGTGTGTTTTTCAGTTGCATTTTTACCTTTATTGAAATCATAAAGCATACTATGCCAAAAATGTTCATTTTCTTTCATCTTCAATATTAAAATGGCTACACAAAAATTCACCAGTTTTGATACTTTTTTTAATTCATGTTGATATGACATATGTCATAATACAATCTAACAAAATTGTTTTGAATGAAGTTAAAGACAACTATGCACTACTAGAGTCATCTCATGGAGGAAAAAAATAAACATTTTGGCTAACCCAATAATAGTTAATTCAAAACAGATCATAAATGTATAAAATGTAAAATTTTAAGACTTATAAAGGAAAATATATAAAATCATTTTCATGACCTTTGGAACAGACAAGGGATTCTTATATGGAATATCAAAAGCATGATCCCCCAAAGAAAATATTGATAGATAAGACTTCATCAAAATTAAAAACACTTTTTTTTCTGTGAATGAAACTGTTAAAAGAATTAAAAAACAAAATACAGATTGGGAAAAATATTTGTAAATTATTCCTTGCAAGGAACTTGGATCCATAGAATATAAAGAATTTCTAAAACTCAAAAACAAGAAAACAGTACAATAAAATAATAAAATATTTGAATTAAAAAAACCCACTTTACCATAGAAGATATACCAGTGGCAAATAGTTATATGTAAAAATGTTTAATATCATTAGTCATTACAGATAATGTGAAGTAAAACCAAAAATAAACACCACTGCACATCTATTGGATCAGCAAACAACAGATACAAAAAGAACCTGATAAAGTCACATGCCCTGGCAAGTTTGCAGAGCACTCATAAATTTCATACATTGCTGTTAGCAATGCAAAAGTGATACAGTCAAGAATTTGGCTAAGTGCTTATTGATACAAAAATATAAAAGTACTGGCAACCCACTCCAGTATTCTTGCCTGGAAAATCCCATGGACTGAGGATCCTGGTAGGCTACAGTCCATGGGGTCGCAAAGAGTTGGACATGACTGAGCGACTTCACTTCACTTCACTTCACTTCACTGTCATACATATAGTGGAATACTATTTAGCCATTAAAAAGATTGAAATCTTACTCTGCAACAACATGGAAGAATCGAGAATATTATGCTAAGTGAAATAAGTCAGACTAAGAAAGACAAATACTGTTTATTTTCACTTATATGTGGAATTAAACAAACAAAGCTATAGATAGAGAGAAAAGATTGGTGGTTGACAGAGGTGGTAGGTGAGGGAGTGGATGAAGTAAATGAAGGAATCAAAATGTACAAACTTTCAGTTATAAAATAAATAAGTCAAGAGGATAAAATATACACCATAGTGACTAGACTTAATAATATTTTACTTAGAAAATAGAAAATGCATATCGTTATTAAGAGCCATACATAAAATCCCCTGTAAAATTTCACAAAGGTAAAAATCTTTGAAGTATATAATACATATTTTTTTGTTGCTTTAGCAATACAGGTAAAATTAATGACTCCTAAAAAATAAGTAAACATACTTATCATATGACCCAACAATCTTCCTCCAAAGTATTTACCCAAGGAAATAATACTTGTGTTCAAAAAAATCCTATACATGAATGTTCACAGTAGTTTTAATCATGTGCTCTAAAAACTGGAAACAGCATAAACCCCCTTTGACTGATGAAAGGATAAACAAGCTTTGGTAGATTCATACAATGCAATACTACACAGCAAGAAGAAGGTGTAAATTATTGATACACGCAACAATATACACACACTGAAAAGTGAACATGAAAATGTTAGTTGCTCAGTCATGTCCTAATCTTTGTGACCCCATGGTTCTAGCATATTATAAGGGAAAGATGCTGGGTTAAAAGGCTATGTGCTTCCTGATTTCATTTGTATGACACACTGGAAAAGACAAAGCTACAAAAAATGAAGCTAAGTGGTAGATGTCAGGTTTTAGGGATGAGGAAAGTGGTTGATTCCTAAGGGCAGCACTGAGGGATATTCCAGATGATAGAATTGCCCTATACCTTGCTCATTTTGGTAGTTACACAACTCTGTATTTGTCAAAACTCAAACAAATATATCAAAACTGAAACCAAGTAGAACTCTTCAGGACCCTCCCAAGTATGAAGACTCCACGTCATCTGTTTCTGTTTTTAGAAAAGCTAAAGTGTCTCAGACCTCCTCACAAAAGAGTATGTGCAAAACAGTCAATGATTTGCACCATAGAGTCGCAGAATCTTTCTGTGTCTGATGCACATTCCTGAGTTGTTTTACGGATACTATAACTATCACCAGAGGGAAAAAAGCTAATCCTATGATGACCAGACTGTAGCCATGGCAAATATAAGCTGCTCCATTTTGAGCAGTACTGAATCTATGGCTAGCACAATTCTAAAATCAGGCCTCAAGAGAACAGGACTAATAAACACAATTGTTCATAATAATGTGTATCTTTGTGAACATCATCAAAATAATTACAGCTTGTTCTACCAGTGTGTATAAGTAGGTAACTAAAATTGTTAGCAAAGAGACACTACAGACCCATATCAAACCAACTCTAAGAAAGTGGTGCCCTGTGTCAACATGAAGTTACATAGGGAGATTTTTACTCCTAATCCAATCGAGATGGAATAACGTCTGAGTGTGGGGATTAGTAAGCAGCTCTTTGCAGGCAGCAGCTTTCTCCAGAAGGTCCCTTTCATCTCATCATTTTAGCAAAACTATATATTTACAAACCTTTATACCAGATGCCTCCATGCTTAACTAACCTCCAGCCCACGCACAAGTATCAAATTTTTGATAATAGTATACCTTGGTGAGAACAAGAGAGCATCTGAAGATCACAAGGAGTCAACAAGCCTGCACATAGTGGGAACTGGCAAAAAATCCAACCCCCTAACTCAGGGATTAACTGAGATTATTCCCTTTTTTCCCTTTAAAAATTTCCATGGTAAAATCATTAGAGCTGGTTCTGGACAGGACACAATTCTGCCTTCTCCCTAGATGACCAGCCACCTAAACAAAGCAGTCTTTCTGTTCCCACCAGCACTTGTCTCTTGAGTGTTGACTTTTGAATAGTGAGAGCCAAACCTGGCTGTTACCTGTGGTAACAGGATGAATGAATTTTACTGTACATAAACTTAGTGTGTAGATAAAAATTAACAGGAAAAAATTTTAAATATACTACTTAAATTATTAAACAGAAACAGTAATATAACCATAATATTTAGAGATAGCAAAGCAAACACAAAATTAAAAAGGGAAAATGCTAATGCCTGAAAAGGTATTATGGAGAGAGTTTTATATACATAAGTATACACAAATATATATATATAAATATATATGCACACACAGTATGTATTGTTTACATTTTATAGGTGTATTCATAAGAATTATATTGAGCTAAGATAACAAATGGATAATAGCAAACTGATCTTATTTAATGATGTGAGTTTAGTAATATTTATGCAATCTTCATATTATTTGAATAAAGAAACCACTTTTTTTTGTTTGTTTCAAGTTTATTTCTGGATCTGCTAGACCCGAAATCACAATTATTTGTGAATCTTTTAAGTAAAGCAGACAGACAATTTTAGCAACATTCCTTATACAACCATATCTTAGTCTTATTTTTCTCAGTTTGTGTTGTACGCTTCCTTGCAGTCTGTAAAGCAGTTCATGTGGGTACTTGGAGAGTTCTGAAAATTCTAACAAACAGTAATTATTCCACTAAAAGATGATTGTGTTATAGACTTTAAAATTCTCAGTACAGCAAAAACATTATGGCTCATGCCACGAAGGACACAGATTGTAAGACCAGGCTGGAAAGACAGCTGCTGTTTGGAAGTATAGCATGCATTTTTTGCATCTTTATCCAACATTTTTCACACATTTTTTTTTTTCCTTTAGACTCTCAGGAACCCCTGCCAAATATTATTTGGGCCCTGATAAATATATTCCTCTCCTTTCTAAATATACCATGTTCTCATAGCAAAGATGGTTTCCATCATAAGGTATTATTACATAATATACCACTGTTATGAGAAATGCTTAGAAAGCTGTCCGTATTTTGTTGGTATTTGCTTTGTGCATTTCAACCCTATTGGAACCAACGTTCTGTCAAATTTCTTCTTGGAAATCAAAGAATACCTATTGATCCTGAAAAAGAGTCTCTGACTACTAAAACAAGCCAAAGTTGTAAGACCTGGTAAGCTAAAATCACTGACCTTTTTATAAAACCTTCAATTCTATTTTGGGGAAGGTATTTTTTATTTAACATGGATTTTCTACATTTAATACAGTTCTTTGCATGTATTTACTGAGTTCAAATAATTTCATGATAAAACCATAAAACCAGAAAGAAGATCCCAAGTGTGGTATTATGCAAACAAAACATTTGTTGAGAAATAATTCACAGTCCCCTTTATCCTTTTTCTTATGATATAAGGCATGCTGATTAATATATCAGAATTCTGAACCTGTCTTTTTATTTGAACAACATGACAGCAATAAACCAGAGATGGAAAGCTTATTGAGGGAGGGGGAAGAGTTACATTCCAACAAAGAAATAGATTTCATTATAAGTACCCAGGGGGTTATTTTATAAGAAAGTAGAAAAATATATTTTTTAAAAATATAGCTTGGCAATGGCCTTTATGTCTAGAATATTATTTTCTCAATATAACCCCCATTGAGGCAAAAGTAATATTAACAAATAATAAAGTTTTGCTGTAATTCTTAGTATTTTAATAAACATAGTTATAACATGCCAAGTAAATTAAACTCCTTAATCTTTTCCATTTTACTATACCATTGTATTGCTGTACTTGGAAAATGATCATTCCACAAGCAAAGTTACTAATCATCTTAGACTGATTAAAAAGAAAATGTCTTCTTGATTCCTTATGACCCCTAAGCTGAAGTCTTTGAATCAGAGATTAAAGCTTAATTATTTTGATGTACTAGTTCAGTGTTATCAACCTGGCCTCTTCACCACTTTGAAAGTGTAAATTGCTTGAGTAAAATAGGTGAATGCTCTGTCCTTTGCTTTTTTTTTTTAAAGAAATCATATTTTCAATTTCTAGATGAAAAATAATACCTTCAGTAAATTCTAATCATACTTTCTGCTGACAGAGAGAGAATAAACCCGGAGATTATCTAGAATACTAAGGGAAAATCACTATGTATAAATCAATATTGCCTCTACCTGTATTACTAATCTTCTTTTAGACATAAAACACAATGTTTTTTTTTTTTTAATGTAGACCACTTTGAGATAAGGTTGAAAGTGCTCTCTCAATCTTAAAATACAGTTTTCTTTACTAAACTACTTTAAGCAGAACTGTTTTAAGTATAAAAAATAATCTGAGAACAGTCAGTGCCACCAACCCCATAATTATTGTCTACACAGTACTTCTATACACAAGTAACCATGTCAGTTTCACGTATGAGTTTCCAGAAATACTCTGTGCTGCACAAATATTGCTTTATAGAAATTCCAACATGAAACAACATATTGAATTTTTTTCTTTAAAAACATAGCTTAAAGGAAGATCTATATCAATACATATAGATTTGGTATGTTATTCTGTTATATAAATATTCCATGATTTGTTTAAATCATCACTTAGGATGTGTCCAGAAACAGTTAAGTCCTAATATTGATCCCAGTCCACTTTTTAAAATTAAGTATAGTTGATTTATCCTGGAGAAGGAAATGGCAACCCATTCTAGTATTCTTGCCTGGAGAATTTCATGGACAGAGGAGCCTGGCAGGCTATTGTCCATAAGGTCACAAAAACTCAGGCACAACTGAGTGATTAACACTAACTAACTAACTATAAATGATTTATAATACTATATTAGTTTCAGGTGAACAACATGCTGGTTCAATATTTTATAGATTATACTTAAAATAATTATAAAATATCGGCTGTATCTCTCTGTAACTTATCTTTGTAGATTATTTGTTTTATACATAGCCTGTCAATTTTTGTTCTTCCTTATGGTGACTTCTCTTGATGGCCTCTTGATTCCTTGTCTGTCAGCGATGCACAAGAAAAATGAATTTCATGTAAGCTTGCTTGAGTTCAAATTTTGGCACCACCATTTTTTACCATGTGAATGTGGGGTAAGTTACTGAGCTTATCTGAGCCTTAGTTTGTACTGGCATAATAATGCCTCTTGAGTTTTATAAATCATAAAGTCATGAAACACAGCCATGGCACATTCCAAAGTGCCTTATAACTAGAGTGAATATTAATATGATCACTCCCAGAAGCCTTCTGGAACGGGAGGTAAAATGCTCACTATGTATTATAAGTTTCAAACATGGTATCCTCTGAAAGTATCTATAGACCTGGCCCTGACCAACACCAGTCTAAAGAACGGATTTCTTTTCACTGTTCTCCTCAGGATAGGCAGGAGTATTCCTGACACCCAAAACCACAATGAGCAGGTGGGTCTTGTCACAATAGTATCCAGTTCTAAGAATGATTAGCCTCTTCCCATTCAGGGGGAGTAAGTTGCCAATATCTCTTAAATAGCAGATGCAAGCTCCAAGACCTCACAGGCCCAAGTAATCTCTATATGAAAATTAATTTACAGGTCAAACAGTCCAACTGACCAGTTTACACTCAGATAACTTGTATGCATAACAGTTAATGTCTTTCTCTGCACTGTGGATTCAGCTGTGCCCTATCTGTAAAGTGGTATGTCATTCCCTTGTCCCCAGAACCAGGCAATCCTCATTGGGTTTGCATTTAATTGCTCTATAAGTAAAGGAGGGTAGCAATAAGGTGAGATTAGTCTCCAGTCCCTTTTGTATGCATGTAACTTGGAGTGAGCATGAAGCAGAATCTAAATCTCACATTCTCGTGTAGTCTTGGTTCTTGCATGGCTCTAATGTTTGTGTTTTATATCATCTCATTTATTTCTATGATATCCATGTGTAAAGTGGCTACTATTATTCCCATACTATAGTAAAAGGATCAGAAGCTTAAAAAGCATAGATAATTTCCTCAAGACCAGAAGAGCATTACATGACAGAGCCAGCACACAAATTTGGGTTTCACTGACTTCAAGGTCTGTGCTTTTCCATCACATTCTTACATTGTCTCTAATGAATAAAGAAAGATATTCTGTGTGCAACTGACTAAATTCTGTAAAGGTCTAAACTTTTTTTTTCTCTTTTACCAGAGAAAAACTCTATGTCCAGGAAATCTAAATGTAATGCTACATAGAACATTTTGTTAAAATGTAAAACACAGTAACTGTTGACACATTTTCAAAGGTGTCAGTGAGGAAGATGACAAAGTAGTGGTTACTGGCCAAACGTAGACTGACAAACATTGGAAGTGAGTAAAGATGACAACACGGGACAACACAAGAAAACTCACACAAAATAATGTAAGTGATCAAACTGGCACATTAAATCCATGGAGACTAAAGACTTTCAGACCTCTAATTAGAATACTGTATTCTTACAAAATGTTTGTATATTTGGCTGCTACACATACACTTTTAAATGATCACCCTTGTTCTGTGATCTAGAGAAAACAGATGAACACTGGCTAGTCCCCAGGAGATAGCACCCTTCTAGGCCATTGAACAAAACTTTTGCATAAAGTAATTAAATGTATAAACTTGTCCTCATTAGAATTTTGCTCTAAATCAGTGCTTCCAAGTTATGGTTCAGTCTTAACAATGATAACTTACAATGCTCAAATTGCCTTCACATCTATTCACTCATTTACATCACATTCATTTACTCACAAGAATCCTTTCCTGTTGACAAGGTGAACACCATATGCCATATTTTTGAGATCACAGCATTGAATTTGAAATTAATGCATTTGCCCAGAGATTCTTTTTTCCATTATTGAGAAAGAATACAATTTCCTTACCCTTAGCCAAATGTTCTTCTAGTGATAATGGCAGTTATGATGACAAAATAAGAACATTACAAAAATACAATAGCCTTGAGTTTCCAAACACATGTGTGAAAATCACTATGGTGTGGGCTTAATGATGACATATTACTTCATCTAATCCTCATAACAAAGCTATGAAATGAGTATTATCTTATACAAAGCAAGAAACTGAGGCTGGGAAAGGTTTAAATAACTATCCTAGATCACACAGTAAAAAAAGTACCAGAGTGAAAACACACGATAGATGCTTCTCAAGGTAAAATTTCTTATTAGAGACAAATGTCAAAATCAGTCAGTGTGCTGGTCCCTTCTAGTTTTAGTGTTCAAAATAAGATAATGACTGTGTTCCAGTTAGGACATGAATTATTATCTCATAACTTTTTGATATTAAAGTCCTATATCATTGTTCTTTAAATACCATAAAATATTAGTTTACCTCTATTAAGACAAGAATTTTTGGGGTGTTTGGATATAGCTGCTTTGGAGTATCTTCTCTTCTGACTATAGTAACAAATGATATAATCTTTTTTTAAGGCAGAAGAACGTGTCCTTTTCCACCTCTGTAAGTCCTGTTCTCCCTGTATTTCTCTCCATATTTCCCCAGATCTTGCCTTCTTTCTCTTGTCTCTTGTTCTTTCAGTTCAGATCACCAATATACTCAATTACAAATACTCTTTGCCAACACAGTTCAATCCATAGTTAATAACCCAGAACACTAAAGTACTTTATTATGTGCTATGAATACAGCAATGAATGAAATGAACATGGCATCTCACCTTAAAAAGGTATTTACATAAAGACACTGACATTAAACAAATTCATTAATAACTGAATTATGGTCAAAAGGTAAGAGGGAAAAAAAAGGACGTAGGACCTTTAATAAGAGAGGTTCATCTAACTAGTAAACTCAAGAAACATCTCCCTGATGAAGCAATTTCAGCTTAAATTTGAAATATTAATAGGAATATGCATACAAATATGGAAAGAAACTTGTCCGAAAGCCCTGAGTCATGAAAGTCCTAAATGAAAGTTACTGGAGCTAAGTTTCGTGAAGATGAGAGTCCACTACATCACTGAAGTAATCAAAGTCATGTACACTTTATTCATGATAGTCACTTTATTTATAATTGAAAAAAATCATTTGAAGGGTTGTAAGCAGGGGAAACAGTGGAAACAGTGTCAGACTTTAATTTTTTGGGCTCCAAAATCATTGCAGATGGTGATTGCAGCCATGAAATTAAAAGACGCTTACTCCTTGGAAGGAAAGTTATGACCAACCTAGATAGCATATTAAAAAGCAGAGACATTACTTTGCAAACAAAGGTCTGTCTAGTCAAGGCTATGGTTTTTCCAGCAGTCATGTATGGATGTGACAGTTGGACGGTGAAGAAAGCTGAGCACCAAAGAATTGATGCTTTTGGACTGTGGTGTTGGAGAAGATTCTTGAGAGTCCCTTGGACTGCAAGGAGATCCAACCAGTCCATCCTGAAGGAGATCAGTCCTGGGTGTACATTGGAAGGACTGATGCTGAAGCTAAAACTCCAATATTTTGGTCACCTGATGCGAAGAGTTGACTCATTGGAAAAGACCCTGATGCTGGGAAAGATTGAGGGTGTGAGGAAAAGGGGATGACAGAGGATGAGATGGTTGGATGGCATCACCGACTCGATGGACATGAGTTTGAGTAAACCCCGGGAGTTGGTGATGGACAGGGAGGCCTGGCGTGTTGCAATTCATGGGGTCACAAAGAGTCAGACATGACTGAACGACCCAACTGAACTGAACTGAAGCAGGAAAGGATTTTCTGTTTAAAAGCATACCTGGGGAAAAATAGTTTAGAGACCCCCTAGACTATACTTGGAGATTAATTATGCAAAAGTTACAAAATCTTAGGAAAGAAATACTAGTAGATAAATTAGAATGGCATCAGTGATTATGGAGAAATAGAGCACTTGGTTAGGACTGAATTAAAGGGTTTAGTCTACACACAGTAATTATCAGAAGAGGAAAAGAACAAGAAGACCTGGGGCTTCCCTGGTGGTCCAATGGTTAAGAATCCACCTTGTAATGCAGGAGATACAGGCAAGATTCACAAGCCGTAGTGTAACTAAACCCATATACCCAACTATCGAGCACAAGACTTGCAACTACTGAAGCCCATGGACCCTGGAGCCTGGGCTCCAAATGAGAGAAGCCACTGCAATGAGAAGCCCATGCGCCAAATCTAGAGAAAAGCCCACACAGCACTGAAGACCCAGCACAACCAAAAATAAAGAAAGAAATATATATACTTTTAAGTACAAGAAGAATCTAAAATAAATTCAAATATATTGGTATAAGAAGTTGTATACAGAGCTTTGAAATTTTTGAAAGATTAGAAATAAAGCTTAACACATGTCCACTCTAACATACCAAAGAGAAATAAGGAAATTGATCTTAAAAGCCTGTGAAACAAAAGAGACACATGTAAAACCTACTTGTGGTATATTTATACAGCTTAGCAGTTAAAGGAATAAAACCTTCAGTGGATGCAAAAAACATGGATGACTCTTCAAAATGTTGTGTTAAGTGAAAGTTGTGAGACACAAATTACAATATTAATATTTAATTTATATAACTATCTAGAATAAGTAAAGCTAACTTATAGTGTTAGAAATCAGATGAACAGTTCTTAGGGACAGTCTGAAGCCTTTGGGGATGGTGGAAATTATAAGCAACCTGATTATAAAATGGTCAAAGACCATAGAAGATACAAAGATGGTAAATAAGCATATGAAAAGATGCCCCATATCATGTGCCTTCGGGAAAAATGCAAAAACAACGACAAAGCATTATACACTCCTTAGAATGGCCAAAATTCAAGACACTAACAGTAGTAAATGCTGTTGAAGATGTGAAACTATGGAAACTCTCGTTAATTCCTGGTGGGAATGCAAAATGGAACAGCTACTTTGGAAGATAGCCCAGCAACTGAACTTTTTGGTGTTTATTTGCCCAAAGGAGTTGAAAATTCACACAAAAACCTACACAAAGATGTCAATAGTCATTTTATTAATAGCTGCCCAAAGTTGTACAAACCAATATGTCCTTCAGTAGCTGAACATATAAATAAATTGTGATACACTCAGACAACAGATATTTAGTGTTTAAAAAATGAGACTTCAAGCCATGAAAAGACATGGAAGAATCTTAGATGTTAATTACTGAGTGAAAAAAGTCAACCTTAAAAGGCAATATTCTATATGATTCCATGTATATAATATTCTGGAAAAGTTAAAACTACATAGATACTAAAAATCATTGATTGCCAGGGGTTCAGAGGGAAGGAGAGAGGAATAGGCAGAACACATAGGATTTTTAAGGCAGAGAAACTATTCCATATGGCACTAAAATGGTCGGTACCCATCATACATGTATCAAAGCTCATAGAATGTGCAACGTCAGTAGTGTAAAAAACTGAGATTGAAAAAAAAAAAACAAAAAAAACTGAGATTGGTGATTATACTTTAGTTCATTGGGTATAATTGAATAATCTTGCTGCTAAGACTGCTATAAATGATCTTCACTAAGTATTTTTAAAAGTTGCATGTTATATGTGATTTGTCACTCAAACAATCTGCTTCTATTCCTGAAAATGTTCCATATCTTCACAACTGTTTCAAATTCAGAGGAGATTATTAACCTCCCCTGTGTATCCAGTAGCATTCAATATTTCATTCGCCATTGGAGCCTGAACTGATTTTCACATACAGATATTACAGCAGATTAACTTTATGACATTTCAACAAAACTTAAGTTTACGTCATTTGTGATTAGTAAACACAAAGGGTGAATGTCATAATATTCAAATGGTTTAGTATTTAAAGCACTTTGGTGAGTTCAAATGGGATAATATTGCTTTTGGAATACTTCTCAGAGTGTTGAAGAGGTTTATATATAATAAAATGGTTTGACTTTATATAAACAGTTGCATTGTGTTTACACTTTAGGTAGAAGTCACTATGTGCCCCAACATCTGTCAGTTTTTGAGTGGCTCTTACAAAGAGGACATCACATGCTGAAAACATAACTACACAGTTTGGTTATCTGTCCAAACGCAAAGTTATCAGAGCTGAAAAGGGACAGAGCAAATATATCACACACCTGATATACGGCAGGCTGCTACTATGAGGGAGAAAATTGCTAGAGTTCTATGCTTGATTAGAGCACAAGATGAATAGGATTTGTCTGATTTTAATCTTTAGACTCTAGGGATATTTTCCCATATTTACCACTAAGAATATTCACGAAATAAAACAATGGAATCATGCCCAGAAAAGAAAATTAAAAGTCCAACTTTAATTATTCATACAATTTAACATGGAAACTGGAAAACAAATGGCAGCTGGAAAATGAAATGAATGAAAGGGAGAGTTAATAAAGATGCCTGTTCTTATTAGGAATGTTTTATTAAAAGTGAGAAAAATGAATATTGCTAATGTAAATATAAGTGTACTTACCTCTTACCATGAAAACCAATTCAGAAGGATCAATAAGTGGAATGGCAACAATCTTAAAACTGACAACAATAAAGATATAAATAACACCAGATAATTTTGTGATTGCAAAACTTTCAGACTTCAGGATAACTTTAAGAAAAATAAAGGTGTGTTCTATCATTTTCTAAATAAGGGATGATTGGCCCATAATAAAATGATGAAAATTCACACCCACAGAAGAAAATGTTATAGCTAAGGAAAAGATAATCAGTATAATCACAAATCTGACAAATCCCCAGAAAAAGAAATTATCCACATATCTTTTTTTCTTCAGTATAAGTAATATCTTCTACTCTATTCATCCCAATCTATAGTTATCTAGTATAATCCCATAAGAGATAAGAGAATGATTTCACTCCTGTCTCAGTGGGTGAAAGTACTTCATCATGAGTTGGTTTTACATCCATTAGACTGACCCTGTAAAACTGTGTGAGTCTATATGTGATTCAGACAAAAAGAAAGAGAATTTGGAACTTATCTTCAGGTAAAATTCATTCACTTTCTTTTTTTAGGGTTTATTCTTTCATTCAAAATACCTAGAAATAATTTTTATGTTCTAATGCTCAACTACCTTAAATTTTATTCTAGACAACAGACATATAAATTGTAACCTCCTAAGAGCAGATGCAACATCAGTTTTGTTTACATTTTCCACAGCTGTTGGTCTGGCAAAAAAAAAAAAAAAAACTCACAATAATGTATAGCCTTTTCCATTCCTCAAGCTTTATTGAGGCCATCAGAGAAATAAATCAAAGCCACAATGAGATATCACTTCACATCTGTTAGAATGGCTACTATCAGAAGACAAGAGATAGTAAGTGTTGGTGAGGATGTAGAGAAAAAGGAATCCCGGCACACTACTGATGGAAAGGCAAATTGGGATAGCCAGTATGGAGAACAGTATGGACATTTCTCAAAAAACTAAAAATAAAAACACTATATAATCTAGCAACCCCACTCCAGGGATTCAAACAAAGAAAATAAAATCACTATTTCAAAGAGACATCTGAACCATCATGTTCACTGCAGTATTACTCACAATAGCAAAATATGTCCATTGACACATGAATGGATAAAGAAGATGTGGCATGTATATACACAATGAATATTATTTAGCCATGAGAAGAAGAAAATGCCATTTGCAACAACTTGGATAAACCTAAAGGACATTATGGTTAAGTGAAGTAAATTAGACAGAGAAAAACAAATACTATATGATCTTACATATTTTTGTGGAATCTTAAAAAAAATAAAAGTCTAATTCATAGAAAGAAGTAGAATGGTGATTACCAGGAGCTGCAGGTTGACAAAAATAGGGATGTGCTGGTCAAACGTTACAAGCTTTCAGTTATAATTAGTAAATGGATGAATAAACTACCAATCTTTAAAAAATTAAATTGTCAAGAGCAAATAGTCAAAGAACAAATAATTTAAAATCCACAAACACCATAACATAGAAAAGACAAACTTCTCTACTCACTTTTGTGAGGCTAGTAAAAGCTTGCTACCAAAACCTAAGAATGAAAAAAATTACAGTCAAATCTCACTTTTGCATTTATATGCAAAAATCACATATAAACTAATAACAAATTAACACTAGTTACGTGTAAAGAAATATTAAACTTTATATGATGACTGCAATGATAGAATTAGATATCTAAAGAGTATACTTTACAATATAAACAAAAAATATAAATTGTATCAACAATTAATCTAGAAATTTAATAAAATTTAATCTAAATTCATAATTTAAAAAAACACAGCAAACCATCTTAAAAAATGGACATAATGCAAAAAGTAACTATTTAATTGTTCTGCAGTGTGGATAGAAGCAAAAAGACTGGTTAGGAGGGCAAACTTTCTTGGAGAATGGAATATGGGTAGCTAACCAGTTAGGTTACAGTTTCCACCACTTTCAGACTTGAATACTGGGAGCAGGGAGCCTGCCGGCAAAATACTATAGATCTTCCAGCCAGGGAAAATTGAAAACTGAAGTCAAGAAGCCAGAAACTACAAACATAGTAGAGGAATCATGAGTGGGAATGAGCCACAGAGGAGAATCTTCAAACTTCCTACACATGTCTCTGACTGACTCGTCAACTACACATGTGTGGAATGGACTCAATGACAGGTAACTAAGGTCTGAACTAGGACCAGAATTGCTTCCCAAGAAACACAATTTAAAGCTCAAGCACAACTAAGGAAAACACTTATTAAAAAAAAAAAAAACAAGACCAACAACAACAACAAAAAACTAAATAATAATCATTGGAGGATAATAACAGAATTAAGAATCTGCAAAATATAATATTCATAATGTCCAGGATACAGTCCAAAAGTTCATGACATACCAAGAATTAAGACAATGGAATACAGTATTAGAAACAAAGAAATCACTTGAATGCAAAACCAAGAAAATCTAGATGTTAGTACGAACAGAAAGAATAGAGAAGTGGCTACTACATGTTCAATGAAATAAAAGACCATTTATTTAATCAATAAAAATTTAACCCCCCCAAAATGGAAAATCTCAACAAAGAAATAGAAGTAATAATAATAATAAAGGAATTCTAGGAAAGATAAGTAAAGTAAACATACAGTAGGAAACAGGAGAAATTATTTTTGATCTTGTAGTAGGACAATATTTTTAAGAGTACACAAATCACAAGAAAATTTAGAATTTGGAATTGATGAGAAATGTGCTTTAAAACACACTGAATTAAGGAAAATGCAATTCACAGACTGGGAGAAAATATTTATAATACAAATGCCTGATAGGGTGTGTAACCAGAACACATAAAGAAGCTTTCAATTAAATAATGAAACAAACTGCCTATTATGACAAGTATGACATTTAAATAGATAATTCATAAAATAATATACCTATATATATCCAATTGGTAGATATTAAAGTCCTCAACATTGCTAGATATCAGAGAAATCAAAATTAAAATCTTATGATTCCTCTATATACTCATTAGAATATCTAGAATAAAATTGATTTAAAATAACCAATGTAGATATGATACAACGGAAACTTTCATATATTGTCAGTGAAAACACTAAATATAGCAATTTTTTAAAACTGTGTTACATTATTACAGTTTTTATATCATTATAAAGTTTCAGTTCAGTTCAGTCACTCAGTCATGTCCAACTCTTTGCAACCCCATGAATCACAGCATGCTAGGCCTCCCTGTCCATCACCACCTCCTGGAGTTTACTCAAACTCATGTCCATCAAGTCGGTGATGCTACCCAGCCATCTCATCCTCTGTCTCCCCTTCTCCTCCTGCCCCCAACCCCTCCCAGCATCAGGGTCTTTTCCAATGAGTCAACTCTTTGCATGAAGTACCAAAGTATTGGAATTTCAGTTTCAACATCAGTCCTTCCAATGAACACCCAGGACTAATCTCCTTTAGGATGGACTGGTTGGAACTCCTTGCAATCCAAGGGACTCTCAAGAGTCTTCTCCAACACCACAGTTCAAAAGCATCAATTTTTTGGCACTCAGCTTTCTTCACAGTCCAACTCTCACTTACACACATGACCACTGGAAAAACCATAGCCTTGACTAGACGGACCTTTGTTGGCAAAGTAATGTCTCTGCTTTTTAATATTCTGTCTAGGTTGGTCATAACTTTCCTTCCAAGGAGTAAGCATCTTTTAATTTCATGGCTGCAATCACCATCTGCAGTGATTTTGGAGCCCCCAAAAATAAAGTCTGACACTGCTTCCACTGTTTCCCCATCTATTTCCCATGAGGTGATGGGACCAGATGCCATGATCTTAGTTTTCTGAATGTTAAGCTTTAAGCCAACTTTTTCACTCTCCTCTTTCACTTTCATCAAGAGGCTTTTTAGTTCTTCTTCACTTTCTGCCATAAGGGTGGTGTCATCTGCATATCTGAGGTTATTGGTATTTCTCCCTGCAGTCTTGATTCCAGCTTGTGCTTCTTCCAGCCCACCGTTTCTCATGATGTACTCTGCATATAAGTTAAATAAGCAGGGTGACAATATACAGCCATGACATACTCCTTTTCCTATTTGGAACCAGTCTGTTGGTTCATGTCCAGTTCTAACTGTTGCTTCCTGACTTGCATATAAGGGTCTCAAGAGGTGGGCTAGATGGTTTGGTATTCCCATCTCTTTCAGAATTTTCCACACTTTATTGTGATCCACACAGTCAAAGGCTTTGGCATAGTCAATAAAGCAGAAATAGATGTTTTTCTGGAATTCTCTTGCTTTTTCAATAATCCAACGGATTGATCTCTGATTCCTCTGCCTTTTCTAAAACCAGCTTGAACATCTGGAAGTTCACAGTTCATGTATTGCTGAAGCCTGACCTGGAGAATTTTGAGCATTACTTTACTAGCGTGTGAGATGAGTGCAATTGTGCAGTAGTTTGAGCATTCTTTGTGATTGCCTTTCTTTGGGATTGGAATGAAAACTGACGTTTTCCAGTCCTGTGGCCACTGCTGAGTTTTCCAAATTTGCTGGCATATTGAGTGCAGCACTTTCACAGCATCATCTTTCAGGATTTGAAATAGCATCTACTTAATATTCAAATCACACACAACCTAGAAATTCTACTCCAAAGTATTTCCCCAAGAATAATGAAAATATGTAGCCAAACAAAGACTTGTACATCATTGTACATAACAATTTCAACAATTATCACCCCCAAATGGAAACAACACAAATATGTCCATCAGCAGGTAAATGATAAACAAACTGTGGTATAATCATATAATAAAATGATGTTCAGCAACAAGAAATGGACTACAGATAACCAACACATCCCCAAAATGTTATGTGAGGTGGGAGGAAAAAGACACAAAACAGCATAAATTGTATGGCTTCACTTACATGAATTTATAGGTCAAGTACAATGAATATATACTAATAAGAATCAGACCAGAGTTTGCATTGCACTGGGCAAGGGTTAGCTGTCAGTAGCTACAGAATCATGAAGGAAATTTGGGGATAACTTAAATAATTCTGATTTTTAATTGGGGTCATGATTACAAGGAAGTAATACATTTGAAAAGCACATTGAACTATTTTAAAGTGAGTGCATACTTACTGCATGTAACTTATATCTCAATAAAATCAATTAGAATGAAAATTTGATATCACATATGTAATCCACACAATGTAATCCACAATATTAACAAAACAATAAAGGAAACTTCAATATCACAGTAATCCAAGTCTATGCCCCAACCAGTAATGCTGAAGAAGCTGAAGTTGAATGGTTCTATGAAGAATTACAAGACCTTCTAGAACAAACACCCAAAAAAGGTGTCCTTTTTATTATAGGGGACTGGAATGCAAAAGTCGGTAGTCAAGAGATACCTGGAGCAACAGGCAAATTTGGCCTTGGCTTACAAAATGAAGCAGGTCAAATACTAACATAGTTTTGCCAAGAGAACACACTGGTCATAGCAAACACACTCTTCCAACAACATAAGAGAAAACTCTACACAAGGACAACACCAGATGGCCAATACCGAAATGAAATTGATTATATTCTTTGCAGCCAAGATGGAGAAGCTCTCTGCAGTCAGTAAAAACAAAACTGGGAGCTGAGTGTGGCTCATCATGAACTCCTTAATATCAAGTTCAGAATTAAATTGAAGAAAGTAGTGAAAACCACTAGACCATTCATTCATTCAGTCAGTCAGTTCAGTTGCTCAGTTATGTCTGACTCCTTGTGACCCAATGGACTGCAGCACGCCAGACCTCTGTGTCCACCACTAACTCCCGGAGTTTACTCAGGCTCATGTCCATTGAGTCAAGAATGCCATCAAATCATCTCATCCTCTGTCATTCCCTTCTCCTCCCACCTTCAATCTTTACAGCATCAGGGTCTTTTCCAATGAGTCAACTCTTCACATCAAGTGGCCAGAGTATTGGAATTTCAGCTTCAGCATCAGTCCTTCCAATGAACACCCAGGACTAATCTCCTTCAGGATGGACTGGTTGGAACTCCTTGCAGTCCAAGGGACTCTCAAGAGTCTTCTCCAATACCACAGTTCAAAAGCATCAACTTTTCGGCACTCAGCTTTCTTCACAGTCCAACTCTCACATCCATACATGACCACTGGAAAAACCATAGCCTTGACTAGATGGACCTTTGTTGGCAAAGTAATGTCTCTGCTTTTTAATATGCTGTCTAGGTTGGTCATAACTTTCCTTCCAAGGAGTAAGCATCTTTTAATTTCATGGCTGCAATCACCATCTGCAGTGATTTTGGAGCCCAAAAAAATAAATTCTGACACTATTTCCACTGTCTCCCCATCTATTTCCCATAAGGTGATGGGACCAGATGCCATGATCTTGGTTTTTTGAATGTTAAGCTTTAAGCCAACTTTTTCACTCTCCTCTTTCACTTTCACCCAGAGGCTTTTTAGTTCCTCTTCACTTTCTGCCATAAGGGTGGTGTCACCTGCATATCTGAGGCTATTGATATTTCTCCCAGCAATCTTGATTCCAGCTTGTGCTTCTTCCAGCCCAGCGTTTCTCATGATGTACTCTGCATATAAGTTGAATAAGCACGGTGACAAAAAGATGTCCTTTTCATTATAGGGGACTGGAATGCAAAAGTAGGAAGTCAAGAAACACCTGGAGTAACAGGCAAATTTGGCCTTGGAGTATGGAATGAAGCAGGGTAAAGGCTAATAGAGTTTTGCCAAGAGAACTCACTGGTCATATCAAACACCCTCTTCCAACAACTCAAGAGAAGACTCTACACATGGACATCACCAGATGGTCAACACCAAAATCAGATTGATTGTATTCTTTGCAGCCAAAAATGGAGAAGCTCTATACAGTCAGCAAAAACAAGACCTGGAGCTGACTGTGGCTCAGATCATGAGCTCCTTATTTCCAAATTCAGATTTTAACTGAAGAAGGTAGGCATAACCACTAGATCATTCAGGTATGACCTAAATCAAATCCCTTATGAATATACAGTGGAAGTGAGAAACAGATTTAAGGGATTAGATCTGATAGACAGAGAGCCTGATGAACTATGGACGGAGGTTCGTGACATTGTACAGGAGACAGGGATCAAGACCATCCCCATGGAAAAGAAATGCAAAAAGGCAAAATGGTTGTCTGAGGAGGCAAAAACCACTACAATATTGTAAAGTAATTAGCCTCCAACTAATAAAAATAAATGAAAAAAATAAATAAAAAATAATAATTTTTTAAGAAAGCCCATTAATATCATGCATTGTTGAGATTAGACCGTAACCTTCATAGAAGAGATGGCCAATTTCGTTATTGTTGTTGTTGAAGTTGTTTCTCTCATAGACAATCCTCTAAGTTTTAAGAAGCATGAATTTAAAACTTTATTTTTGCTTCACACTTTCTCCAAAAATAAAGTCCTCTGGAAAATCTGTGTCCTGATAGATACTTACATTTTCTCCTAATCATCATACAGATTACCTCTTTCCAAGTGCTTTGGGGAATATTAATATTATATCCAATACAAAGTACATGAAATGCATCCAAGAAATATGCTGAAAGAAATATTCATCCAGCATAAGGGACAATGCCAAATTTGACAGGGGGTTGGCACTGAACACATTACTAGTAATTATAGCATGAAAACATGTTTTTGTCTTTATTGCTTTAACACATCTGAATAAACACAGAACTGAATCATAAAACACAGAAAACATTTTCCTTATGCCAGGGTATCCTCTGTCATTAGACTTAGAATAGGCCCATTCTTCAAGCATTTTGTGTGAAAGGCTCCTTTGAGGGACATCTTGAGATCCTTTTTGAGGTTTTTCCTGCATTGCTTAGCATTTCATGTAAACGGTAGGCCCAATGATAATTTTCAATATTTAGGATCAATACTCATCTAATTACTTTGATAAAAACACTGATCATCCTCCTGTTATTGTTCAGACACTCAGTTGTGTCTGACTGTTTGTGACCCCATGAACTGCAGCACACCAGGCTTCCCTGTCCTTCTCCATCCTCCAGAGATTGCTCAAACTCATGCCAATTGAGTCAGTGTTGCCATTCAACCATCTCTTCCTCTGTCATCCCCTTCTCCTCCTGCCTTCAATCTTTCCCAGCATCAGGGACTTTTCTAATAAGTTGGCCCTTTGCATCCGGTTTTGGTGTATTGGAAACACTGCCTAAATATTGGAGCTTCAGCTTCAGCATCAGTCCTTCTAATGAGTATTCATGGTTGATTTCCTTTTGGATGGACTGGTTGAATCTCCTTGTAATCCAAGCAACTCTCAAGAGTCTTCTCCAACACCACAGTTCAAAAGCATCAGTTCTTCAGTGCTCAGCCTTCTTGATGGTCCAACTCTCACATCCATATATGACTACTGGAAAAATCATCTTCCTGTAGGCAAGGGCAAAGACAGTTCCAAGTATAGTCTTATAAGGCCCTTATTCTTTTATTCCTTTTTAAAGGGGACATCTTTTATAAAAAATTTTATTTTTGGCTGTGCTGCGTCTTCATTGCTTTGCATGAGCTTTCTCTAGCTGCAGTGAGGGAGGCTACTCTCTAGTTGTGGTGTGCAGGCTTCTCACTGCAGCAGGCTTCTTTTTTTGTTACAGGCTTCAGCTTTAGTAGCTGCAGCACACAGGCTTATTCACCCTGAGGCATGTGGAATCTTCCCAGACCAGGGATCAAACCCATGTTCCCTGCATTGGCAGGTGGCTTCTTAACCACCCAGTGGACCACAAGGGAAATCCTCCTTTATTCTTTATAATCACGCTTTCTCTAAATTTCTTTAGATTAGCCCATCAATAAGAAAATTAATATAATGCCACCCAAGATAATTTTCAAAGTAACCCACAAAGATTTGTTTTTTAACCACAAAATAAAATTCAGCTAGAAATATGGACTTTTATTATTTGGAGTTTTTTTGTTTTGTTTTTTAAAGAAAACTTTTTGAAAATCTGGAAAGTTAATCTTAACTATCATTAGGAATGTAATCTAATGTTATGCAAATCCCTAGATAAAATCCTAATGTGTCATTTTCATTACTAATACTCTTAAAAGAGCATTACATATGCTATTACATATGAACAATGTAGAGATGATTTTTCAATCAGCTTTATAGTAGAAAAGTATTTAAACTTAGAGATATTAATAGACTAGCCACTCTTTTTTTTTCCCTATAGATTATTGAGTGCTTATGGGAACAAAGGAAATAAAAATGCCTTTTTCATATACCTATTAATAAAATAGGATGACTTCTTATGTTCAGTAGTGAAAATATTACATTTAATGGTTAATTTAAATACATTTTTGAGCACTTTTTGGTGTTAGAGTATAGTTTAGACACTGAAAAGTATAATGCTAAAATAACTTCAACACTTGCTATATCAGTTAGAACATTGGTTGCAAGATACAGAAATTTGAATTAAAATGTCTTATAAACAATAAGTGGATATATTATCTCAAGAAATGAGAAGTTCAGACATCAGGAATATTACACTGTTGGTGAATTTATACTCAGTGTCAGGATCAAGAGTCCATGTTTTTTCCATGTTTTTGTTTTGACATGTTTGTCATGATTGCTTGATGGCTACAATTCTGTATAGAGCCTACAACATCTAAGAAATGAAGAAAGGATATTTCTTACTGACTACTTTCTACACCAGTGGAAACTCTTAGCTTGAGAAAATTTCAAATACTTTAACATTGGCCAATAATGGTCACATTTCCTATCTTAATCTAATCCCTGGCAAGAAAAATTTCATAATCACAAATGCTTTAAAGTAATAATTTATCTGCTCCTTGGACTGCAGGTAGTATGATGTTTTATTAACATCTGGCCAAATAACAGAAATTTTTCCATCAAAATAATCAGATTGATAAAACAGGCTTAAGTACATTGCCCTGAAAGAATTAGTTTCTCAGGTAAACTGTTCTTGATATCTGGTTTTCCTCCTTTCTTACACTTCTCCCAACTCCAATATTATCTATCATTTGAACTCCTTTTCAGCATTCAATATTCAATTGTAAGTTAAAAATTAGATTAAAAATCTAATTATAATTTTTTTTAAAATCACAAAAACAAATCATGATAAGTCTGTGCATCATTTTGTTCTGAATGTACCAAGAACTGTTTACTATTTTAGAACATTTGTTCTGCAATGGTAATTTTGCTCATAATTTTTGAGTCATCACCACAATTCAACTGTGTTAGTTTAGATTTATAACAGACAGAGTGTTAACACTTTTGTTATGTCTTCTAGTACAGTTGTGTCTGAGTATTTCCATATTGAAATATCACTATTTTATTATAAATTGATATTTTTGTTTCTTATTTGAAAAATGAGTTATCATGAGCTGACAGCTTTCTGTTCTACCAGGATATGAAACTAGGTGTGAATAGGAAGAATCCATTACTGTGAGAATATGGTGAAAGTCAGGTTACCCTTGAGTAGCTCCAGAAGACATAGCTACATTTGGCTTAAATTCTACAGTATCACCACCTTGCTTTCATCTTACACTTGTGGCCCCATGAAGATTTTTTAATGACAAGTCTATGGAGTAAAAAACATTTGGCCTGATTTAAAGATGATTGCATGTAATATGTTGCCACCACGTACCTTCTACATGACCAGGAAAGACAGTGGTGAAGAAACATCCTACAAGTGGATGAAGTATGAGGTGGTACTTCTGATCACTCACTTTTGTTGTTCAGTTCAGTTCAGTCGCTCAGTCGTGTCTGACTATTTGTGACCCCATGAATCGCAGCATGCCAGGCCTCCCCACCACCAACTCCTGGAGTCTACCGAAACCCATGCCCATCAAGTCGGTGATGTCATCCAGCCATCTTATCCTCTGTCATCCCCTTCTCCTCCTGCCCCCAATCATTCCCAGCATCAGGGTCTTTTCCACTGAGTCAACTCTTCGCGTGAGGTGGCCAAAGTATTGAAGTTTCAGCTTCAACATCAGTCCTTCCAATGAACACCCAGGACTGATCTCCTTTAGGGTGGACTGGTTGGATCTTCTTGCAGTCCAAGGGACTCTCAAGAGTCTTCTCCAAGGATACTTAAATAAAAATGTGGATATACTGATTTATGGTATAGTTTTACACTTTTAAAAGATTTGTCAGGAAAATGGATAGAATATGTTTGAAACTTTGAGAACAGAAAGTCTAGAGTAGAAGCATATGGTATACTGCTCAAAATTTTCTGTGAAAATATTTGTTTCCCAAATGAATATTCACCAAAAGGCACCACTGCAGAGCAGGCTTCCCTCTATACATGACAGACTGTCTCTTTTACCAGGTACCCTGCTTCCTGCTTAACAGACTCAAGTATAAAACTTCACAGTGGCAAATATGGAGGTTATGAACAAGCTTAAAAAAATAACATTCCTTTCATTGAGTAATTCAATATAGAGTTCTCTTCATCATACTTTGTTTTAAGTAAACATCAGTGCTGACCTCCGCTTATAGCATCAAGAGTAGAAAATCTTTCAGTCATCTGATAGTATGTTAAGCAGGGTCATCATTTGTTCTTACTGAAAAAGAATCTTAACCTAGATAGACATTTGTAATGATAATCAGTAATAGCCAATAATGTCACCTTTTATCTTGATGTTTACTACACAACATTTGCCCCAAAATGTCCTGCTTGGGAAGTCCCTTCCAAGATGACTCAAGTAAAATCATGACTTCCATAATTTTACTTAGGCAAGAGTGAAAGAAACAAATCATACATGCTTTTCTTTCCCTTGTTGGAAATATAATTCACTAAACATTTTGCCCTTTCTTTTTTACCACTCAGGGTACTTTAATTAGTTATTCTAGCCTGCCTGAGACAATTACTTCTGAACAAGTGCTTTATTTGGGCTAATCCCAAGGAGCAAAAGTAAGAATAGAGAGACTGAGATAAGGAAAGAAAACTAATTATGAGTGCTTTATCAAGGGTTGCCATTACTTGACCTAGTTCTATCTGGGTCTTACCGTAGTTCTATTTTTTTTTATTTTTGAGGAACCTCCATAGTGTTTTCTGTAGTGGCTGCACCAATTTACATTCCCACCAACTGTACCTGGGTTCCCTTCCCTCCACATCCTCACCAACATTTGTTATTAGTGATCTTGACAATAGCCATTCTAACAGTTGTAAGGTGATATCTCATTGGAGTTTTGCTTTGTATTTTTCTTATAATTAGCTATGTTGAGCAATCTTTCCATGCACTCATTAGTCATCTGTATATCTTCTTTGGAAAAAATGTTCAGATATTCTGCCCATTTTTAATAGAGTTATTTATTTTTGATATTAATTTGTATAAAATTTTAAAATATATTGGATATTAACCCCTTAAGAGTTATATTGTTTGCAAATATTTTCTCCCATGCAGTAAGTTGTATTTTCATTTTGTCAGTAGTTTCTTGTATTGTGTAAAGGCTTTTAAGTTTAATTAGATCCTATTTATTATTTTTGCTTTAGTTTCCTTTACTTTAAGGAGACAGATCCAAAAAAATATTGCCATGATTCATATCAAACAGTATTTTGCCTGTTTTCTTCTAGGAGTTTTGTGATTTATGGTGGGGGCAATAAACTGATATTTAAGAAATTTGGACAAGTAAAAATTATAGTACCTACGAAACTGAAGGGCTTTCTGTGGATATTTCTAATGCATTGAAAAACAGTTGATGAAAAACGTGAAACTGATTACTTGACAATTAAAGTCATAGTTTGAAAGCTAAAGGATTTTCAGCATGTAAGTAGACTCTCATCCTAAGCAGCCAGAGTGCATGGAAACATAAGGATTTGACCCAGAAATTATTTATAAATTTGTTTATAATAGTGGTTACAAAAGTCTGCCAATTCTCAAAGTCATTTAGCATATTTTATGCACTGAGTTCAGGGTACTGGGAGAGAAGGGGACATTAAGAAATGAGACAGAGATATCTAGACTGATACTTTCAAAAATCCTGAATCTCTAGATTCTTCTGAGTCCTACAGTGCTCAGAAATGGCCCACTGCTCCCCATTAAAGGTAAATGCATTCCTTTGATTGAAGGTGATGTTGAGGCCTCCAGCTTACAAGAAAGCATGTCCCTTCCTCAGGATCTACCCTCACTACATATATGGACCACCAGGCTTGAGGATGCTAGGGAGTTTACATGGTCTGAACAAACAGGGGAAGAAGTGAAAGTTGAATAATTGGGGAATTTATAGGTATGACACTATCTCATGAAACAAAGTTTATCATCTTAGCAAGACCTCCAGAGTATGATAATAACACCCTATTAGGATGGCTCTTGGAGGTTAGAGAAAATGATGGCTAAGAGTAAATAAATAGAAATGTCAGAATTTCTATAAAAGACAGTTGAGGAAGAGATTAAAATTCTCAGGGAAAAGGATATGCTTAAGTAGACACACTAACTAAGGTCAAAAAAATTCACCAACTGTCTAAGTTTTATACTGAGGGCTCAGTAAAAGACACTTAAAAAAAAAAAAAGAAGAAGAATATCCTAGGGAAAGAGGCATTAACTATCACCAAGAAGCTCAATGTGATTCATTGGTATAGAACATAATAGAAGATGCTGTTTCAGAACAGTAAACCCTCATAGCAATGTGGATGATAGGAACCCTAAGTGATAGAGGCCAGATGGCAGTACTAACATGACTTTGAACGTCAAAGTGGGAGCCAAAGGGATATAACCCCTTGAGAATTAAGGAGATGGTTAATATATCACTATGTCCCAAGTTACAAACTAATGAGCTTCCAATAAAGAAATTCTTCAACCTAAAAATTAAAAAAAAAAAAAATTAAGGAAAGGTAGCCAAGATGTTGAAGTTGGCTGTCCTTTTAAGAATCAGTCCCTTGCCCAGTTGTTTGACTTAAGCCAGTTTCAACCTTGAATTTCATGACCACAGGAAAGACTGAGTCTCCATGAAGAAGGGCTCTTCAAATCAATAGCAAATCAATAGAATAATGACTTCCCCATTCTTTCTCCCAAAGGGACCTACAGTGGGTTTACAGACACAACAGCCATGGAGATAGCAATAAAGACTATGTATAAAATCCAACTGTAGGGACTTCCAACTTCTGCTGCTGACAAAGTCAGCAATAGAGATTAATTCTGAGCTCCTGATATAATACCATCTTTTGGGCTTCCCTTGTGGCTCAGCTGGTAAAGATTCTGCCTGCAATGTGGGAGACCTGGGTTCAATCCCTGGGTTGGGAAGATCCCCTGGAGAAGGGAAAGGCTACCCACTCCAGTATTCTGGCCTGGAGAATTCCATGGACTGTATAGTCCATGGAGTCACAAAGAGTTGGACACAACTGAGTGACTTTCACTTCACTTTGAAGAGACAACATGTTACTTGATGGCACGTTATTTACATTGGATCCCTTCCATACTGGAAAGGGCAGAGATTCAGCTTGAGTAGAATTAACACACATTCAGTAGGGTATGCTTTACTCCTTATGAGGCCTCGGACAAAATCATATCTGGTGTGATCCACTTATCCATGATCCCATATAACATGACTCCTCTTTATAGAAAAGAAAGTATGAAACTTAGCCGATATGCAAAGGTTTCTTTGGTTCTATTATCCATCTCACTGCCTAGAAATTGTTCACCTGATGGAATGACGGAAATGCCTTTTAAAGGCATAACTGAGACAAGTAAGTTTGGATGTGATAGCTGATAAATATGGGGAGACCTTTGTCAGTATTCACTTTTATGCTAAATCAATGATCATTTAATGTTTCTGTGTCTTAAATAGATAGGATAAAACATGGGTTTGGTTACCAAAGATAGCAGTCATTGTAGCCTTGCTTAGCATCAAAACTCAATGTCTTTGTTGGAGAATTTAAGCATCCTGTCCCCATGGTAATATGGGTTTAGACGTCTTGGTTCCCAGAGACAAATGTTTCCCCACAGGGAATAGAAAGAGTACCACTAAACTTTAAGTTACAGTAATCACTCGGTCACTTAAGTTTCCTTACATCAAGAAACAAACAGGCAAGGAAAGGAATTATCAGCTTGAAAGATATAATTGACCATAATCATCATGAGGAGGTAGGGCTGTTCTTAGATGGAGGGATAGTAAGGATTTTGTTTGATACTCAGGGTATCCATGTGTATGTACTTTGATATATGTTTGCCCATTTTTTAAAATAAATGGACAAATGCAATATCTATGATTTGAGAAGATGTTAAGAATTCTAAAGGATAAGGGTCTTGGTAGGTACCCTATACCGGCAGAAGTGCTATCCAAAAGAGGGCATCTCAAATGGACAGAAGTGAATGAAGACAAGGCATATAATTTTCACTCCTGAGACCAGCTACAGCTGGGGCTGTAATCTATCTCACTAATCTTCTTACCTCTCAAGGAAAAAGACCAACCAAAATCACAGCAGAGCTTCTCATTGAACTTATGATATAAAAGAAGAGGCTGAGAGCAGTTAAGAGTAGGACAGTAATAGATGGGGGGTGTGGGACCCAGATTACTCCTTCTGGACTGAAGCACTCATGCCCTCACTTGTTGGGAGTGCTGGTGGCTAAAGGCTCCCAGTTGAGTCTCTTTTTATACTGAATGGAGAATACCAAGAGGAACTTGGATTGCCACTACACCATATAGGAAGGGAGGAATGTGTTTGGAACACATTTTCTGAGGAGTCTTCTAGTACTTTGATGTCATGCGGTAAATTCAATGCAAAATCACAACCAACACAAACAGGCCCCAAAAGAGCTGTTAGTAGCTCAGATTCTATAACAATGTAAGTTTGGTTTGGGGTTACTTTACCAAAGACTGCTTACCAACTATAGTACTATTGAGACCAAAGTAAAAATGTGGCAGAAACCAATATTTTTTGAAGACTGTTATACAAGCTTCATTATACCTTCATAGCAGTATTCACAGACCTCCCTAAAGCTTCTCTAAATCAATAAGCCAAATGTGAAGACTTTTCTAAAACTTTCTTCAGGCTTCAGTTTCTCCAATATATCTAGATATTCCAGCAGAAGCCATTTAGTCACTATTTCTTTTATACCCCAATTGGCGCTCCTCTGTGCTTTCATTCCCCCATCTCTTCCCCCATTCTTGTGACTTCTAAAGCCTATATTAAATCCCTAATTACTATAATACTTAAATTGGAATAATATGACATGGAATGAATGATAACGGAAACTAAATTATATCCAAAACTGTGAAAAGCTAAAGCGGGACTTAGATGTATATATTAGAAAAGAATAGTTTATTATAGAAGAAAATCTTTGACTTTGAAGTAGTTGAAGATTTCTTTAAAAGGCAATGAGAACAAAGGTAAAAGCCAAAAAGGTAAAAGTGTTGTTTAATTGAACTTCAAATTAATCTAGATTAAAAATATCAAGAGATATCATTAAGAAAGTAAAAAAGGACTTTACAAACTGGAAAATACTTCCAATACCTGCACCCTACAATATATCTATACCCATATATATATACATATATATATATAAAAACTATATAAAACTATATATATATATATATATAAACTATATAAAGTTAATTGGAAAAATACAGACAAAACACTTTAAAAAATAGGAAAAGGACTTAGACAATTCTCAAAAGAGGGCATTCAAACCATGGACAGACTTTAAATATATAAATTATAATCAAAATGCCAAATTATTGCAAACCTATTATAATGACCAATTATTTTAGTTGACAAAACCATGTGTTGTTGAGAATGCAGAGCGAGTGGAACTCTGATGGACTGTTGGTGAGAGTGTGAGATAATAAACCTGTTTTTTAAAATTGGCATGATCACTAAAGCTGAACATACCTAGAACATGGCATTTAAGTTCTTTTTTTTAACTGAGATGATACACACAATAGGAGAGTTAAATGAGACTTTAAATAACAGAGATATGACTCAGTATCAAAACATACTAATAAATCAAAGGTTAGAGGTAACTACATAATGCAAGCAAAACATGAACTCCAAAACGTCTTAAACATAATGACTCATTTGTTGGTGCCTGATTCCAAGGGGCTGGGGATGTGCCTAGAAAAAGATAGAACCAGACATAGATGATTTTAGAATTAGTTATTGGGTCTGACAGAAAGCAACATATACAGTTCTTGGCAAAATCTGGGTAAACTGTGTTGGGTTAACTTACAGACATTAGAAGAAATAAACATAGGGGAAGGGGATCGATGCAACCTACTTAGATTTTTTAAATTATTTACAAAAATTCTTTCAAAATTTTTTTAAAGGATTACTGAATGAATGTGAAAAATCACAATAAATTTGAGCTTTGATGAAGCTGTTTAATATGTTTATATTGCTTTTAAGAAATGCTATGGCCAACATAGACAGCATATTAAAAAGCAGAGACACTACTCTACTGACAAAGGTCTGTATGATTAAAGCCATGGTTTTTCTGGTAGTCATGTATGAATGTGAGAGTTGGACCATAAAGAAAGTTGAGCACCAAAGAACTGATGCTTTTGAACTGTGGTGTTGGAGAAGATTCTTGAGAGTCCCTTGGACTGCAAGGAGATCCAACCAGTCAATCTTAAAGGAAATCGATTCTGAGTATTCATTGGAAGGACTGATGATGAAGCTGAAACTCCAATACTTTGGCCACCTGATGCAAAGAAGTGACTCACTGGAAAAGACCCTGATGCTGGGAAAGATTGAAGGTAGGAGAAGAAGGGGATGACAGAGGATGAGATGGTTGGATGGCATCACCAACTCGATGGACATGAATTTGAGCAAGCTCCGGGAGTTGGTGATGGACAGGGAAGCCTGGCGTGCTTCAGTCCATGGAGTTGCAAAGAGTTGGACAGGAGTGAGTGACTGAACTGAACTGAACTGATAGAGATTAGGGTGTATCATAATCTTTTCAAGCCACAAAGCCTATAAGATTTGAAATCTTGAAGTTGCTGGATAAAGTCAAACTTCTTGGTAAGTGAAGACAGTGATGAAATAATTATAAGGTCTCACAGCTCAGTACAAATAAGCAGAAGAGTGGAAGACACAATCTAGAGTAAGGAAGTTCAAAGAAAAGATTATACAAGCACAAAATTCAAATTATGTATAATGACCTATAACTCAGAATAAAGAGAGATAATAAAAGGAGTTTAAGTGCTATTGCTATTTGTTTTTGTTTGCTGTCCTTCTCCTACCACTAGTATATTAACCCTGTGGTGGTAATCAAAACATGTAGCAAATTCTTATGTGTTAAAAAATGACCATGGTAGACATAAAGTCAGTGTCCTGAATCTATGTAAAACAATGTGCTTCTAGAATCTGATGTAGACTCATGTAATATACTCACATGATGGCAATCTTTTAATTCAAAAAGATAAAATTATAGAAGAAATAGGATCAAAATCATGTAGGTATGAACATAATAGATAAATTATCAATGGATTTGTTTTTTTGCCTAACTCTGATATAGTGGTAGTAAAACATTGAAACTGGGCAAAGTTATCTTACAATAAGGATCAGGAAGCCCTTATTCAAAGTGGATAATAAACTTAAAGAACTATTTGTTCCAACAAGTGGCAATGGCAGGAAATTAAACTGGATTCAAAATGACTGTCATCAAATTGATGAATGATAGAACCATAAAAAGTTACTAAGAAAAAAATGGTACACGATTCAACTTTCAGGTTAAAGTAAGGAAAATTAATCCATATCACTAATGACAGGTAACTTGTGGTAATTATCCACAACAGAATTGCTTTGAACTGAGGTGTCTAATAAAAAGTCACCAGTTACATATGCCTATTTAAATTTAAATAAATTAAAATTGAATGAGAAAAAGTCAGTTCTTCAGTTGCAACACACACATTTCAAGTTCTTAATAGCTGCATGATGCTAGCAGCTTCAGTACTGGACAGCACAGTTTACAGACCATTTTCATTATTACAGAAAGTTTTACTGTGTAGCGCTAGGAAAATGACCAGGAATATTACCCAAACTCTTTTTGTTTCTATACTACTCATATACTACTAAAATACTGCATTTTATATCTCACTGAAAGATAAATTAGGGGGTTAAATATAACTTTCCAAACTCAATCTTAATGATTGAGTCACAGAAAAATAATGTTCTGTTAAATGTGAAAGGAAATTCCACGAAAAATGGTGGTGCTTTAGTTGCTAAGTCGCATCCAACTTTTGAGACCTCATGGACAGTAGCCCGGCAGGCTTCTCTGTCCATGGGATTCTCCAGGCAAGAATACTGGAATAGGTTGACATTTCCTTCTCCAGTGGATCTTCCCAACCCAGGAATCAAGCCTGTGTCTCCTTCATTGCAGGAAGATTCTTCACTGACTGAGCTATGAGAGAAGCCTGGAAAAAATTCTATAGTAACATCTCTGGAAAAATACTTCATTATTACATTTTAACTGGTATTGAAAAAATACAGCAAGCATACTGTTCAAATATGCTTACACAAATGTTCAAAGAGAAAAATGTTTTTCTTAGACTTCTCCATTGAAAAAATTACTGAGAAACCCTGTGGCATGATTCCTCGTACCTATAAATGCAGATCTCTTATATGCAAATTTATTCATCCAACTTGTAATTTGGTTCTGTTTTGAAGTATGATTTAATACAAGAATGATTAAGCTACAAAACTATGAGTTTATGATAAAAATATTACCTTCATTTTACTTTTCACAACAATTATGCATTGTATAGATGGTTAGTCTTATTTTAAAGATTACATATTCAGTAATTTGCTCAAGGATAAATAATTACTAGTCAGGCTGGAGAAGACTTATAGTAAAATTTGTTTCACTCCAAATTTTGTTCCTTTTCTACTATTAAAAAAATTTAAATACTTTCTTCTCCAAAATACTGTGCAAAACAATATACAAAACAGATAAACAGACACTTTCTCAAGCTGAATCTGTATGGGTGAATTATAGTCTACCACCAAAGTGAACATATCCAACTCCACTCTGACCCCCAAAGAGATTTGATATCATTGCACTAGGTTCTGTCACAGGCTAAGCACTATGCTAACTGGTGCATATATAACAAAACATGATCTTTTACTTAAAGACAGCTTAAATCTAGGGAAAGAAAAACTGAGATATTGAACCTTAAGTTGGTAGTTGCTCTAGTGCAATAAATGGCATCTTTGGTGAAAGGAAAGGGTCATACGTTTACCATGAGTTGTCAGAGATGACTTCTCTAATGAGTTTTGACTGAGATGTAAAACATATTTATTGAATTCCTTGTCAGAAAAGCATTAGAGAACTTTTCAGGCATGGATAAGTTCAGTTCAGCTCAGTCGCTCAGTCACGTCCAACTCTTTGCGACCCCATGAACCGCAGCACGCCAGGCCTCCCTGTCTGTCACCAACTCCCGGAGTTTACTCAAACTCATGTCCATTGAGTCAGTGATGCCATCCCGCCATCTCATCCTCTGCCGTCCCCTTCTCCTCCTGCCCCCAATCCCTCCCAGCATCAGGGTCTTTTCCAATGAGTCAACTCTTCGCATGAGGTGGCCACGGGTAAAGACATGTACAAAACCGAAGTGGAATGAGAAAACTGGCAAGTTTAGAACAGAACAACTATTTTGCTAAAGTGGTAGTGCAGAATGCTTTGTTGAGATAGTTCTCTATATAATACGTCATGAATTTCTAATGTGTAAAATTGAGCTAAGGGGCCAACTTAAGCAATTAAAGCACAAAATGGCACAGTTTTATTCGTGTGTCAGAAATATAACTAAGTACAGATATTAAACTGATCAAAGGGTAAGAAGTAGGGCAACCAGTAAAGAAACAATTACAACAATCCCAGAGAGAAATTTGGGGTAATGGATAATGATAAGTGTCCAGAATGTGGCAGAGGCAATGATAGTAGAAAGCAATTTGAATAAAATCAAAAAATAAAGATGCTGAGGTTTAGATGTACTATTACTGAAGATGCTTGTGGAACATTCTTGTGAAGACATGCAATAGAAAATTTGACTTAGAAGTCTGAAGTTCACAAGAAATTTCAAGTCTGGAGATTAAATCTAAAGTCAATAATATTTAGGTGGAGATGGTACATGTAGTAATGTGTAAAGAGACCCCTATAAAGCATGGATGATAAAAAAGAAAAAAAACTATGACTGAGCCCTGGGCAACACTAATAGTGTAATGGTTGGTTAGGGGAAATAACCGACCGACTGCTTTTTTCACTGAAGATGCCACTACTCTAGTATTATGAAGATCATCACATCATTGAGGTCACTTCGCAGTTTTTACATATTAGTATTAGCATTTTTATTAGCATCAAGGTGGCTAAAATACAAATACAGCATTCTAAATATTTGTGTTTTCCCTGTCACAATGTTATAGCTTTATCTTCTGGATGAGTGATCATTATGTAAGACAGCTGCTGCTGCTGCTGCTAAGTCGCTTCAGTCGTGTCCGACTCTGTGCGACCCCATAGACAGCAGCCCACCAGGCTCCCCCGTCCCTGGGATTCTCCAGGCAAGAACACTGGAGTGGGTTGCCATTGCCTTCTCCAATGCATGAAAGTGAAAAGTGAAAGTGAAGTCGCTCAGTCATATCCGACTCTTTGCGACCCATGGACTGCAGCCCACCAGGCTCCTCTGGTCCATGGGATTTTCCAGGCAAGAGTACTGGAGTGGGGTGCCATTGCCTTCTCCTTATGAAGATAACCCAACCTAAAAAGCAAGAATTTATTGATTTATGAGAAATTTCCAATCTGTACCTTCCTAAGGCCACTTTTCATATCTTTAGTTCTGCTTATATGTTTGAGCAGGTAATTAATTGGTAATTAACTTCATTATTTAAAAAATTAATATCTTTTACAGGTTGCTGTCAAATCACTAAATTACATATAGATACTTCTATATCCACTGGAAAAAGAATCACATTCTATTTTATTTCAGTTTTCAAATTGTGCTCGAGTGTATTTTTTAATTAAATTTGCCATGAGAGGCAGACTGTAAACATGTAGAAGTGAATTTATTTGAATAAGAACAAAGTTTCTTCTAAGATTGCAGCATATGTTTTGAACCCAAAGCAAAAACAAGGATCAAGATATGCTCGAAATACAAATCAAAACTAAAATGAGATATCATGTCACATCTGTAAGGATGACTTTTACTGGAAACCCAAAAAATAACAAGTGTTGGTGAGATGTGAAGAAAATGGAACCCTTGTACACTGTTGATGAGAACAGTGCAGCTGCTATGAAAAACATTATGATGTTTCCCAAAGTAAGTGAAAAAATGAACTATAATATAATTTACCAATACTACTTCTGGGTATATTCAAAGAAATTGAAATCAGAATCTCAAAAAGATATCTGGCTCTTATGCTCAAAGCAGCATTATTCACATAGCAAAACTATGGATGGATAAAGAAACTGTGATATATATGTATGTGTGTGTTTATGTCTGTGTGTGTTTATGTCTGTGTGTGTGCATTAATGAAGAATTATTCAACCTTAAAAAAGGAGAAAATCCTTACATTCATGACAACATGGATAAACCCGAGGCACATTATGTTAAGTGAAATAAGTCAGACACAGAAAGACAAATACTGCATGATCTCACTTATATGTGGCATCTAAAACAGTCAGAGTATAAAAACAGACAGTAGAATGGAGGTTGCCAGAGGTAGAGAATTGGGGAAAATAGGAAGATGTTGGTCAAAGGGGTTAAAAGTTTCTGTTATACAAGACAAATAAATTTCTTGATATTTAATTACAACATGGTGAACATTAACAATACTACATTGCATTCTTGAAATTTTTAAAGGATATCTATGTGAAGTGATGGATATACTAATTAGCTTGATTGTGGTGGTCTTTCACAAAACGTACAAATACCAAATCATCAAGTTGTACACCTTAAAAATGTTTAATTCCTATTTTTCAATTATATCACCAAAAAAGCTGAAAAAAGGCTAAATAGTCAATCAAGATATTTATGTTTAAATTTTGAGGAATCTGAAAGATTATATTTGATAGAAATCAACAAAGTGCATATGAATGTTCAATGACGGTACTTTTCATCAAAAAGCCATTTGTTTATGTGGCATCTTTTTCACAATAGCATTTGACAAACACTCATACAACTAAACACAACTACTTGGCTCCAAAGTTTTGTGATGTACAAAATCAATATATAACTGCAACTAACAAGTTATTCAAAAAAGAGTATTTTAGAGCAAGTAAGATAGTTCCAAAGCAGACAATTTTTAAAGGTTTTAAATAGTGTTAGTCGTATTATAATCAGCATAGGAACTTTCAGAATTAAACACTGAAGAAAACAACACTTACTTGGATGTGCTCCATCATGCTTGCTGTTTTTTAAAAAAAGTATAATTGATTTAGAAATACAATCAATAATATACACCAAACTAGTGGCTAGCAGTGTTGCTGAATAGGCTTCTTTTGTCAGACTTGCTTATTAAACAGACAAGAAACAGCTGAAGTTAGCATATAATATATTTGCATGTAAATTGTGTTTCTAAAACTATTAAAAATAGTTTATTTTAGTAGATTAAGTGTTACCCTCTTTAAAATTTACAAAATCAATTTGCATATCCAGACCTTTAAAACTGGTAATGAAATTTTAAATGGTGCATCCTGTAGATGAGTAATTATCCACACTCTGGTTTATTAAGTTCTAACTTCGATAATTTTTATTTTATTAAACCAAAGACATATTTTCAGTGAGGAAAATCATTTCTGATGGTACTTTGTTACACACCGTTGTGTGTTACAGAAAAAGACAATTTTAATTTCTTATAATTTCTTATATTATTAATAATAATAAGTTATTATTTCAAACAGCTTACTTTGAAAAATAAGGCAATGAAAGAGCAGAACAAAACAACTAAAAGAAAAATAGGTAACATAAGCAAGTTATTTCCCCTTTGTTCTTGAGTTAAAGGCTTTGTTTAAAATCCCAAGATTTTAGTCAATATCACAGTTTATACCTAAACAGAGCAGTTCCATAAAAAATTTAGAAACAAAAGGAAAAATGTCCAGTATGAATTCTATATCTAGACAGCATTCTGGTTTATACCATTAATGTAAAAATATGTTTTAAATCAGAAATACAAATGACAAACATCTGAATATATATTGAATATAACCTATGAGTTAAATATTCAATTAAATGACAATTAGGTACAGTTTGGCTGATGAATTATCATACCTTTTAATAATAATAATAATGTTGAGTAATGTTGAATAATGATGTTGAATAATGAGAATAATAATGTTGCCTAGAGTATAGTGAATATGTCCTCCTAGGTATTCATAGGTTGGAATTAAATTAGTACCTCTGGTTTGAAATCATCTTGGCAGTGATTATCTCCCCTCTCCCAGCTTCCTCCAACATGCCCCCATGGATCAGTATAGTACCTAATATGTAGCAAGACTTTAAAAAGAGGTTGCTATTGTGACCAAAAAATTTCATCTCTAAGAATCAATAATTAGGAGAAGGAAATGGCAACCCACTCCAGTACTCTTGCCTGGAAAATCCCATGGACCAAGGAGCCTAGTAGGCTACAGTCCATGGGGTCGCAAAGAGTCGGACACGACTGAGCAACTTCGCTTCACTTCATGGCAAAATGTCTTGTGTGAAACATGTTTTTCTTAATTTCCATGAAACAACATTCTGCAGTCTAATAAAACTTTTATCTACTGTACATAGAAAAAAAAATCAATAATTATAAGGAGTAAAAACTGGGCCACAGAGTTGTGAAAAAAGGTATTTAAAGAAAAAAATATCAGGAAGAGGCAAAACAGGAAATAGTAGATGTTTGACTACAGGTAAATAGACGACTACACAGTATTTCTATGGAAAAAATTCTGTGAAGCTATCTAAAATTATATTTTCTAAGAACATTTAATGATATGAAAAAATGCAATATATGTGAAGTGTGCAATAGAGAAAATAAAATTGTATAATCCAATTTGCTAAAAATAAAGAAGCATACACAAAGCTTAGAAAGTTTGAAAGGACACATGAGACAGAGGATACAGATAGATGATGACTGATGGCTAGACAGGTAGAAATGAGTCAGACAGAAAATTGATTGTTCCTTGGCAGAATTATGGGTAAATTTTATTTTCTTCTCTTTTGCCCTCCTAGGATGAGTAAGTATTTGTTTTATTGTTTTTTAAATAAAGAACATGCTGTAAACTCAAGGACATGCATTTTATTACATCATTTATCACATTTCAATTGTTTAGAAGAGTAACAGCTGTAGTTGTAACATTTAATAAATATTTTATTTTGGTGAAATCTGGCCCCTTCTCCATTTGGTCCTTCTTTCAATCCTATATGTACCTTTAAAACATGACTTACACAGAAATTAGCAGAGTATAGTTTTTAAATAATGACACTGCTCTTGAATGCAGCAATTCAAAAACAAAATGTAAGTTAATAAATTCTTCATAAAAATGACACTGTTTCACAGAAGGGCACTACCAGAGATTGCTGGTTGATTAAACTTTCAGCAAGATACATTTGTTTTCTAGTTCCATACTTATTGATTCTGTAGTAATAACTGCAATGCAGAATTACTGCTTGTACTACTTCAGCACAAGCCTGTTGTTTTCTTATCAGAACATTATGTTTCCTATTTTACTTTTTAATTTCCTAGATATAGCAAGAAAAAGAAAATGAGGTTAAAAAAAAAAAAGAAAACAAAAAACTGGCACCTGAGGCTCCAACTTATATCACCTAAAAATAAAATGGGAGATATAAGAGTTTATATGAAAACAAAGAAAATTTTAGCACATCAGAAATTGAAATTACAAAATTATATGCTGCTGAAATAAAAGTATTAACTTTAAGTATTTTTATTTCCATATTATAAAAATATCTAATATTTGGGTACAACTATCTCCTTTCAATGTTACTGATTTTCTATAATGACTCTTGTAATGGAAAACCTGGAATAAATATGAATTCTAAGCTGTGTATTGCTTTATTTTCCTTTTTGGTTTGCAAAATTTTCTGCTAGTATGCATTCTGAATCATGGTAACATATTCAACTTCCAGGGATATGAAGATTCAAATGAAAAAATAGTTTATTTTCAAATGACATCACAATAGGCTTGTTTCTAACACTTCAGTATCTTAGAATACAACAGCAAAGGGGACAAGTAGTAATAGTACTCTCTGTTCATTCTACATATAGTCATAAATTAATGTGGGGATGATTTCAGTTTTTATTTTTTAAAATTAGGACATAGAAAACTCAAGATGACTGTTAAACATTATCAGTATAGTGTTAGGAAATACAGGCAACCTATAATTTTTAAGGTGTTTTAACCTGTTTATCTCTCATTTACTATATTAATTTTGAAACATTTTGTAGGTAAATTGAGAGTTTTAAATTATCCCCTACATTAGTTTAAAGGAAGATGAATCCATTTCTTAGATCTTGACAGTTTCAATTAGATGTTACAGATTTTAACCTTTGTATTAATTAGCGTAGGATAGACAAAAAAAAAAAAAAAAAACTGGACCCAAATATGCAAGAGATCAGCATAAGAAAAGTTATTTCCTGTATTTTTTTTTTTTTTGAAAGTCACTCAGTCATGTACAACTCTTTGCTACCCCATGGGCTATATGGTCCATGGAATTCTCTAGGCCTGAATACAGCAGTGGGCAGCCTTTCCCTTCTCCAGGTGATCTTTGCACCCAGGGATTGAACCCAGGTCTCCCTCACTGCAGGCAGATTCTTTACCAGCTGAACCACAAGGGAAGCTCAAGAATACTGGAGTGAGTAGCCTGTCCCTTCTCCAGCAGATCTTCCCAACTGAGGGATCCGAAACAGGGTCTCCTGCGTTGCAGGCAGATTCTTTACCAACTGAGCTATTTCACAAAGTAGTCCATGGAATTTCCAAGTATACAGAGTATGGGAAGTGTCTCCACCCCAACATCATTAGAATTAAAACTGAGGACAACTTCTCTAACATCAGTTTGCAGTTCCAACACTGCCCTGGGGGTCATATTCCAAGTCAAGCAGCTCTCAGAACCCTGACCTTTTGGATTTTTATAGAGGCTTAATTACACAGGCATGGCCTGTGTTGGTCATTGGTGATTGAACTCAATCTTCAGCTCCTCCTTCCCAAGAAGTCAGAAGTTGTAGTGAAAGTTCCAATCCAATATCTTCTGCTTCTGTTCCAATCCTAACAGAAGCAGAAGATAAAAGAAGAAATGGCAAGAATACACAGAAGAACTATACAAAAAAGATCTTCATGACCCAGGTAACCATGATGGTGTGATCACTCACCTAGATCCGGACACCTGGAATACGAAGTCAAGTGGGACTTAGGAAGCATCACTACAAACAAAGCTAGTGAAGGTTATGGAATTCCAGTTGAGCTATTCCCAATCCTGAAAGATGATGCTGTGTAAGTGCTACACTCAATATGCCAGCAAATATGAAAACTCAGCAGTGGTCACAGGACTGGAAAAGGTCAGTTTTCATTCCAATCCCAAAGAAGGGCAATGCCAAAGAATGCTCTAACTACCACACAATTGCACTCATCTCACACACTAGTAAAGTAATGCTCAAAATTCTCCAAGCTAGGCTTCAGCAATACTGTGAACTGTGAACTTCCAGATGTTCAATCTGGTGTTAGAGAAGGCAGAGGAACCAGAGATCAAATTGCCAACATCCGCTGGATCACCAAAAAAGCAAGATAATTCCAGAAAAATGTCTACTTCTGCTTTATTGATTACGCCAAAGCCTTTGAGTGTGTAGATCACAACAAACTGTGGCGAAGTCTTCAAGAGATAGGAATACCAGACCACCTTACCTGCCTCCTGAGAAATCTATATGCAGGTCAAGAAGCAACAGTGAGAACCAGACATGGAACAACTGATTGGCTCCAAATTGGGAAAGGAGTACGTCAGTGCTGTTATATAGTCACTCTGCTTATTTAACTTATATGCAGATTACATCATGCAAAATGCAAGGCTGGAGGAAGGTCCATCCATTTTGGAAGGTCCAAAATGCAAGGTCCATCTAGTCAAAGCTATGGTTTTCCAGTAGTCATATATGGATGTGAAAGTTGGACTATAAAGAAAACTGAGTGCCGAAAAATTGATGCTTTTGAACTGTGGTGTTGAAAACAAATGAGATACTTTACTACTTGCTTGTATGGAACACAATTTTATTCTGGTGTTGTGAGTTTTACAATGAGTGGAAGACATAAAATATAACTCATTTCTGAGTATATTGATGCCTAGTTAGCTCCATCAGCTAATACTAAAGTTTATTTCTCTTGTCAGAGAGTACTCCTTTCGTCTGTTTTCAGGAATAATGTCTGTAGTTCACTGGAACCCTATATGTGCTGCCTTTGGTTCATACCTTTAACTCTTTCTTTGAGTCCCAAACCTATTACAGCACTAAAGAAAGACTGATCCATAAATAAATCTAAGTATGCTGCTTCTGTTGTTCAGTTTCTCAGTCATGTCTAATTCTTTGCAACCCCATAGACTGCAGCATGCCAAGCTTTCCTGTCCTTCAACATCTCCCTGAGCTTGCTCAAACTCATGTCCATTGTATCAGTGATGCAAGACAACCATCTTATCCTCTGTCATCCCCTTCTCCTACTGCCTTCAATCATTCCCAGCTTCACAGTTTTTTCTAATGAGTTGACTCTTTGCATCAGGTGGCCAAAGTATTGGAGTTTCAGCTTCAGCACCAGTCCTTCTAATGAATATTCAGGATTGATTTCCTTTAGGATTGACTAGTTTGATCTCCTTGCAGACCAAGGGACTCTCAAGAGTCTTCTCCAATACCACAACTCAAAAGCATCAAGTCTTCAGCATTCAGCCTCCTTTATCCATACATGACTACTGGAAAAACCATAGTTTTGACTAGACAGACCTTTGTTGGCAAAGTAATGTCTCTGTCTTTTAACACCCTGTCTAGTTTTGTCATAGCTTTCCTTCCAAGGAGCAACCATCTTTTAATTTCATGGCAGCAGTCATCATCTACAGTGATTTTGGAGCCCAAAAAAATAAAGTCAGCCACTGTTTCCTTTGTTTCCCCATCTATTTGTCATGAAGTGATAGGACCAGATTCCATGATCTTTGTTTTTTGAATGTTGAGTTTTAAGCCAACTTTTTCACTCTCCTCTTTCACCTTCATTAGGAGGCTCTTTAGCTCCTCTTCACTTTCTGTCGTGTGCATATCTGAGGTTACTGATGTTTCTCCTGGCAATCTTGATTCCAGCTTGTGCTTCATCCAGCCCAGCATTGCACATGATGTTAAATAGGCTAGTGACAATACACAGCCTTGAGGTACTCCTTTCCCAAATTTGAGCCAATCTGTTGTTCTATGTCTGGTCCTAACTGTTGCTTCTTGACCCACATACAGGTTTCTCAGGAGGCAGGTAAGGTGGTCTTGTATTCCTATCTCTTGAAGAATTTTCCAGTTTGTTACGATCTACACAGTCAATGGCTTTAGCTTAGTCAATGAAGCAGAAGTTGATGTTTCTGGAATTCTCGTGCTTTTTTGACAATCCAACAGATGTTGGCAATTTGATCTCTGGTTCATCTGCCTTCTCTAAATCCTGGTTGAACATATGGAGGTTCTCAGTTCATGTCCTGTTGAAGCCTGGCTTGGAGAATTTTGAGCATTACTTTGCTGGCATGTGAAATAAGTGCACTCATATGGTAGTTTGAACATCCTTTGGCATTGCCCTTCTTTGGGATTGGAATGAAAACTGACCTTTTTCAGTTCTGTGGCCACTGCTGAGTTTTCCTTATTTGCTGGCATATTGAGTGTAGCACTTTAACAGTATCCTCTTTTAGGATGATGAAATAGCTCAGCTGGAATTCCATCACCTACACTAGCTGCCAAGCAGAGGCAATATTGACTGCCTCAATATGGAATACTGTCTTATCTTCTCAGAAGGATCTTGGTGAGAAATGAATCTAAATCTAAGGATGGACTGGTTCAGGGAAGGGTAATCATCAGAATTCAGGCCTGAAATTGTAGCTCCTTTAGAGGACGAGCCCCAAGCCTCAGATTCTGTGCAGGTGGCTATGCAAAATGGCAATTCACTCAACCCTTCGAGCCAATGTTCCATTTGATAGTCATACTTGCATTTGTTCCATGTGATGTGGAGAAATGGTAAATAACCTTCTGAAACAAAGTGGTGGAAGATCAAATTGCCTGGGAATGAAAAATTAGTTTAAGCCCTACCAACTGCAGTGTGTATATATACATTGCCATCATTTTAATCTTCTATTTGGTTTATTTTTTGTCTTAAAGTCACGATAACTAGATAGGATGAACCAGGATAAAATATTTTTTAGAATCAAATTACTCTGTCAGTTTCTTCTTCTTAACAATAAAATTTCACTTTCATTGTGGAAAACAACTTATGTTCAATTTTTCACCAAAGTGTACATGCTCCTGCTGTCATTAAATTTGAAGTCATAAGACTGTTATATTTATAATACTGCAATGTTGGTTGAGTAAGAGAAATAGATGAGTACCATAGATCTGAGGATATGAGATATGATTCTGTCATTCATAACAAAGTCATGCTGCGTGTATAACATAATCTTTGTGTCCTGCCTATTTTGAAATACAGAATAAAATGTGTATAGAAAGGGATGTCATATTTATATAATTGATTAATTGTGATTATTTTTAGAGAAATAGATTTCAGGGCCTGAATATGTATATGGTATAACAGACCAACAGATTAAAAACAGCATGATGAACAATACTGTGTTTAGTCAGTAACTAACAGTTCACCAAAAGGAAATTGGATATAATCATTTTAATGGACATGTGAATACTTAGCCATGGTTGATGCCAAATGGCCACCTCCTCTAACGAACTTTCTTCCTGGTAGGAATTTAGTGTTTCGTAGAAGAGAGCCATAAAGTAGCTAAACAGACAGATCCTGGAGTCAAACAGCCCTGGGTGTGAATCCTAGCCCACCTCCCAACTAGCTGTGTTTAACATTTCCATGTTTCATTTTTCTCTTCTTTAATTAAAGTAATACCTGCCACATTCAGTTGCTATGAAGATGAAATATATTAATAGATATAAAACTCCTATAGGCTTGCTGTATATTGAGTTGCTCAATCATGTCTGACTCTGCGATCCCATGGACTGGAGCCCACCTGACTTCTCTTGTTCATGGGATTTTCCAGGCAAAAATACTGGAGTGGATTGCCATTTCCTTCTCCAGGGGATCTTCCCAACCCAGGGATCAAACCTGGGTCTCCTGCATTGCAGGCAGATTCTTAACTGTCTGGGCCACCAAGGAAACATGGAAAAAAGTCTTGCTTAACTAGAATGTGAAAATGACTGGAATATGGAACTTATCAGAAGTGAATTCATTCTCAATGGAATTGCATTACCTCAGAAACAACAAGCCCATAAAATCATTAACAATTTAGAAATTTCAGTGATATGGATATGAGCATTTAATTACTATTCTTGAAATTTTTCTATAAGTCTGATATATATTAAAATGAAAAATGGAAAAGAAGCTCTCATGTGCCAATAAGAGAAGAGTATGTGCTCATCAACCAATGAATGCCAGGAATTTCACCATCAGGAAGATAGTTGTCTGAACTGTGAAACTTCCAAGTTGGTCATTCTCCACCCTACTCACTTCAGAAGTGGCCACTGAAGATGTGATATTGTGATTTATAATAAGATATATATATATATTCATTTGTATTCAAAATCTCCAGAAAAGACAGCCATGAATGATACTGTCTCCTCATTCTGTAGTTAAGGAAACAGAGAAGCTGATGAGTGAGTTAAACAGATGATTCCACCAGTTGAAAAGGAATTTTTTCAAGACCAGAGATATACCACAAAATACAATTATTTTTTACTTTAGGTGAAGTGATGAGAAAATTAAACAAATTAATTATTACTACTCCCCCCAAGATGTCAGTTGCCAAAAGCAGATAAGATGGATGATTGTGAGTGCCTTACTCAGGTCTTCTACTTACAGCCTTTAGACATGGCTTAGCTGCCCCTCATTAATGGAGACTGCTGCTGCTAAGTCACTTCAGTCGTGTCGGACTCTATGTGATCCCATAGACGGCAGCCCACCAGGCTCCCCCGTCTCTGGGATTCTCCAATCAAAAACACTGGAGTGGGTTGCCATTTCCTTCTCCAATGTGTGAAAGTGAAAAGTGAAAGTGAAGTTGCTCAGTCGTGTCCAACTCTTAGCGACCCCATGGACCGCAGCCTGCCAGGCTCCTCCACCCATGGGATTTTCCAAGCAAGAGTACTGGAGTGGGGTGCCATTGCCTTCTCTGTAATGGAGGCTACCTAACCTTAAAGTAAGGTATACTCTAATCAGTGAATTAGATCACATGAGGGTACAAAACTGATCCATAGCAAAAGCCTCATCTTCAGTGCTGAGGAGCAAAAGCCACGAGGAAATGTAAAAATGCTTGTTTCTTAAACCTAATCTAGAGGCTGTGTTTGGTTATGCTCTATTCTTTTCACATTTTTGTCATCTTTAAGTGGATCTAAATCTAAGTAATATCTGCAAACAGACTAGTAATGAGTTTCCCCAGTGGCTCAGATGGTAAAGTGTCTGCCTATGATACAGGAGATCTGGGTTTGATCCCTGGGTTGGGAAAATCCTTTGGAGAAGGGAATGGCTACCCACTCCAGTATTCTTGCCTGGAGAGTTCCATGGACAGAGAAACCTGATGGGCTACAGTCTATGGGGTAGAAAAGAATCGGACATGACTGAGTGACTGTTTCACTTTCACTTTTTTTCAAAGAGAGTAAAGCATTTTAATCAGTACTCTTTTAGTCTCAGAATATTTCCAGTGTGTAGGGGTGGCAGGGTTGGGGGGGGGGGGCGGGAAGAAGGGGGAGCTTTTCTCTAAAAACTTAATTTGAATAGTAGGGTGGAAATGGTTAATGATGTATTTCTGGAACTGCTTATCTAATCTAATGACAATGCCAAGGGCTTACTTTAGAAAGTTCAACATATTCTTTTGATTAATTTTTTACTATATCATTAATAATTACAAATGAATTCTGAATGAAAAATGGTGTGTATCTTTCTGTTAGCACATTTTCTTGACCCCTATTTCCAGAGATAACAATTTCCAGTTCATTCCAAGTTTTGATAATCACCTCTCTTAAGGTCAAGGAAAAGATACAATAATGAGAAAATAGAATAAACAGCAGCTAATGGAAGAAGCAGTCCATAAAAAGCTGTAATGGTAATTCTACCCAGACAGCAAAGGAATGCAGCATTTTCACTGAGCGCTACCTGACAGATTCAATAATCAAGGGAAAGCCTTAATTGATGACACTTCATTAGCATAATGAGTTGAGGCTGGGAAAAGAGAGTCCCTTATTAATTAATCAAGCAAAGCACGAACTGTTTCAGTCTCCTACACTCTGCCATTTTCCATTAATCAAGAAAATGTGTATTAAACTCATTTGAAATCCTGGCATGTGGATTATCATTCCAAGGAAGAGCAATGGCAAAAAGGTTTGCCCAGCTGCACACATCTGCTCTGGACTTATGCATGCCTCCAGTTCAGATCCGCAAGGCTGAAACCATGCACAGAGGGCCCAGAGTAAGCGGTTCTCTAAAACATGTAAATCACCATCTCATTAGGAAAATAAACAAAACCCCATCATCTTCACTAAGAAAAAAAGAATTAACTTCATTTGCCATTCCTTCACCTATTGTCCAAAACCTCTATTGCATGAAATATTATCAAATATGCACGTAAATGAAATCTTTATAATAACCTGTTCAATGTCCATACAAGATTCTGGATTCAGTATTTCTGGCTGTTCATACTCTATTTGGTCATGGGAGAAATGATTATTGGTAGTGGGCTCTGGTACAAAGAAGTGATACACACCCTAGCTTCCCAACTAACCACAGGCACAGGTGTTGAGAATCAATGCTAATGAGGTTAACAAGCCAAGATCAAAATTGTGGAATCCCTATAGCAGAATGGACTTCAAGGGAGGTTAAAACCACAACTCTATTATTGTAAGGTCACTTCCCAGTGATGTCTCTTATAATCAGGGGAGAGGTGACTGTCAACATATTAATAAGATAATGAGAGTTAACATAGAGTTTTGAAAACAGAGCACTGGAAAAGAAATCTATAGACTGAAATTTACATCTAGCTTTGACAGCTACTAGCTACCTACAGGACTTAGTTCAACCCTTTGGTGAGTAGGAACTTAAGTTTACCTAACTTATACTGTAATGAGTTTGAACTAGATGAACTCTTAAGTCAATTCTGACTTATAGTCTCAGATCAGATGCTATTAAGTAGGTCATTCAAAGCAGGTAAGGCTCTGATTTACTCATTGACCTACCATGCAATTTCAGAATGATGATTTAATCAAACTCCTTCCTTGCTTCATATCTTTCTGTGGTAGTGCTTCCATGTACTATTGTGCCAATTGTACCCCATCCAGTTGCAGGGGGCATTCTTTGCAAAGATTAAAAGTGACCAGTGTTCTGTAAAGTTATGCGATGCCTGAGCTTAATGGCCATATATGACGGCCATGAAAAGCCAGTCTTGTAAAATCAAGGTCAATTTCAATTTCATATTTATTTATGTTTGTTCCAGTCCAAAGAGGATTTGAAGAATTATTCAAATCTTAGTGGTTCCAGAATAAGTGGAAAAATAAAAACTCTGATCAAGCAGAACATAATTTTATCCATTGCCTATTTATCAGCATTATTGTTAAGTGCTTGATATTCAAAAGAGAAATTTGTTTGACAGAAGAGTGATTCATCTAAATATTCAAGTGGGTGCATTAAGCCCAGTAACAAAATAAATTCATATCTGAAGCACTCCTGGCATTCTAGAACTTAAGTGCAGTGATATACAGATCACCAGAAAAGAGCCATTACCACTCCAGGGGCTCTTTCATGTCAGCCAGATTGGTCCCAAGTGCTGAACATTAACTGTTTGAGCTCTGAGTGGAGATGAGCACTACCTCCTTGCAGTGCAATAACCTGTATCAATTTGGAAAGAGTGTGGCTTTATGATGAGAAAGATTTTATAGTAATAATTGCATTTTGCAATTCAAAAATGGCTGAAGCCATCACCTAAAAACATGGAATGATAACCAGGGATTGCATGGTCTTCCTTGCCATTTTTTTCTTATAAATATTTTACTGATTTTTGTTTTTAGGCCCATGAAGTTTCCCTGTTGTCCATAAAGCTGGTTTAATGTATACAATAGACTTTGCTTTATGCATATAAAATGAAACCTCTCTGGTATAGTAGAAATATAAAAGAAAATGCTTATTATGAGCAGGATCTATTTTTGAGTTCCAACTATTAACTTTTCAGAAAGACTTTCAGATCTTTTCACTATTGGCTGAATATGCTTGCTATGTGCTATTTCTGTGTACATGTACTATCAGTAAATAAAGAAACATCAAAACTAATTTTAAAATGAGAAAGCATTATACACCAAATGCAAAAGTTAGCATAATTAAAAACAAACACAAAGGAAAGAGCCAAGACATAGAGTGATCACAATTCTTTTTTTTTAGATACTGAGAAACAATATCAGATATAGATGTTTATTTCAATAAATAGCAGGTAGCTACATTTTGGTAAAGAATGATTCTCCCCTACTGCTGTGAAAATAATAAATTCCTATGAAAAGGTAAGAATTGAGATAAATTAAAAAGATGGAACCCATTATCTTGAGACTATAAACTAAGGCTGAAAGAATTATTTCACATAAAATAGAGCAAAATAACAGGGCTATTTTAAAAATTCTATAGATGATTAATTTAATAGAGACTTCAATGTTTTCCAATTTTAAGTATGTTTATTTCAAAATAAGGGTTGAATTTCAGAGAGGTGCTAAGTTTAAGGGATTGCCCTGCAACCTTTGAATTATTTTACTTCTTTTGAAAAAGCCAACCACATTCATCAAATATGAACTTAGTTTTTGTTTTTGGAAGATGCATTATCCTTTTCAGGCCAATTAAAATTTTAGAATATAAAATTCTAATAAAGTTAGAATTTTATGTGCCATAAGAGCAATGCCAAAACAAGCAAAACCACTCATAAACTATGTGTAACATCTAAAGTACATCTGGAGAGAAATGAAATAAAAATTATGTAAAAATCCAAAGAATATTATTACAGAGAAAGACAACTTTAGAATAACCTCACAGCATGGGAGTGGATTCCCTGGCAGCTCAGGTGATAAGGAATCCGCCCACAGTGTGGGAGACCCAGGTTCGGTCCCTGAGTTGGGATGATCCCCTGGAGAAGAAAATAGCTGCCTATTCCAGTATTCTTGCCTGGAGAATTCCATGGACAAAGGAGCCTGGCAGGCTACAGTCCACAGGTTCCCAGAGAATCAGACACAACCTAGTGACTATCACTACCACTACAGCATAGGAAAGGTAATGACATATTTAACTTTGTATTTGCTATTCTCCATGAACCTGTAGGAACAACAGGAAACACAGCAGAAGAAAATGAACTATTTTAGATAGAAAGCACACCGGGAAAGATGTAGATATTTACTGTCTCTGAGAGTATTTTCCACTACGTCCAACTCAAAATTAAACAGAAAATAATGCACTGAATACTGCTAGAAAAAAGAAAAAAAAAAGGCCCCATCTATAATCTCAAAGCCTTTTGTTTATTTAATCACACAGCACATTCTGTAGTCAACAGGTAAGAAGTAAATTACCTTTGAAAAGGTGAATGTGTGAGTTGCTCAGTCATGTCCCACTCTTTGTGACCCATGGGCTGTAGCCCAGAAGGCTCTGTTTATCATTTTTAATGTTTCCGGAGGAGCCCCTGGATGGGGCTTCGCAGGTGGTGCTAGTGATAAAGAACTTGCCTGCCAATGCAGGAGACACAAGAGACATAAGGGTTCGATCCCTGGGTCTGGAAGACCCCCTGGTGGAGGGCATGGCAACCCACTTCAGTATTCTTACCTGGAGAATACTATGAACAGAGGAGCCTGGTGGGCTACAGACCATTGGTTGACAAAGAGTGGAATACACCACAAAAGGGTCCCCTGGATACACTGAACTAAACAAGATACTTTATGGACAGAAAGGCTCAAGTCCATAGAGGAGGAGTAATGCTGAAGTGACAAAATGAACAAGTGATGAAGGCAGAAACAAAATCCCTGTTTTCTAAATGTCAGATCACTTCTTCATGCTAACTCCTCTTTTGTTGCTTTGCTGAGACCAACAAGTGTACCTGATGATGTGCTTGGAGAACTGTAAGGGCAATTTATGTCATGTTAACAGGATGACTAAGAGAATGAAAATGAATAGATCTTTTCTTGATACGTTTTATATGTGGATTTGGGGGTGCAAGAAAGACTCTAATAACATCAATGCGAAGAACCACAGCTTCTTAGCGGTTATGAAAGAATACTGGAATGGGTAGCCTTTCCTTTCTCCAGGGGATCCTCCCAATCCAGGGACTGAACCCAGGTCTCCCACATTGCAGGCAGATTCTTTACCAGATGAACCTCAAGGGAAGCCCAAAAATACTGGAGTGAGTAGCCTATCCCTTCTCCAGGGGATTGTCCCAACCCAGGAATCAAATTGAGGTCTCCTGCATTGCATGCAGATTCTTCACCAAGTGAGCTATGAGGGAAGCTATACAAAAATTATATTTTGATCTATCTTTACAAATACATTTTTAAAGGGTGTGATTATTCTACCATATTATTATATCAGAATCTTACGTGGTTATAACTACTATGTATATCTTACTCCTGGAAAAATTTGGGGCTGTGACATAATTAAGAATTATGGTTATAGCTGTATTTAAGGAAGCTACCAAGAGATTCATGTTTTACAAAGCACTTATTTCATAAAAGTTTTTATGCCAAACCAAGAGCCAAAATTTAAGACAAAACATAGTTTTACAAAGATGCAGACAATTGTTTGGCTATTGTGATTCTTTCTAGGAAGAAAATTAAAATTAATTTTAAAAAACTGGCTTTATTCAGGACTTTATTCTTCATGTATATATGTATGTATATATTCATATATGTATATATTCATATATATACATATATATTCATATATATATGTATATATATATATGTACACACACACATACACACACATATAAAATTTCCTGAACATACAAGTGAGGGAGAAATGAAAATATTGGAAGAAGAATTAAGCAGTTTAAGGTCTAAAAATCTTTGTGAGTTATGATGTGAGCATCTTTACTCTAGACAAGGCTAAAGGGTAATTATATTCCTTTAATAATTTTGGTAATCTCAAGTCATCTCACTTTCTCTATGGTTCTTACAAAGGAAATTATTCACATTTTTATAACCAGGTTTCACACTGAGAACAGTAAATAAGGATGTTACAGTGCAAGGAAATTCACCACAACTTGGGGTCTTTATTAAAGTGTTTAATTACCTGAATTGTTTTAGAATGTAAATTCAGAATATTTCTGATTATAGAAACTTTTAAAAGTTAAGTTCATTTTATATAAAATAGCAATATATTCTAGATTCAGCCTTCAACCAATAACTTGATCCAAGTGTGCTCATGGGGAAAACGGTACACAATTTGAAACCAATGTTGTACCAAGAAATTCATATGCTCATTCAACCAGAGACTGGTCAAATAGGAATGGATACTGATTTTTAATTGTTTTTTTCCTCCACTAACTTATTACTGTATTAATTATTGGCTTTCCTCCACTGGTACCTTTCATTGGTCCTTTTTCACTGCCTTCTTCCAAACCCATGAAGTACAGCTGATATAAAAACAAGTGTGTAAACACAAGTCATTATATTTATGAAGATGTGATATCTTGGGATTAACCTTGTAAATCCTATCATTTTGTGACAGTTGGTGTATAAAAATTTGAAATCAGTGTGTGTGTGTGTGTGTGTGCATGTTAGCATTTGTGTGTGTAGAAGCAATGCTATATCTTCAAGCTTGTTAAGTCAATAGATATTGACAACTAGTAGAAACTAATAGATTTAAATTCTGTTTCAAACTGAAATTGAGATCATAGCTATCTATCAGTTTCATAGAAGAACCTAGTAGATTAAATCAGTTATAGCACTTTAAATTTCTTGAATAAAATTTATGTACTGGTAAGTGAATTCTGTCCAAAAATAAAAAGCTCTAGAAAAATGGAAAACAAGTCTAATATTTTGATACAATAACTCAAAGGGGAGGGAATAAATATTATCAATTATATGTTGAAAGAACTAATAATTCTTAGAATATGTGAAACAATCACAGCCATAATGTGTTCATTTTAGATTTTTAAAAAATAGTTCTTCCCCCAAGGTCCTTGCTATTATTACAATAACATAGTATAAGAAAATAGAACCACCATCATCATAAAGAGAGTCTATTATCAAGACGAATATATGAACCACTCTTAGGCACAGAGCACAATTTTAAATAAGATATGAAAAAGGTTCTGCCTAAAGTATGAGTGGTAAAGGATTCTTTCAGAAACAACTTCATTGGAGAATTCATGGACATATAAGGAAGCGTGTAAGTGCATAAAAAGACACAAAGACTTTCTCCACCTGAGAAAGATAGAAAGTACTCTGTGTGTGTGAATCAACCCTAAACCATAAGATTGATGTTCTACCTCTTATTTGTTCAGTTCCAATCCATAGTATCTATTTATTTAGAAAATGTGCTGCAATCTTCACTGTTTTCTCCTTTTTCAAGTAGGATCAATTAATAATTCTTACTGATGTTGCCCTACCTCATGTCTCAACTATTTATTCTTTGTGATTCCACAGATAATCTTAGTTTAGGCTGTCTTTGCCTCCCCAGAGTAATAGGAGAGAAGTGACTAATTACAGAGGTCACATTTTGAGAAGGTGGAATCCATGTCACACCTGACAAGTTTAATTGGAAAAGAGACACTTCATCCAAAGTTACTGAGGGAAAATCAGACAAGTGTAGGTGATTACAGATGCAGGTGAGTTGACAGTTTTGCATTGGGAAGGTGAAGAGAGTAGATGTATGATTGGATCTTATTTATTGAGTACAAAGTTTGGTCATCAGTGGAGGGAAGAGTAGAGCGGGAGATAGGAACAGAACATAGAGGGAAAATAAGATGATATCAATGGCTGTTTTGAAGCCTACAAAGCAAGCAACTATCAACCCAATTAAAGATGTGAAACAAACCTCTTCATGCACCTATTCGCTTTCAAATTAAGTAAATATCCACTTATATCAGCAGGTAATGGACAAAAGAAATAATTGCAGATAATATAACGATATTATATATAACAATATATACATAATGATATAAATATATATAACAATATATAACGATATTATATATAACAATAAGCCCTAACGAGGGCTTCCCTTGTGGCTCAACTGGTAAAGAATCCACCTGCAATGCGGGAGACCTGGGTTCAATCCCTGGTTGGGAAGATCCCCTGGAGAAGGGAAAAGCTATCCACTCCAGTATTCTGGCCTGGAGAATTCCATGGACTGTATAGTCCATGGGGTCTCAGAGAGTCCGACACGACTGAGTGACTTTCCTTTCACTTCAATCAATATTGTTAAGGGCTTATTGTGATAGCGTATAAATTGTTCTCCACTAGTCTTTCTAATAAGTAGCTCTAGAGTTACCACAAGAAAACTGTATGACAAACTACTTCCCATACATTATCTTAATAAATTTGCTCAATAATTTCAAGTTCCAAAAGGGAGCATTTGCAACCTAAGGCCATCTCTGCCTTTAATGCACTATGACTTTGCCTCGGTCAGGTAAATGCAGATGTTCCCTTGCTTCACTTGGTTCTTGACAATAATTCTCACTATTTTTCTCACTGAGAAAGCATGGAACTCTACTCAGTCATGCTGTGAAATACATCTCCTAGTTTGTATTTTAAGGTAAAGAAGACAGAAGCATCATTTAAATTCATCTTGAATATCTATTTTTTTTTTAAATTTTTTATTAGTTGGAGGCTAATTACTTCACAACAATTCAGTGGGTTTTGTCATACAATGATATGAATCAGCCATAGATTTACACGTATTCCCCATCCCGATTCCCCCTCCCACCTCCCTCTCCACCCGATTCCTCTGTGTCTTCCCAGTGCACCAGGCCCAAGCACTTGTCTCATGCATCTCATCTGGGCTGGGGATCTGTTTCACCATAGATAGTATACATGCTGTTCTTTTGAAATATCCCACCCTCACATTCTCCCACAGAGTTCAATAGTCTGTTCTGTATTTTTGTGTCTCTTTTTCTGTTTTGCATATAGGGTTATCGTTACCATCTTTCTAAATTCCATATATATGTGTTAGTATGCTGTAATGTTCTTTATCTTTCTGGCTTACTTCATTCTGTATAAGGGGCTCCAGTTTCATCCATCTCATTAGGACTGATTCAAATGAATTCTTTTTAACGGCTAAGTAATATTCCATGGTGTATATGTACCACAGCTTCCTTATCCATTCATCTGCTGATGGGCATCTAGGTTGCTTCCATGTCCTGGCTATTATAAACAGTGCTGCAATGAACATTGGGGTGCACGTGTCTCTTTCAGATCTGGTTTCCTCAGTGTGTATGCCCAGAAGTGGGATTGCTGGGTCATATGGCAGTTCTAGTTCCAGTTTTTTAAGAAATCTCCATCTTGAATATCTAAATGACAACTATTAGACTGGGGTACAAAGGTGGGGGAAAGCTACTATATTCTTGGAAAGAAAGCAGATAACGCCTGATAAGAGTAAGGGAGCAGTTTCTTTACCAGAATGGTGGCATAGTTTTCAGATTAACAGTGTAGAGACATAGCGAAAACAGAAGTTCACTTTTTAAAAACACGAAGCACAGGCTGGAATCTGATTTTCATGAAGTTGAACACAGGCTCAAGAGTAGCCTATGAGGAAGCAAGAATGATGCTAAAACCAATAATGGTAATATACAGTCCCTCAAGTTTTTCTGTCTTAGGTATGGTAATGTTTGAGGGAAAGTGAAAGTGAAAGTCTTAGTTGCTCAGTTGTGTCTGACTCTTTGAGACCCCATGGACTGTAGCCTGCCAGGCTCTTCTGGCAAGATTCTCCAGCCAAGAACACTGGAGTGGGTTGTCATGCCCTACTCGAGGGGATCTTCCTGACGAAGGGCCTAAACCTGTGTCTCCTTCATTGCAGGTGGATTCTTTACTCTCTAAGCCACCATGGAAGCATGTCTGAGGCAGATAGAGACCAAATCTGTAGTCATGTATGGATGTGAGAGCTGGACCCCAAAGAAGGCTGAGTGCCGAAGAATTGCTGCTTTTGAACTGTGGTGTTGGAGAAGACTCTTGAGAGTCCCTTGGACAGCAAGGAGATCAAACTAGTCAATCCTAAAGGAAATCAGTCCTGAATATTCATTGGAAGGACTGATGCTCAAGCTGAAACTCCAATACTCTAGCCACCTGATGTGAAGAACTGACTCAGTGGAAAGACCCTGATGCTGGGAAAGATTGAAGGCAGGAGAAGGGGACGACAGAGGATGAGATGGTTAGATGGCATCACCAATTCACTGACCATGAGTTTGAGCAAACTCTGGGAGATAGAGGACAGAGAAGGCCGGTATGCTGCAGTGCATGGGGTCACAAAGAGTTGGACATGACTGAGCAACAGTGTCAGACTTTATTTTTCTGGGCTCCAAAATCACTGTAGATGGTGATTGCACCCATGAAATTAAAAGACACTTACTCCTTGGAAGGAAGGTTATGACCAACCTAGATAGCATATTAAAAAGCAGAGACATTACTTTGCCAACAAAGGTCCATCTAGTCAAGGCTATGGTCTTTCCAGTAGTCATATATGAATGTGAGAGTTGGACTGTGAAGAAAGCTGAGCACCGAAGAATTGATGCTTTTGAATTGTGGTGTTAGAGAAGACTCTTGAGAGTCCCTTGGACTGCAAGGAAATCCAAGCAGTCTATCCTAAAGGAGATCAGTCCTGGGTGTTCATTGGAAGGACTGATGTTGAAGCTGAAACTCCAGTACTTTGGCCACCTCATGCGAAGAGTTGACTCATTGGAAAAGACCCTGATGCTGGGAGGGATTGGGGGCAGGAGGAGAAGGGGACGACAGAGGATGAGATGGCTGGTTGGTATTACCGACTCCATGGACATGAGTTTGAGTAAACTCCGGGAGTTGGTGATGGACAGGGAGGCCTGGCGTGCTGCAATTCACAGAGAGTCGGACACAACTGAGCGACTGAACTGAACTGAACTGAGCAAATGAACAATAACAACAGGAATTGCAACTGTCCTGCAAGGACAGTTAGCAATGTCTGCAGACATTTTTTTGTTGTTATAACTAGAGGGTGTACTACTGCCATGTAGGGGTAGACATTATGGATGCTACTGACATCCAACAATGCACAAGGCAGCCCTGATGAGAAGGAATTACCTGACCCAAATGCTAATACCACCAAATATTCTTATCTGGGAAATCCCATGGACAGAGCAGCCTGGCAGTTTACAGTCCATGCGGTGGCAAAAGAGTTGGACACAACTTAGCAGCTAAACAACAACAGTTGGTCTCGCTCTGGAATTCAATCTGTTTCTCTTTACAAAACTGTCCCGACTTTACAGCCTGCTTCCCACTTCTAACACAGTCTTACTTTCATCTGTTTTTATCTAACTTCACACTTTGTCCCTACTGTTGCACTCTCAGACACAAGTAAATGATTGTGATCTGTACACGCCCTTGTACTATATTCTTGCCACATCCTAAGATGTGATGTGACAGTCACAAACCTGTGCCTCATTGTACAGCTGGAGTATTTTACAATGTATTACTGAGATAACATATCAATATTTTACAAAGAACTAATCTGAAGTAATGCACATTGACCCATATCTTTTTCCCCCCCTCACACTTCAGAGTGTGAGACCATTTGTCAAACGTAGTTTTCATTCATCAGAGAACAAAAATACCCTGCCACAGATGCCCACCAGCCCTGGAGGGCTGCCAAAGGGCTGCAACGCTACAGCCACTTTCCTGGAAACACAAAGGACAATGTGTTTATTTAATTATGTTGTGCTAGAAGCTCACAATGTTTAGCTGCTTCCAACTCATCTGCATAATAATGATTGCATGGAATCAGTTATAGTGATAAAAACACATCCACACAAGAGGTATTGTTCTTTCCTCTTGAATCATATATCTCTTTATCCATACACATGCTTTAAATTCAGCACATGTTTGGATAATCCTCTTTGTGACAGCTCCTGCAGCATCTCTGAACAGAAATAAAAATAAGGAGAGAGCATGAAACATTTTATTCCTTTTAGTATATAAAGAATTGAAAATGCAAAGCACTGAAAATTTAAGGATTTAGAACTCCTGATAAGTATAAAATCTTTCCCACCACACTATGTTAAAGTCTAGAGGGAAATAATAATGTAATAATAAATTAGCCTGTAGCCTGTGGAGCAGCTTCAAAAAACAAGTTTGTTTTTCTCCACAATATGCCACCTCTTCCTGATGAACTGTCCTCATTTTTTTTTTATGCACGATGTTAGGTTATTTATTGCTCTATCAAAATGGACCAGCTCTCATCATATGTTTTCTGCATATTTTATTATGAATGATAAAAATTGTTTATGTGAGTAAAGTTAAAAAAAAAAACTAGTTCATTTTTCATGATGAACTAGTTTTAGGACAGAGGCATGGTTCTCTTTGCCTTAAAAATATTAAATTTGGTTGCTTATTTAAATTATATCTCTGCTCAGCTCTAAATTTGTATTATTATCTTTTGACATAAGATATGCATCACTTAGCACATGTACATGTGAGAAATACTACAGGAAATAACATTGTATCTATCTGTGGATAAGCTCCCCAAATATCAAAATAACTAGGGCAATCCTTCCAAAAAGGTGGAGATGGATGATAGATGTCTCTGTCTAGGAACATTTTTAAGCTATCAGTCATTGTGTGCAAAGGAAAAAAAAATATTGTTCTCAAAAACCCTACTGCCATTTTTACATGACTTTAAGACTACAAGATTCTCTGGTTTGTTTTGACCTAAATCAATTTGACCTTTCTTTTCTTCACTTACTTTTACTCATTTTTAAGGTAAATAATGACAATAAAGTGGCAGTGTGATGGGAATACCTGGATTCTTCTGGCTGGAATTAAAAATAAGGCAAAATATGCATATAAGGGTTATAAGATGGTATGAGATGTCCCAAAACCAGTGCTAATAATTGTAAATAAACTACATTTCCATGTAAGAGTACTCAAAATGCTTGCAAACATAGAAGTCAGTATCACATGTGGAGACCAGAATACTTCCCATAGCAAGAATGCAGATGTTTTCTACTCTATGTCAGCCCTCTCTAGGCAATAAGTTCTTGGAGAAGATTTTGCAGCTGATTCAAAAGCTGTCCTTTCTAAAGAGGAGGTATAACCTCTTTTATTCCACAAAGTAGAATCTCTTTTATTCCCAAGCATACCATTCTTCTGATTAAGAAAAGACAGTTTTCAAATTTAGTGACGATTTATCTCTTAACATCCAGAGAGCTATGAAAGCAAACCATCTGTTTACTTTAAGGGATTACCATCAGCAATTCTGGAAATGACTACCACCTTGTCCTTAAATTCCTTCCACAGACAGGCAAGCTGTGTTACTACTATTTTGAGTATCAAATCAGTATGGCAGAGCAACAATTATACTTAAGAACTATAGATTAATACTCAAAATTAAGTAGAGATTAGTGACAGCTAATTTCCCCGGTGGCTCAGACGGTAAAGAATCCCTTGGAGAAAGGAATGGCTCCCCACTCCAGTGTTCTTGCCTGGAGAATTCCATGGACAGAGAAGCCTGGTGGGCTATATAGTCCATGGAGTTGCGGGGAGTTGAACATGACTGAGCAACTTTCACAGTGATAACTAAGGTTAAAGCAAGCAAACAAATGGCAACAAAATCAATAGTGCCCCCCTTGAAAAGGAAGGATTCAGTGTATATCTTAGGTTCAGTGTGGTTTAGCTGAATCTCTGAAATACAGACCATGAACTCTTCAGGTAGGGAACAGACAAAGAAAGCTTCACCCCATAGTCATAGTGAAACGTAGCAAGACCCTGCAGTCCTTGTCTCCTGTGTCCCCTGCCTCCCTTTTGTCTCTGGAAAAACTTTAGCCAAAGAATAAGTTAATCAGACAAGTGAGAATAGGCAAGAACAAAGGAAAACAGTCCAACAAGACTAAATAATAACAGTTTGGTCATTAAGCATAGTTAAAGACCTTCAATTACTTCTCAAGGGCTATAGACATTATTCTGAGCCATATCCTGTGAGCTGTCATATAGAGACTGAAACCCCCACCAGGTGGAAGAAGTTAAGTGCATGATGACCAGACCGTAGCCATGAAATAAACTGCCATAATTCTAAGAATTGATCTCAAGGAAATGGAAACAAACTGACCCTGACCTAAAGATAAACTGTGCATGAAACAATCAAGATGATGTAGTCAGGCCACCAATGACCAGTTTCAAGATGACTGTCGGAGTTGACTGTGCTGTGCATTTAGCCCCCTCCCTCTGTCCATAAAAGCTCTTGCCTAATGGTTTTGTCATGGGAGGGGGGTTGTCGGCCTTTGCACAGGTGTTTGAACCCCCTTCCCCATTGCTGGCGCCCCAAATAAAGCAAACTTCCCTTTCCACTAACCTGAATTATTTATTGGCTTTTGAGCAGCAAGCAGCCAGACCCCACTTTCAGTTACAATAGCCTTCTTATCCTATATAGAATGAACCAGGAGGACTGGCAGAAAAAAAAAAAGCAAATCATTTGCAATAAGCCTTTAAACAAAAATAGTGGATTTTGGTGGAGGAGGAATGTCTATTATTTAGAGATGAAGGAGCCAGGAATTCCAACAATTAAAATGATTTCCATTAAATACTCTGGTTAACTGTGTTTTACCACACGTGGCCTGTATCTTTCAAGGCATAAAATATTCCTTAAAATTACTGAAGCAGTAGTTAGAGGAATGGCATTTGAGTCTCTCATCACGTTTTAGACATTGACAAGTTGTGATCTGTCTGGTATAGAACATAGAATGAGGAACATTGCTGGCAGTATTCTCGTGTTCAGGCTATTCTTTCACAGTGAACAAACTTCTTAAGAAACTCATGGTTTAAAGAGGAAAGAGAAATATGTCTTATAAGAAGATGGGGACAAAGAAAATGACATCTTACTGTGTCCTAAAAAATAAGACAAAACTGTTTGGAGTAATTAAGCAGATAGGGAAAGAGGAGATGAAGACAAATGGGCCAGGCACAGTGGACACCTTAGGTCTTGAGAGAAAATGCAGACTTGTAAGGAATTCAATAGACTGAGATGAATATGCAGACTGTTTTTGTTTTGCTTGGCAGAAGTTGTTTCTAGCTCCTAAAAACTGTCTTCAAATATAATTTCTATTATTTGAGGTATCTATTGCTGTTTCAGCAATTAACTCTAACTACAAAGACCTTGGGATTTCCTTAGAGGCACAAGTGATAAAGAACATGCCTACTAATGCAGGAGGCATAAGAGACACCGGTTCGATCCCTGGGTTGGGAAAATCCCTTTTAGGAGAGCATGGCAATCCACTACAGTATTCTTGCCTGGAGAATCCCATTGAGAGAGGAGCCTGGTGGGCTACAGTCAATAGGGTTGCAAAGAGTTGGACACAACTGAAGTGACTTAGCATGCACAAAGATCTTGTCACAAATACAGTGATCAAAAATTTTTATTCAGAATACCAAAGTAATATTTGCAAAAACCTTGTCATTGTTGATCACTAACTCCAAAGAGGCCTACCTAATAGGTAGAAGGAGTAGGTTTTATTTGTGCACCTAACAACATCCCCAGCTGAAAGGTTATCAATATTCTACATTTATCTCAGTAAATAAGTGGCCCCTCAGATCTGAGTTGTATACTTACAACTACTAGCTAACCTGGTCATTGTTATATTAACCTTACTGTTTTAGATGGATAAAGTGCTTATGAATTCACAACATTTTTCATATGGAATTATGTTTTTCTGTCAGTAAGATGTCCTAGGAAAAAGGATTAGTAATTCAAAGTATAACTTTTTCCATCACATTCCATCACTTTCTGTGGTCACAGTACCAGTATATATGAAGACCTTGGTTTCCAACTTTATATCTTCATTCAAAGCATAGGTAGTACCAAAATACAGATTTCAACACCTCTATTTACTATTAGTCTTATTCTAAATAAGACATGCATGCAACATTTGGAAAATCCTCATATCAATTGTACCAAGATTGTGACCAGTGCTGTATCTTAGACCCTTGAATGCCTTACTCGCCACCACCTTCACAGTACTTAGAAAGGCACACATCATGATCTATGGACACTTGCAAACTCATCTCTTGCTAGGGGTTCATCCTATGCTTTAGAAACTGAATTCTATCAAATCTGCATTACAAGCTAGCCCAGGTTCTCACCTGCCCCCTGTGCGCTTGATATTTTCCTGCTTTGCTCGCATCGCTTCATCTGACTAATGCATTCTCAGCTTTCACAGCTTGATATAGATGCCAACTTTTCCAAGACTCCTTCTCCAGACCTCCCAGTCTGGATCAGGTACCTCTTAAACCTGTTTTCTATACATCTTTTTCTTTAACAAAATCTTTATCACATTATATTTGCACCAGTGAATATACTTCTAGTAAAACAGAAGCTGCATTTTAGAGGCAGCTTTGAATTTCAAATGCCCAGTGCTATTTCTAGTCATTAGTAGTTGCTTAATGAATGTCAATTGAATAAATAAGTAAAAACATGCAGATGAACACTGTTCCTCCCTTTTTATTGACATTTTTAGGTTGGATTAGAAATGCTGGGCTATTTTTCCTCTGTCTTCATATTGAATTTTTATTCATTAAATTCATGTATTAGAGAAAATTGATTTTCTTGCCTGACTTCTTAACTCAGCAGTACAGTTTTGACAATGCTGGAGCCTGATGTTTTGTTTATTAGTTTTTTTTCTATGCTCTGAATGTATTTCATTGGTTTATTCTGTACTGTTTACTATTTTAACCTGAATTTCAATGAGAGTTTTAAAGTGCCACAAGTTGTGTGTGTCTGGCATGTTGCTTTTGAGGGGAGATAGCCCAAGGTTATCAGATTTACTATGTATTATTCTTACTTTATTTTACTGGACTAGTTTTTGTGCATTATTAGAGACATATTTTGAACAACAATATCTGAAATTATTATAGGATAATCCCATAAATATGGGGAGTTTTATTTATACATTTGGCCTCTTGAAATAAGAACACAAACCCACCAATTTCTGTTGAGTTATTCTGAACAATCTAGAACTGTCTCTCTTCAATAATATATTGTTACTTTTTCTGTTATTAAAAATTCCATCATAAATATTAGAAACTGAATATTCTAAAATTCAAAATATATTTTAGCAGTTATTATCTATACCTTACCATTATATAACTGCATCAAAAAGTATTAAAATAAATTTTCAGAGGTCAAATTGATAGTGATAGAACACATTCCTTCTGAATCTCTGCCATGATCTCTATTCAACTGAACAACAAGATAGAATGAATAACTGAAATTTGGTAAGTTAATCTTTCCAGTAATAGTTTCACAGACATTCATTTATCTTTTCATAGAAGTCTTGCCCTTTAAAATGTTAGATTTTATCCTGAGTGATTCAGGTTACCCAAAGGGACAGTGATGTGATGGAAAGACATCAAAGGACACAGTTAAGTAATATACATTCTTTTAAGGAAAAGAATAAAGAATTTTAGTGAGATCCTAAAAGTAACAAATACTGGATAGGATGTGAAGAAAAGGGAACCCTCATACACTGTTCGTAGGGATGTGAATTGGTGCAGCCACTGAAGAAAATAGTACAGTGGGTCCTCAAAAAATTAAAGATAGAATTGCCATATAATCCTACAATCCCACTCCTGAGCACATATTCAGACAAAACTATAGTTCAAAAAGATACATGCATCCCAATGTTCAAAGCAACATTATTTACAATAGACAATACATTGGAAACATCTTAAACATCCGTCAATGATGAATGTATAAAGAAGATTTGGTATATATATGCAATGGAATATTACTCAGTCACAAAAAGAATGACATGATGACATTTGCAGCAACGTGGATAGACCAAGAGATTATGATACTAACTGAAATAAGTCAGAAAGAGAAAGACAGAGGCCATATGCTATCACTTATATGTGAAATCTAAAATATGACACCAATGATCTTATCTAAAAAACAGAGACTCATGGACATAGAGACCAGACTGAGATTGCCAAGGGGAAGGGGAAGTGTGGGACAGATAGACGAGGAGTTGGGGATTAGGAGACGCAAAATATTATATATAGAATGCATAAACCACAACAACCTACTGTACAGTACAGGGGCTATATTCAATATCCTGTGATAAATCAGAAAGGAAAAGCATATGAAAAATAAAGAATTGCCTTGTTGTACAGTAGAAACTAACTCAATATTATAGATCAATTATACATCAATAAAATAAATTAGAAAAAAGAGAATTTTTGAGAGGCCGTTGAATGGAAAAGGAGTTGATGCAGCATATTACCTGGTGGAAGTACACATTTCCAACTCCTGTCAAAGTTCCTCAAGGAAGCACAGAGCTATTGACAAAGCTATTCACTGGAAATAAACTTTCCACTGGATGTGAAGAAGCTCAACTTTGATATTGGCAAACGATATTTATACAGTTCTGCCCCTGAGTCCTCCCCACCCTCACCAAATCTGTCCTGGGCACGGGCTTGCTCGCTTATCAGTACACTTAACCGAAACAAAAGTAGACAATATTATTGTTTCTAAAGGGCTAAATGAATCAGAAGTCAGTTCCTGAGGTGGAATATCCCCTATAATGTTTCTTAGTGAATTGAGTGGCACTATTAGCATGTGGAACAGGATATTTAGCACCCCTGACCCCTAACCAGCTGGGGAAGATTGAAGGCGGGAGGAGAAGGGGACGACAGAGGATGAGATGGTCGGATGGCATCACCGACTCAGTGGACATGAGTTTGAGTAGGCTCTGGGAGTTGGTGATGGACAGGGAGGCCTGGCGTGCTGCAGTCCATGGGGTCACAAAGAGTGGGACACGACTGAGCAACTGAACTGAACTGAACTGACCCCTACCCTGGTGTCTCAGATGGTAAAGAATCTGCCTGCAATGCGGGAAACTTGGGTTTGATTCCTGGGTTGGAAAGATCTCCTGGAGGAGGGCATGGCCGTCCACTCCAGTATTCTTGCCTGGAGAATCCCCATGGACAGAGGAGAGCCTGGTGGGCTACAGTCCACGGGATGGCAAAGAGTCATATGCGACTGAGCAAATCAGCACAGCACAGACATCTACCCAATACATTCTAGTAATATTCTTTGTTCATTGTGCCACCAAAAAAATTCTTCCTCATATTTACAAATGCCCTTGTTGAGACTTATGTAATGGGCTGCATGAGAATTCTTTGCATATCAAACGGTTATGGGAAAAAAAAAAAAAGAAAAAAAATTCTGCTTTCAGGTATTCAGATTTTGTTAGAAAAATGCTACAGTATATTCTGTTATCTTTCTTGTCCATTATTCCCTTTCACAAAATTATCCAAAATACAATTACCTAGAGGGCTAATGTTCTATTATATGCTATATATTATATGTATAAATAACATTACTTCATGATAACAGTGAACAATGATTGGTAACATAAAAATGGAATGAGATAAAAATAGTTTGCACAATTTAAAGTTAAAAGGGCACATATCTACTACCATCCCCAATTCTATGTAAATCTGGATGTACTTTAGAGATGAATCTATTCTGTTTGAATTTCCTTGACAGGAAGTATGTAACATTACACTTTTGAACAACCATAATTGTTAAAGTTTTTAGAAATGTTTTCCTTGCATGAGTCATTACCTGCTTACCTGTAAATCAATGGTTTTAATTTAGACATCTGAATGACATAGTATACAAATAATATGCTCTATATTTCCCAGTAAAATCCTACAAAATTTTAAGATGGCAAACATTTAACATAGTAAATATCCCCAGCCCTTACTATAATTCTACATATAGCACTATTTCTAAATATTTCTCTATTCTGATCTCTTTAGTCCAGACACCCTGCAGGCAGTTAATATCCTCAATGTGTAGACTCTCAGAATGAACACAATATGCACAGACTACATGGCTAACAGCATATTATGAAGATATTACCTCCCATGTGCCAGATAGGATCAGGGTTTCTACTGATAAAATCTGCAATAGCTTTTGCTGTTGTTGGCGACAACAACTCACTGTTAACCGAATTATCAGCTGATTTTAAACTTTACACTTTTGTTTACACAATAAATATCTCAAAAACCCATATGCAGTAAGTATTTTCTTACATAAGCATTTTTATATAAGTGTAGTATCTTATGACGACAAAGGTAGGTCTAGTCAAAGCTGTGGTTTTTCCAGTAGTCATGTACTGATGTGAGAATTGTACTATAAAGAAAACTGAGTGCCAAAGAATTGATTCTTTTGAACTGTGGTGCTGGAGAAGACTCTTGAGAGTCACTTGGATTGCAAGGAGATCAAACCAGTCAATCCTAAAGGAAATCAGTCCTGAATATTCATTGGAAGGACTGATGCTCAAGCTAAAGTTCTAATGAGATGGGTGAAACTGGAGCCCATTATACAGAGTGAAGTAAGCCAGAAAGATAAAGACCAATACAGTGTACTAACGCATATATATGGAATTTAGAAAGATGGTAACAATAACCCTATATGCAAAACAGAAAAAGAGGCACAGATGTACAGAACAGAATTTTGGACTCTGTGGGAGAAGGCGAGGGTGGGATGTTTCGAGAGAACAGCATTGAAACATGTATATTATCTAGGGTGAAACAGATCACCAGCCCAGGCTGTATGCATGAGACAAGTGCTCGGGCCTGGTGCACTGGGAAGACCCAGAGGGATCGGGTGGAGAGGGAGGTGGGAGGGGGGATAGGGATGGGGAATACTTGCAAATCCATGGCTGATTCATGTCAATGTATGACAAAAACCACTACAATATTGTAAAGTAATTAGCCTCCAACTAATGAAAATAAATGAAAAAAAAAAAAAAGTTCCAATGTTCTTGGCCACCTGATGGGAAGAACTGACTCATGGGAAAAGACCCTGATGCTGGGAAACATTGAAGGCAGGAGGAGAAGGGGACGGTTGGATGGCATCCCTAACTCAATGGACATGAGTTTGAGCAAGCCCCAGGAGATAGTGATGAACAGAGAAGCCTGGCATACTACAGTCCATGGGGTCACAAAGAGTCAGACACAACTGAGCGACTAAACAACCATAATTGTTAAAGTTTTTTAAAGTGTTTTCTTTACATGAGTCATTACCTGCTTACCTGTAAATTAATGGTTTTAATTTAGTAATTCTCTACCTATATATAATTCTTATATAATTTTCTACCTATATTCATATGCTTCTTTCAGTTCATAATTCTGATTTTGCATGCAATATTCTATCTTCAACGTTTTCTTGCAAACATTCAATAAACATCTTTAATGCCAGTGATATAACCACTTTTATCTGCAAATTTTGATAATAAATGCTATCTTTAATAAAGTCTAGTAAATTAAATTACACATTTAAAGTTCAGCATCGCCAGCACTGTGCTGTATCTTCAGGCATGTTCGACTCCATGCAACCCTGTGGACTATAGCCAGACAGGCTTCTCTGTCCATGAGATTCCCCAGGCAAGAATACTGGACTGTATTGCCATTCCCTTCTCCAGGGGATTTTCCTGACCCAAGGACTGAACTGGCCTCTCTTAACGCCTAAACTGCATTGGCAGGCGGGTTCTTTACCTCTAGCACCACCGGGCAGGCCTCAATAACTACCAGTTCACTTTCTTTTCCCCACTTCATACAACACTTATTGCATAATTCAAGATGAAACTCTGTAAGATACTATCAATAATTTCCTTCTAGATTCACCATCTATTAACAATATACGTAGGAATGGTGATTGGGTTTCCCTGGTTGCTCAGATGGTAAAGAATCTGCCTGCAATTGAGGAGACCCAGGTTCAATCCCTGCATCAGGAAAATCCCCTGGAGAAGGGAATGGCAACCTACTCCTGTATTCTTGTCTGGAGAATTCCATGGACAGAGAAGAAACCCATTTCAGAGAATCACAAGAACAGTTTGGCAGGTTACATTCCATGGGGTCACAAAGAGTCAGACATGACTGAATGACTAAGACTTTGACTTTCAAGAATGGTGATTAATTCTTAATATGTCAACCAAGAATCCAATCAGTCTACAGACTCCTATATATTAAAAAAATATATTACAGTAGAATTTGTTTAATATCTTACAGAAACTGAGACATATCAATGTTATGTCTGTATTGTTCACTCCTTCTATTACTTTATGTGCTTCCCGGGTAGCTCAGCTGGTAATAATCCACCTGCAATGTAGGAGACCCCGATTGGATTCCTGGGTCAGGAAGATCCGCTGGAGAAGGGATAGGCTACACACACCAGTATTCTTGGGCTTCCCTGGTAGCTCAGACGGTAAAGAATCCACCTGCAATGTGGGAAACCTGGGTTCAATCCCTGGGTTGGTAAGGTTCCCTGGAGAAGGAAATGGCTACCCACTGTAATATTCAGGCATGGAGAATTCCATGGACAGAGGATTCTGGCAGGCTACAGTCCATGGGGTCACAAAGAGTTGGACGTGACTGTTCACTTCTATTACTTTACTGATGAAACCACTACAAAGTATATTATATGGCAAGATTTGTTCTTACTAAATTCATTAACTCCCTAAGTGTTTAACAAATTGTTTTTGTTTTAAATTTCAAACATAGGGAAAATAGAGGGAAATGAATAACACATAATATAAGGGACATACATTTTGGCAGAAACTAATATCCCCTTAAATTTCATTCTGACCTTTTTCCATTTTGTAATAGAAATGAACGCATGTTCTCAGAGCTTTAGCAGTGCACGTAGCTACCCAGGTAAAGATCATATCTCATAGTCTCCATGTACTGTGTGTGGATGAGGACTTACACAAACGGAATATGAGTAGAAGTGTTATGTACAAGCTCCGTATCCTTTCCAGAAAAGAAACCTGCCTGCTTCCCATGCCTCTGTAATCCCCTTCTCATAGGCTAGCGATGGAAGGGTTGTGATGTGCCAGCTCCAACTATGTGATGCAGGCAAACACCCAGCTGAATGGTAGGGCCTGAAGTAGAAGGAAGGAAGATTCCCTTTTGACCTTGTGAAACAGAACTGTCTACCTCCACACTATCATGCAGTGTAATGAATGTAACTTTCATCTATATTTAACTTCTGTATTTGGGATCCATTTGTCATATAATTAACTTATATCCTAATTTTTACTTATATATGCCCCCAAATAAAATTTTTAAACATTAACTTTTACCATATTTGTTTCAGATTTTTTAACAAAATAAATTCTATAGGTACTACTAACTCATTCTTCTCCCAGCCATCATATTTTCTTCTTTCCTTCTCCAGAGGTATCACCATTCTAAAGACTAGTATGAAAGACTTATTTCTTTTACTTTGAATTTTTTATTGAACCAGCAAATATTCAGTAGGAAAAAATACACTAGAAGAGGCCACAAATGAGTAAATAAATACAGTTTCTCAATGCCTGTCTAGTTTCTTATGTAGGTGCATTAATAGTTTGGTGAGGAATGCTCAGTCTAGGCAGAATGGGAAATTTTTCATAGTGGACAACACTGGAGTGTATTATACCAGCAAGCTTGAGAGTGGAAACATGTAAGTCCTTGAGGTCTACCTGACATATTAATTTTTTCTGCACCCTAAGTGATATCCTCTTGTTATTATATAAGTAGATTTTAAGAAAATTGGGCCTTGATCTATTAGAGCTTTATGCTTTTCCTACATTCAGTGGCATGTTAAAAATCAGATATTTGGACTTCACAAACTAGCTGAGTTTAGGGATAAAGAATTTGGAGGATTCGGCTTTCAGTTACACTGCACTGTCACTCCGTAAACACCTGCTAAATTGCACTGAATGTGTATTACAGTGTAATCCAATCAAAACTAGCAAAAATGAGGTATAAATTCTGAGAAAAGTAATTTTTATTATGGGATTTTTTTCCTGTGATTTAGAGTGCTCTGCTTTTTAGTGTATATAAAAATTCATACAGTAATGGAAAGTGTTTGCCACATAATAAATGCAATCATATAAAACTGGTTTGATATAGCCATAAATTAGATATTTCCAAATGAAACAGCCATATTTGTATCAATAAAATTAAACATAATACCAAGATGAAAGTATTCCACCATTCACTGTGTAGTTACCCACTGAGTTTTATATCTTTATTTCCTTTACCTTTTGTATGAAGTCAATACCACTATATAGAGACTCACACAGTTTTTATTTTCTCCTGGTCCCAAAAGCTGGTGATAAATGTCTATAAAATATTGGTGATAAAAGTTAAAGGAACAAGAAATGCTTTTTTGTAGAAGAGTTTAAAATATTAGCTTTAGAAATTCTCAGACATTTCATACTAGTGACTAGAACTTGATCTTTACCTTATAACCAAAAAATGTTTTGATCACAATACCCCAAATTAATCCCAGCAGCTTTTTGTTAATTTAACATTTCTTTGTGAAAAGAATCTGAAATAAGGGTTCCGATATAGTGCTGTGGAAGGGATCTAGTATAGAGGAGTGGGAGGACAGAATAGAGAAACAGGCAAAAAGGAAAAGCCAATTTATAGGTCCTCTACCGAGCTGGTTTTCCTCATAAGCAACTGTGCTCAGTTCTACTGGAGAAGCTCTGGATATCTGTGAGGAAGGTATTATAAAATATTCTTCCTGTTGTATGGAAAAGGACAGTAGGTTTTGCCTTTCCTCTCCCTCTGACATGTCTTTAATTTCAAGTTTAAGGGTTCCAGTTTTATTTTATAAATAATAGCAAGTTATACATTAAGCATTACATATGCCACAATGACTTTTGTAGGCATGATTACTCATCACATTTCAGATGACCAAAATAAGACATGACATTAAATAAATTTTTCAAGTTTACCCAGTAGCACGTTGCAAAGTCAGGACTTAAAGACAATTTTCAAGCCAGGAGAAAGATGGCACAATAAAATCAGTATAATGCAAGAGAGTTTAATAAAAAGATTATCTGTAAAGATATCATGTAGGAAAACCAGTAAGGATAGTGCAATGCCCCAGTGAATGGGTGAATAAGAAGACATGCATAATTCTGTTCCTATATCTGAAGGACTGCAGGAAAGAAACTGTTATCAGGAACTGGAAGGAGAACTTTATATGGAGATCATGGTGATGGCAATTGTGGCTTTGGCAGTATAACGTAATCAATCAGTCCAAGATTGTAAGGACAAGGCAGGGGAACTTCAAAAATTTACAAGAAACTGAACAACAAGAAGGATATAATGTAATTTGTGACTCTTCAGCCCCTTGCTGCAGGCTAAGAAAAAGGTGGAAATGAATATAGAGTGGATCTGGAGAGAATATAAAACAAAGAACATATTCAGTACAAGAAGTCCATCAAGTTCCAAAACCATATTTTTAATGTTTATGTTGTTAAACAGTTTTTAAAAGAGACATTATATATGAATATTTGTTCAGAAAGTTTTACCTGCAAGCTAATGTATGAAAAAGATAGTACTGAATTGATAATGGAATTGAGGCAATCAGGTTGATTTGTGATAATCAAACAGAGTATTGAGGGCGTTCAACTGTTGCTGCAGTGTGTGGAGACCGATGATGATCAAACTGCAGAGGTAGACTCTATAGTACTTGATAACTAAATTGCATATTCAAATGAGTGGAAATGAGAGTGGAAAAGTCACTTTTAAGCATGATGTCTTATATGAAATGGTACTATAAAAGAAACAGACAAAATATAAAGAGAAGCAGGTTTAAGAAAGACATGATTATTTAATTTGGAGGCTGCATGTATTTGAAATTCTAATGGAATGTACTGGCAAAAACATTGAGCAAGTTGTTGGAAATGTAGCAGTATATCTCTGCGGGGGAGGGGGGGTCAGAATTTAGAATACAGATGACAGAGCCATCTGCAAAGAGGTGATACTTATAGTCATGAATTAGGCTAAGGGAAAAAAAAAGATATTATCTATAGAAAGAAACGCTTTCCATAGCATGCACAATTTAAATGAAAGGTTAAAATTCATTTGAGAGGTATGACAAATTTATTTTGTATCTAAATAACCCAACTTGAAAACACATAAAGTAAAAAGTAACCAAACTAAAACCACAAAATAAGAAATTGATGTTTAGAGAGAGAGATTTTATTTTTAATAAGGCAAGTAATCCATACATTTATAGATGATTTTAATCATAAAAATTGACAAATGTAATCTAATGGATTTATAGAAACATACCATACTCAAAGCTGTTCTACAAATTCATTTGAGAAAACTGAATATGCTTTCTGTATGAGCCAGGGTTCTTCTGAGAAACAAAACCAATAGTGTATGTCAAGCTCACACAGAGATGAGGAGGGATTTATTATAGAAACTATGTTAAGCAGTTGTCTTCTGCAAGCTGAAGAACCAGGAAAGCTGGTGATATAATTCAATCCAAGTCCAAAGGCCTGAGAACCAGGAGGTTGCTGGTATAAGTCTCAGAGTCAAAGGATCACGGAACCAGTAGCACCAATGTCCAATGGCAGGAAAAGATGAATGTTCAAGCTCAAGAAGAGAGAGGAAATTTGCCCTTCATTCATTTTTTTTCCCCAATCTAGGCCCTCAAAAGGTTGAATGATACCTGCCCCACTGGTGAGAGTGTATCAGGGCATATTTTAGGACAATCGAGTTGACACATAGAACTAACTACCATATTTTCCTAACATGATCTTTTTTTTTTTTTGATCAATTTTCATCAGAAAAATTGATAAATGTGAGAGCTTCCCTGATAACTCAGTAAAGAATCAGCATGCAGTGCAGCAGACCCTGGTTTGATTCCTGTGTTGGGAAGATCCCCTGGAGAAGGCATAGGCTACCCACTCCAGTATTCTTGGGCTTCCTTTGTGGCTCAGCTAGTAAAGGATCTGCCTGCAATGCGGAAGACCTGGGTTTGATCCCTGGGTTGGGAAGAGCCCCTGGAGAAGGGAAAAGCTACCCACTCTATTATTCTGGCCTGGAGAATTCCATGGACTGTATGGTCCATGGGGCCACAAAGAGTCAGACACGACTGAGTGACTTTCACTTTCAAGGAATAAGGGGCTTCCCAGGTGGAGCTAGTGATAAAGAACCTGCTTGCCAAGGCAGGAGATGTAAGAGATGCTGGTTCGGACATGACTGAAGCGACTTAGCATGTATACATGCAAGGAATATGATTTGAAAACTTTGAGAAGCTACCATGTAATTAGTCATGTCTGATTTTTGCAACCCCATGGACTGTAGCCAGTCAGGCTCTTCTGTCCATGGAATTTTCCAGACAAGAACACTGGAGTGGGTAGCCATTCCCTTCTCCAGGGGGATAATATAATTAAGAGGTTGATACAGGGAAGTTTTTTTTTTAATCAACACAAAAACAAATTATAAAAAAGTGATTATTAAATCATAATCAGAATTATGTAATTTTATATATCAAGAACATAGTAAAGAAATGAAAAGATAGCTCAATAACTAGATATGTGTTACACTGACACTGACAAAAATTAATATACAAAGTATATACTTAACAATCCTAATCTATCAGCTACAAAAAATCAATACATAAGAAACACATACAGAAGACAGGAATACACACACTGTAAGAAAAAGTATGTAGAAAGATACTCAAAATCATCATTACACAGAGAATACAACCACTATACTTTGTGATACCTCTCACTTCTACCAAATTGGGAAGCATGGATCTAAAGGAAGACTCTTATGCTATTGGTAGTTACATAAATTAATACTACCTCCAAGGAAAACAATTTGTGACCAGCTAATAAATTTGAGCATGTAAATATAACCCAAGTTCACTCATAAATATATACCCTAAAAAATGATTGCATGTGTACCTAGGAGATATGTAAAAGAATATGCATATGGGTATTATTCATAAAAGCAAAAATTGTAAATTACCTAAATGTTCATCAATAATACAATAGGTAAATTGTGTTACTGACATAAACAAACACCTTAGAGCTGTAAAAATGGATAAATTACAGCTATATCATCAATTTGGAATGTTCTTAAAAGAAAAAACTATTCAATTGCTAAAGTAAATGTCAGAATATATCAAGCATAATTTAACATATATAAAATTTAAAACCTTGAACAAGTAAATAATATATATATATACAGGGAGAGTCCATATATGTGGTAAACTAACCAGACAGAAACAGAAGTACAAAAATAAAAACCAAGAAAATCATAGTGGTTACCATTTACAGGTGAGGGATGTGATAAGGAATGGGCACAATGAGAATACGGAAAATTGCATTTCCCTCAAATGACTACAGCAATATTTCCAAGCTCACAAATGTGCCATCTTTCTCATCAATAGATGGAGGTAATAACCCTTTCCTGAACTCTGTTACTGAATATTCCTGAACATTCGCTGGCTCATAGAGAAAGCTAGGGAGTTCCAAAAAAACATCTACCTCTGTGTCATCAACTATGCCAAAGCCCTTGACTGTGTGGATCATAATAAACTGTGGAAAGCTCTTAAATTAGTGGCAATACCAGATCATCTCAACTGTCCCCTGAGAAACCTGTACGCGTGTCAAGAAGCAACAGTCATGGCTGATTCATGTCAACGTATGACAAAACCCACTACAATATTGTAAAGTAATTAGCCTCCAACTAATAAAAATAAATGGAAAAAAAAAAAAAGAAGCAACAGTCAGAACCCTGACTGGAACAACGGATTGGTTCGAGATGGAGAAAGGAGTAGGACAGGGCTGTCTGCTGTCACCATGTTTCTTTAATCTATATGCTGAGTTCACTTCAGTTCAGTCACTAGTCATGTCCGACTCTTTGCGACCCCATGGACTGCAGCGCGCCAGGCCTCCCCGTCCATCACCAACTTCCGGAGTTTACTCAAGCTCATGTCCGTTCAGTCAGTGATGCCATCCAACCATCTCAGCCGCTGTTGTCCCCTTCTCCTCCTGCCTTCAATCTTTCCCAGCATCAGGGTCTTTTCAAATGAGTCAGTTCTTCACATCAGGTGGACAAAGTATTGGAGTTTCAGCATCAGAATCAGTCCTTCCAATGAATATTCAGGACTGATTTCCTTTAGGATTGACTGTTGTGATCTCCTCGCAGTTCAAGGGACTCTCAAGAGTCTTCTCCAACACCACAGTTCAAAAGCATCAATTCTTCAGCACTCAGCTTTCTTTATAGTCCAACTCTCATATTCACACATGACTACTGGAAAAACCATAGCCTTGACTACACAGACCTTTGTTGGCAAAGTAATGTCTTTGCTTTTTAATATGCTGTCTAGGTTGGTCATAACTCTTCTTCCAAGGAGCAAATGACTTTTAATTTCATGGCTGCAGTCACTATCTGCAGAGATTTTGGAGCCCCCCAAAAATAAAGTCTATCACTGTTTCCACTATTTGCCCTTCTATTTGCCATGAAGTGATGGGACCAGATGCCATGATCTTAATTTTCTGAATGTTGAGCTTCAATCCAACTTTTTCACTCTCCTCTTTCACTTTCCTCAAGAGGCTCTTTAGTTCTTCACTTTCTGCCATAAGGGTGGTGCCATCTGCATATATGAGGTTATTCATATTTCTCCCAGCAATCTTGATTCCAGCCTGTGCTTCTTCCAGCCCAGCGTTTCTCATGATGTACTCTGCATATAAGTTAAATAAGCAGGGTGACAATATACAGCCTTGACGTACTCCTTTCCCGATTTGGAACCAGTCTGCTGTTCCATGTCTAGTTCTAACTGTTGCTTCCTGACCTGCATACAGGTTTCTCAAGAGGCAGGTCAGGTGGTCTGGTATTCCCATCTCTTTCAGAGTTTTCCACAGTTTGCTGTGAGCCACACAATAAAAGGTTTTGGCATAGTCAATAAAGCAGAAATAGGTATTTTTCTGGAATTCTCTTGCTTTTTCAATAATCCAATGGATGTTGGCAATTTGATCTCTGTTTCCTCTGCCTTTTCTAAAACCAGCATAAACATCTGGAAGTTCACGGTTCACGTACTGTTGAAGGCTGGCTTGGAGAATTTTGAGCATTACTTTACTAGCGTGTGAGATGAGTGCAATTGTGTGGTAGTTTGAGCATTCTTTGGCATTGCCTTTCTTTGGGATTAGAATGAAAACTGACCTTTTCCAGTCCTGTGGCCACAACTGAGTTTTCCAAATTTGCTGGCATATTGAATACAGCACTTTTACAGCATCATCTTTTAGGATTTGAAATAGCTCAACTGGAATTCCTTCTCCTCCACTCACTTTGCTTGTAGTGATGCTTCCTAAGGCCCACTTGACTTCGCATTCCAGAATGTCTGGCTCTAGGCGAGTGATCACACCATCATGATTATCTGGGTTGTGAAGATCTTTTTTGTACAGTTCTTCTGTGTATTCTTGCCACCTCTTCTTAATACCTTTTGCTTCTGTTAGGTCCATACCATATGTCCACTGAGTACATCATGAGAAATGCTGGGCTGGATAAGTTACAAACTGGAATCAGTATAGGAAGGAGAAACATCAACAACCTCAAATATGTGGATGATACCACTCTAATGGCAGACAGCAAAGAGGAACTAAAGAGCCTCTTGATGAGGGTGAAGTAGAAGAGTGAAAGAGCTGGCTTAAAACTAGATATTTAAAAAACTACTATCATGGCTTCCTGCCCCAATATTTCATGGCAAATAGAAGGTGAAAAGGTGGAAGTAGTGACAGATTTCTTCTTTTAGGGCTCTAAAATCACTGTGGATGGTGACTGCATCCATGAAATCCAAAGACGTTTGCTTCTTGGCAGGAAGGCTATGATGAACCTAGACAGTGTGCTAAAAAGCAGCGATATTACTCTGCTGACAAAGATCCATATATGATCAAGGCTATTGTCTTCCAAGTGGCCACGTATGGTTGTGAGAGCTGGATCTTAAAGAAGGCAGAATGCTAAAGAATTGATGCCTTCAAACTATTGTGCTGGAGAAAACTGAGAGTCTCTTGGACAGCAAGGAGATCAAATCAGTCAATCTTAAGGGAAATCAATCCTGAATACTCATTGGAAGGATTCATGCTGAAGTTGAAACTCCAGTATTTTGGTCATCTGATGTGAACAGCTTACTCACTGAAATAGTTCCTGATGCTGGGGAAGATTGAGGTCAGAAGGAAAAGAGGGCATCAGAGGATGAGATGGCTGGATGGCATCATTAATGCAATGAATATGAACTTGGACAAACCAGGATATGGTGAGGGACTGAGAGGCCTGGCCTGCTTCAGTCCATGGGGTCGCAAAGAGCTGGACATGGCTGGGTGACTGAAGAACAGCAACAATATTTAGAATATGACAGAAATGGTGATATATGACTTTTAAGATCCATAACTGGTAATGCAACTTTTGCCTGATTCTTTCTCACCATTTTGAGATGTTTATCCCTGAGACAAGTTCCTCATATTATGAAACAGCCTAAGACACATATAAATATTTAGTCTTACCTAAAGTTCCAGCCAGTAGCTATCACCAACCACCAGACATGCAAATGAAGGCCACCCAACTCTGTAGAATGAAACAGAGATATACTGTCCCAAACTGGCCCTGCTGAACTCTGTTCAAATCGTAGATTCATTAGGTAAAATAAATGCTATTATTGCTTGGAGGCATTGAGTTATGGGGTTGCTTCTTACACAGAAATAGATAACTGGAACAGATTCTGCTACTTAGAAATAGAATGCCACTAAAATAAAATCCAGAACATGTGGCTTCAGAAGTGGGTGGTGAGTTAAAATGACTGAGAAGAGAGTGCCAGGAGAAACCCAGTGAAGGAGTTTGAGGACTTAAAGGAAAGTGAGGATTGTCAGATACTGGAGGAAAGACAGTCTTTCATTTGGTGGAACAGTTTACCAAAACTCTTTCTTGAAGCAATGTGGATAATGAGGAACATATTTAATGAGCTGAACCATCTAGGGAAAGTAGAATGTTGGAGATACTGTTGGTCTCCTTCCAGCTAGCTGTGTAAGAAGCCTAGAGTAGAAGGTAGGAGGAAGAAGATAAGTTAAATGAATACAAAGGAGCCAATACTTATTGGACTTGAAAACAAAGCTGCTTAATATTTTTAGCCTCTCCAAGAATTTCAAATTAAAAAAGGACTTCCAAACAAAAATCTCTCTATAGAGAGAGACAATAAGATTTTGGTTATGATCGCAGAAATACATAAGGCAGTGTCTCAGACAACTATTCAATCAAACTGAAGTTCCTCTAAAGATCTTAAAGGCATTACCTCACAGACCTCCTTCTTTAAAGGAGGTGAGGGTGTCCTTGAACCTAGCCAGAAAATAATGAACTTTCTTTTTCTCATATTTGTAATCCCTCACCCAAAGCATCTTTAGAATACAATCACTCCATAATGCAGTTTTAGTCATTTATTTTGCTATTTATGCATTTAATTTCCTTCTGTTTTAATTATAGAAACATGTAGAATTCGTAATAAGGATCTACCAAGGAAAATGTGAATGAGGATGATCTAAAATAGATGAATGCTAAAGGACTTAACTCTAAAAAGATCAGATTTTCTAAGTAACTGGTATGTTAGAACAATTCCAGTTAGGATTTGGCCAGAACTTACATCTATCATATGATATTTTTACTGTATAAATTAAATGGGATAAGTTCTTCAAATTTTTTCTTTTTCAAAATTATTTTGGCCATTGTAAATTTGCTGCATTTGTAAATATATTTTAGAATATTGGGTTGTCAATATCTATCAAAAAGTCTGCTGGAATTTTGAGTGGGATTGTATTGATTTCTAGATCAATTTGGGGAATACTGACATCTTAACATAAATTCTTTCAATTCATGAACATGATGTCACTTCATTTGTTTAGTTTTTTAAAAATATCTCTTAGCAGTGTTTTGTTTTCAGTGAACAGGTCTTGATATATATTCTAGATTTATCTCTACATGCTTTATGCTTTTAGATATTATTTTAAATGGTATTTTAAAAAGGTATAATTCTCAACTGTTTGTTGCTAGGATATAGAAACACAATATACCTTTGTATGTTGACCATCTATCCAGAAACCTTGTAAACTCATTTATTTCTGGTAGTTTATTTAAAGATTCTTTTTCCTGTGTATGTGCGGGAGACCTGGGTTCGATCCCTGAGTTGGGAAGATTCCCTGGAGGAGGGCATGGCAACCCATTCCAGTATTCTTGCCTGGAAAATCCCCAAGGACAGAGGACCCTGGCAGGCTACAGTCCATGGGGTCACAAAGAATCAGACACTATTGAATGACTAAGCATACACACATTTTGATGTACAAATTATTTCATTCTCAAATAAAAAAAAGTTTTACTCTTTCCTTTTCCAGTATGTATTCCTGATAATTTATAAGGACAGTAAATTTACAATGATATAACAGAAAAAAATGACATACTTTGTATATTCCAGTATTCAAGAAAAGCTTCTGGCTTCTCTAAACATGTGAATAAGATGTGGCAGGATCACTGGCTTTCAAATATTTCTATTTTACTGTAGCCCAAAGTAATATAAATTTGACATTGCCACGTAATATGCACACGTGCATACATACACACACACACACACACAATTTTTTTCACACATTTATCTTAAAAATGTGTGGCACGTTGATGGTTCTGTTATATTGAACTAATAATACTTATTATATTGTATTTTAAAATACTGAGCAAAACTCATTGAAACATCTGCTAATGGCCCACAACTTACTGCTTGCAAAGTACTGTATTATAAATTCCTTCTAGAACTATCCCCACAGAGAAGGTTAGTCTTTGAAGTGAACATAAAAACTTCAGAAATTATTCATTCATTTACAACCACTCAACAAAGACTTACTGAGCACTCGCTGTATTACTTTTCTAGGGTTGCTGTAACGAAGCATCACCAACTGGATGACAACGCAAGAGAAATGTATTCTCTCACAGTTCTGAAGGCCAGAAGTCTGAAAGCAAGAATTGTTTAGGGCCATGCTCCCTATGTAGACTCTAGGGAAGAATCATTCCTTACAGCCATGGGCTTCTGGTCCTGAAATGCCTTAGCTTGTAGACACATCACTTCAGTCTCTGCTGCTGTCTTCATCTCATCTTCTCTTCCATGTGTGTGTCCGTTCCTCTTCTTAAAGGACATTTGTTTTCAGATTAGGGCCCACCCTAAATACAGGATGATTTCATCTTGAATTCCTCTACTAATTACATTTTCAAAGACCCTATTTCCAAATTAGGTGACATTTTGAAGGCCCAAACACATAGAAACTTGTGTCCAAACACATACACTTCTATTTGTTTTAAATCCTAAACTGAATAATAAATAAAATAAATAATAAATGAAATAAATGCCCTTAATTTTTTTTTTGCATCTTGTAAAAGTATTTATTGAGCTAGAGGTTTCAACTGATTAATGGCCACTCCTCAAATATTTTTAATGAAATAGAAAAGTATAACAAATAGGCTATGTCATACATAGTAAGGATAAAGATTTTCAGCAAACTTTTTTTTCTGGCTTCATATGTATGTGTGTGGTCTGGAAGTAAAATCCTTTTCTCATAGTGGGTAGTTCTTTACACAGCTTGATGATGGTTACTCTGGAGCAGAACTTCATAATTATTTCAAAACTGGCCCAAGCTTTTTTTCCACAGTACATGTGTGAACCCCATTTAAGTTTATAGAAGGATTTTATTTTTTATTTTGACCTCCTTTACCCATCCATGGAGTAGGAAATGACAACCCTCTCCAGTATTCTTGCCTAGAAAATTCCATAAACAGAGGAGCCTGGCAGGCTACAGTGCATGGGGTTACAAAGAGCTGAATACAACTGAGCATGCAAACACACACACATACACACACACACACACACTCACACACACACTCTCACACACACACATGCGCACACACTCACACGCATGCGCACACACACACTCTCACACACTCACACACACACACTCACACACCCCCCACACATCTTTTCCACATCCACATAACTTTGCCTCTGGTGATCACCAATCTGTTCTTTGTATCTGTGAGCTTGGGTTTTGCCATTGTTTCATTTGTTTGTTTGAAAGACTCCATAAAAAAAGAGATCATACAGTATTTGTCTTTCTTTGTGTGACTTATTTCACTTAGTATAAAGCCCTCAAGATCCATAATATATATGTATGCATACATGTACACAAGCACATGTGACAGAATTTCTTTATCCATTCTTTAATAGCTGGACACAGATTGTTTCTGTATCTTGGTTATTATAAATAATGCTGCGGTGAACACGGTGGTGTGTATCTTTTTCATATATTAGTTAGTTTTTTGCTTACTTTGGATAAATATCCAGAAGTAAAATTATTGGATCATATGTTTGTTCTATTTTTTGATCATTTGAGGAACCTCCATACTTTTCCCATAGTGACTGTACTAATTTATTTTCCCAAAAAGAGTAATCAAATGTTTCCTTTTCTCCACATCCATGCCATCACTTGTTACTTCTTGTCTTTTTGAGAATAGTCAGTCTGGACAGGAATCCATATATGTCTGGACTGAAAGCTAAGGGATGGAAAAAGATATTTCATAGAAATTAAAGCCAAAAGAAAACTTGTATAGCTAAACTCAGATAAGACAAGATAGACTTTTGGACTCTATGGGAGAAGGCGAGGGTGGGATGATCTGAGAGAACAGCATCGAAACATATATATTATCAAGTGAGAAACAGATTGTCAGTCCAGGTTGGATGCATGAGACAAGTGCTCAGGGCTGGTGCACTGGGATGACCCAGAGGGATGGGATGGGGAGGAGGGGGGAAGGGGGGTTCAGGATGGGGAATACATGTAAATCCATGGCTGATTCATGTCAATGTATGGCAAAAACCACTACAATATTGTTAAGTATTTAGCCTCCAACTAATAAAAATAATTGGGGAAAAAAAGATTGTAATAAGTGACAAAGATGGAGTTATTATTCATAAAGATAAGTGGTCAATCCAAAAGAGGATATGCCACTTGTAAACATTTTTGCACCCACCATAGGAACACCTAAATATATAAGGCAAATATTAATAGATCTAAATGAAGAAATAAATGGCAACAGATTAATAGTAGGGGACTTTAATACTCTATTTACCTAAATAGATATATCATCCACACACAAAGTCAATGAATAAAGAGCCTTAAATGACACATTAGCCCAGATTAACTTAACAAATATATAAAAAGCATTCCATCATAAAAAAAAAAGAATATACATTCTTCTCAAATGACCATATAACACTTTCCAGGATATGTCATATATTAGGCCACAGAACAACTCTTACTAAATTTAAGAGGAATGAAATCATATCATGTATCTTTTCCAACCACAATTGTAGAAAAACTAGAAATTTGTTACCTGAAGAAAACTGGAAAATTCACAGATATGTGGGGATTAAAGAAAACAATATTGAACAACCAAAAAGTCAAAGAAGAAATCAGAAGAAAAATTGAAAAGCACCTTGAGACTAACAAAAATGAAAATATAACATGCCCAAATATGTGAGATGGAGCAAAAGCAAGCTTCCCTTGTAGCTCGGTCAGTAAAGAATCTGCCTGCAATGCAGGAGACCCAGGTTTGATCCTTGGGTTGGGAAGATCCCCTGGAGAAGGAAATGACAACCCACTCCAGTATCCTTGCCTGGAAAATCTCATGGACAGAGGAGCCTGGTGGGCTGCAGTCCAAGGGTTCGCAAAGAGTCCGGCACTGAGCGACTAACACTTACTTACTTACTTACTTACTTGAGAAGAAAGTTTGTAGCAATAAGTGCCTACTTTAAGAAACAAGAAAAGTCTCAAATAAATAACCTAATTTTACACATCAAGGGACTAGAAAAAGAAGAAAGCCCAAAATTAGTAGAACAAAGAAATAACAAAGATTATAGCAGAAATAAATGAAACAGACCAAAAAAAGACAAAGGAAATGATCAATGAAATAAGAGGTGGTTCTTTGAGAAGATAATTAATAGTGAAACGCCTTTCACTAGATTCATAAAAAGAGAGCGAGAAGAGAAAACACAAAATCAGAAATGAGAGAGGAGATGAAACAACTGATATCACAGAAATATACAAAGACCCATAAGGGATTACTATGAACAATTATACATTTGCCCTTAGTTCTAATAAGCATCCAAGAAAACTAAGCAAAGGAGTCTTTTACTTAGATACTATTTCAAGGTTATCCAACCAGGAAAAATAAAATGTACTATAACCCATAAGAGGACATTAGAGTAACCAGTGAGGATAGGCAAATTACTAGTAACTGACCTGAGAGACTAAGGTCAACAAGTTGTCAGACGAACCAGATATGAAAGCAATGGAGCAGTGTTGTTTTGACTAAAGGTAAATGTGGGATAAAATGGACACAGGCTGTCTGCAGTTGTCATGGGTTGCAATATGCTCTTATAGAGCATGCAAAACAAATCCTTTTGAGTTTTCAAAGGTGAATATGTTATCTTTGCAATTCAGGAATTATTTAATGCTGCAGTTCTTAAAATTCTTAAAATTCTGTGAAACTTTTTAAAATAAAGAAAATCATTTTATTTCCAAATTCCTGATTTAGAATATTCAGATTCAGATTCAATATTCTGATTCAGAATATGGTGGGTGAGAAGCCACCATATATACTTTTGAAAAGTTTCACAGATGGCCCAGAGAACTACAAGTTTAGAAGTAAAAGTTTAACTTTAAAAATGTTCGTGTCAATTTTATCTTTACTAGAGTATTTGCCTTGGGATTCTGTGTCAATGTCACAAATTGACAGTTAGGAGACAGATTATATTTACTTAGGAATGCAATTCAAGTAACATTGGTTATTGTGACTAGGATACAACCCACTGTCTCTGCTTCAAGAGCTCTTAGTGTAAACTTTGCCATAAAAAGAGGTATAATGCTCACCTTTGATTTCTCTCCATTTTGAGGTTATATTCTTAGCTTTCATTCATAGATTTTTCTACAGGAAGAATATTTTCTCCATGTAAAATGTCTCTCTTTTCCCCATTCTTAGAAATTTTCTGCAATTAGTAACCAAAACTTTGCTTTGATTTTACTGTGATTTATTTTACATTTCTGGAGTATGATTGGTATAACCTCTGTATCTGATTAATATTTTAAGGAAGGTCATGAGTCTCCTTCTCAGAGATGAAGTATAACTTCACATAATCTCCAAATTTTCTGACCTGATGTTGATGTCTTCAATTGGTTTCCTAGTTTTTAAATTTGATTATATTAATATGTATAAAATATTTCAGGTACTAATGATGTTATCTTTGAGAACTGCATTTAAATCACATAAATAAGTACTCTAAAAATGGTATTTTGTAAAGGCATTTTGTGAAAATACCACCCTTGTTTTCACTTATGGTGCTCTCTTGCTCATGACCATCTTAAATCCTTAAGGAAGCATTTAACAAAACTTCTCATAGGAAAGACTGGCCATGAAGAAATAGTAACATAGATGCCAACTCCTCCAAAGCCAATGCTTGTTGATGCTTGCTCCCTGGCTGGCAAAAGAACCTTTTGCACAAATGCTAAGAGATTTCTTGGCTCCACTATGTACTATAATTCACCCTGTTATGGAGGAAAACAGCTGTTTTGTGATCATGGTCTGTACATTTTCCATATTGGCATACTGAGTTAAAATCCCAACTTGCCTCTCAGCACTGCAGTTCAGTCTCTAGGCTATTGGATAATGAATGAAGGAGAGAATCCTTGAACTTTCTCTTTTAATTCATTGCCTTTGATTGTCCTCTCTAACTTATAGTATGTTTTGTTATTTATCAATAGCTAAACTTGTAGCAGTACAAAAATAAAATATCCCTTGAAATTTTACATTTCCAAATCAAGATACTCAAAAGTATTAGTTGCTCAGTCATGGTCGATTTTTTGTGACCCCATGGACTGTAGCCCACCATACTTCACTATCCATGGAATTCTCCAGGCAAGAATACTGGAGTGAGTAGCCATTCCCTTTTCCAGGGGATCTTTCCAACCGAGGAATTGAACCCAGGTCTCCTGCATTGAAGGCAGAGTCTTTATCATCTGAGGCACCAGGGAAGTCCCACAAACATTTTAAGTAAATCTCCTTGACTGCAGTTCATGGCAACACATAATTTCACTGGTACATGATGACACCTTAATCCCAAACCATTTGTAAAGCTCATACACTGGTGTCAGCACTTAGTTTGCATGCAATCTGGAGTCTACAACTGACTCTCAACACGAGTTATCACATATTTGTAATGTACCCAAACATAGACTGCTTCAGAAGAAATATCACTGAGAATTCCCTTACTTCCACAAATGTAAAACCTCATAAAATAAAACTGCATTTTAAAGTTTTACCTTAAGGGGTTTTAATACCAAGAACACAAGACCCTTGAGACTCTTGTGTAATTATTCTCCAGAATAACACAATCACATATCCTGAAACAATTCACATGGAGTAGTCCATCTGAAATTCAGATAATAACCTCATATTCTCTTAATAATGGCAGGTACATTAAAAAGGAAAAGAACATAATGAGACACACTGGAAAGAACAAAGAAATCACTTCCTTCTGTGGAGATGCATCAATTTCCAGATGCCTTTGGATACAGTTACTATACTGTTGTGAGATTTCACTAATATAACCATTACACAATGGAACAATCCACTAATAACTCACTAAGGATCATTAAACTTCATTTAAGGCAGTTAGTGGTTTATCAAAGGGACAAAAATGTTAATTCCATCTCCAAATGGACTCACAGGGCATGAAGATTCTCAAATCTGTCATCCAGGTTAGGAAGACATGTATATGCATATGCATTTCCATCACTGAGCATAAGTAACGGTCATTCCATTTAAAGGGCAAAATTTACATTCTGCCCTAGTTTCTCTAGTACTCAATGTCTAGGTTTGTTTATAGGAAGATAATGTTACCAAGCCATTATCAATAAATCATGATGTACTTAAGAATACCTACAAATTTTAAGAGTGTTAAATACTTCCCTGTACTTTCAGATATGGACAAAGAAACATGACACATATTTCTTGCAGATTGTGAATCATCATTTTTCCCCAGGAAATCAAAATACAGGTCATAATATTGAATGTTAGTAAGAAAAAGGGGTAAAAGGACCTTTATCATCTGATGAAGTTTTCAGGGGAAAATAGTTATACAGAAAAGATTGGAGCAGACTACAATTACCCTGGAATCAGAGAGGGGATTCCATGGGAGCTATGCAGTTAAAGAAACACAAATATTTCCTTGTCTATGTGCACAATAGCCAATTTCAGACACATATTCTAAATCCCATTTCCAGTACCTGAAAAAGAATATGATCAATGAAGAAATGGGTATATATCTGGAATAAAAGTGCCACTAATTCTTGAAGAAGGCATAGGATGAGATACAGTTCACTAGTTATCAATGTTTAAATAATTTTTTTAAAATTTACCTTCCTGGCATATTTTGTGATGAAAGAATTTTCCTTAACAGTCCGCTGCATGAAAATGCAGTAGATATTAAAAGATAATTATTTCATGAAAATTACTTATAAAATACTTCATATTCATTAACAAAACAAAATAAATATTTTATGTAATGGCTTTGTCAGTAGGAATGGTTCCATTAATTACATTATATAAAGTGAAAATTCTTTTTTGCTTTTGTTGGTTTAATATGCTTTGTTCTCTAAAATTCTCTGTCCTTCTTAGAAAGGTCTTTGTATCCTGTTCCTGAAAATACATCACTTTAAAAGAAGATCTGAAAATGCATGCATGCCTAACATAAAATATCTACTGCTAAGGTAAAAAAATAATAATAATGTACTTGTAGCTCTTCAGCTCCCAACATGAGCCAATGTTTGAGAAAAGAAATGTGTTTGCTTTATACAATACTATTCACAACCAAATTATCCCAAAGTGCTTTACAAAGTAATTAGTTGGAGGCTAGTATGAGAGTATGTAGGCAAACACAGGAGCCATTAAGACACTCAGCAATAGCTCACACACTGCTTTGGACATTAGAACCTGTTTTATTGAGAGTGGAGATGTTAGTTCAATTACAGAGTAATTTAATAGACTAATTGGAATTCCTCTGGGTCTGGTAAGTTTTACAGATCATCAAAAATGATATGCTAACTTCATACTTTTTTCATTTCTAAAAATATCCAAGTGTGAATTAAAAACATATATTTTCCCTCAGGTAATTTAGTTAAAAGAAATCATTGATATGAGGATGGATTATAAAAGAAAGACACACGATTCTTTCCAAAAGATACTTTATAAATTTGGTAAAGAGGTATTATTTCACAAATTCTTTTCTTTATTTTCTCCATTTGACAAACATTTTCCATGTTTTCCCTCGAGCTTTGTTTATGCAAGGGTTCAACCAAAAATCCTTTCTCTTTTTGCAATGTATTTATTCCCCACTCTTCAAGTCACTGTCTTTTCTTCTTCCACGAAAAATTCCCCAAATGAAATGCCCACCTTTCTGATTTCATATTATATATTTCCTGTATTTCACACTTGGCCTTGGTTCAGGTTATTTTTTATTTTTACTTACATTTCAAGAATAAGACCCACGAGGACAGCAAAGATGTCTATAATTTCACTTATTCCCAGTACCTTGAGTAAGGATTAGGTATATGATCAGATATATGGCTTCCAAAGTTCATGCTGATGGCAGTCTGAAGGATATATTGGCAGGAGCTTCTCTAAGAAAGCCTTGCACCATGATGGAGCCTTTAACAATCAGTCAAGTTTCTGGCTTCTACTTTTTTTTTTTTTTTACCACTCTTGGTTTCTTCCTCATTCATCCATGTTCCAAATTCCTTTGATCAAGGGGTCCTCTTTAGACACCATTTCACGCATAAACAACCACTTACAGGAGGCTATGGTGACGAAACTGCTGATCTTTTCACCGTTTCGAATGTCAAAGACCAGGACTAGCGCAGCAACTGTCAGACCATTCCTTACCTTCGCTGTCCTCACGATACAGTCTGGCATGCTCCTCACGTTACTGCCCCCTGCTGGCCTTTCTTTCTCAGCAGGAGGAAGGCAAAAGAACAGAAAAAGTGAACATGAGAGTCCGCTCAGTCATGTCGGACTCTTTGCGACCCCACGGACTATACAGTCCATGGAATTCTCCAGGCCAGAATACTGGAGTGGGTAGCCTTTCCCTTCTCCAGGGGATCTTTCCAACCCGAGGATCGAACCGGTCCTTCTTTCTCAGCAAATTAATAGAAGGTAGAATGAATTATAGAATAAAAGAGAGGAATGGAATTTTTACCTAAAATACGAAAAATTCTAAGTCCTTCACTCTTCACTCTAAAACCAGTCTCTGTTCTGTGAAGTTGAATATTCACAGAGTTGAATGCGCACAGAGGCCCTGGTTTGAGTTTTCACTCAATAAAAGTCGTAAAATCAATGCTTTGTGTTAAGCAGAATTATGCTTTGTCAGTTTGGAAATTTTTTCACCTATTTTGTCTTGTGCAGGTGATCACTTTGGAAGTGTCTTTGGCCATCAGACATTTCTTAGTAACAGGTGCAACCTATTATCACCAAAACTAGGTAAGTGCCACTGAACAATCTGTAAGGTAGAGGCTAGTTTCATTTCTGTGGTTACTGCCTATACCTCTGAAATCCACGTGACTCACTACGAAACCCTGTCCCAGGCCAGAGTCCAGCCTGCCCGATGCTGTGCTTACTTGCTTAGTCACGTCTGACTCTCTGCAACCCCATGGACTGTAGCTCGCCAGGCTCCTCTGTCCATGGGGATTCTCCAGGCAAGAGTACTGGAGTGGGTTGCCACGCCCTCCTCCAGGCGATCTTCCCCAAACAGGGATCAAACCCAGGTCTCCTGCATTGCAGGCAGATTCTTTACCACCTGAACCACTAGGGAAGCCCAAGAATACAACCTATCACATTTCAAAGAGGAAACCAGTTGCCTAGGATGAATAGTTGCATCCCAGTCACCCAGGGAATATGGAAGCTACATGATACTTTAAGTGCCTCTTCTTTACCAGTGGCAAAAAACCAACCCAAACAAGTTAATTTAAAAATGACTTTACTAGTTCATGTACAGAATAGATCTGGTTCCAACAAATAGATCTGGATCTTCCTGCCAAGATCCTGGAGCTCACATAATGTTATCAGGACTTGATCTCTCTCACTTAGCTCTGCATTTTTTATGGTGGCTACATTCTTTGATAGGAATTCCCTTTGTGGTCCCAAAATGGATGCAATGACTTCAGTTTTATATCCTCTAATTCAAACTCAATAGTCCCAGTGGATATATAATTACAACTCACTAGTTCTGACTGGGTCAGTCACCCCTCCTTTAAACAATTACTCTGGCCAAGAGAAAGCAATGCCTAATTCCAGAAGTGGGAAAGGAGTCAACAACCATCAAATCAGGAAGAGTGAAAGTAGCAGAAGGGTTGTTTACTGAGGGAAATCTGGGTGCTCCTTGGGAGGAAAAAGGGAAATATATAATAAATGGCCAAAAACTGTAAATGACTTCTACTATAAACAGGAAAACTTCTTTCTTGTTTCACAAGTGTTTATTATAGTACCAATAACATTGTTTGTGACATAATTTACACCCATTTCCCTTTAGGTAGACTTTGGATGAAAATGTGAGTATATATTTAGATTTATTTACATACACACAGGTTTATCTTTGTATGCAGATATTAATAAAATAAGCATATATACTTAAATGAAGTTGCTCAGTTGTATCCAACTCTTTGGGACCCCATGGACTTGTAGCCTACCAGGTTCCTCTGTCCATGGGATTTTCCAGGCAAGGGTACTGGAGTGGGTTGCTGTTTCCCACTCCAGGGGATCTTCCCAACCCAGGTATTGAACCCGTGTCTCCCACATTGCAGGCAGATATTTTACCATCTGAGCCACCAGGTTAGGACACATTATGATTCACTAATACCTACTTTGCCAGCTAATCTAAGTTCTTGAAATTCTGTGTGACCAACCCCCTCTCCAATAGGCAAAATAGTGTCTCTCATTTGGGTTAGTATTTCATAATGGTTGAGAATTCATATCAAGATACTTCACCCAACTTTACAATTCATTTATTTATTGAAATTATTTATTGAGCATTTATTTTGTGTCTGACAATATGCTAGCTGCTAAAGATATAACGAACTGCAGAGACAGAAACTACCCTCATGCAATTTAAGAAGGGTGGGATATGACCAGATTTGCATTTTGAAAAGATTACTCTCATTGAAACATATGTAGGGAGACTAGTTAGGAGGCTACTTACTGTATTTTTATTAGTGCAAGTGGGAGATAAACCTGTTTAACTTGAGCAGAAACACATGAAATGGAGTAAAGACATAAGAATAGATAAAAAATTGAATATGAATTATGGACAACTTGCCAATGGCTAAGAATGGAAGCTGAGGTACCGTGGGATTTTAATGTTACTTCCTATGTATTTGACATACAAAACTGAATAGCTCCCATTCCCTCTAATAAGGAACACTGAAAGAGGACCAGGTTTGATACATGCTGAATATTTTTACCTTTCCTATGATACTGTGTCTTGCATTTTACTTAGTTCTGGGCCTATATTATTCCTAAACATAATATTATTGCTTCATTCGGTGAGAGATCACATTTCATCTTTACCCTGGAGCAATCACAATATCTGGCCCTAGTAGTACTTATTTATTGTTTTCAATTCACTTTTATAGAGTGGCTGAATAAATGAATAAGCCAATATATAAACATATATCACAGTGCCTATAAATATAGTATCACATATATTTCTTTTGATTCACCATTTTCTTCTCCAATCTAGGAATCCTCTTTAAATCCTAGGGAACTTAAATAAAATCATAGCTATCTTTGAAAATATAATCAGATTTATAATTGTTTGCAATAATTTATACCACTTTTAGAGAAAGTTTTTATTTTTTTTTCCTAACTTTATTGAGATATAATTGACATATATCACAGTATAAATTTAAGGTGTATAGCACATGATGTGACATATATACTGTGGAATGACTACCATAATTCGTTTAGCTAAACTTACTAAACTTATTAAACTAAGCTTATTAGTTTAGCTAACATGCACTATCTCATATAGACAGGAAGTTTTGAATCAAACGAGAGGGCAAGGAAATTGTATTAGTAAATATGACATACAGATAAGCAACCATGTGTCTCTTTTCTCTTGTTTAAAGTTAGGGAAAGCTAGGTCAGAAAGGCTAGTTTCAAAACTTAATATCCTTTCTCTTCTCCTCCCCAACCCCAGCATGAAGACCTACATTAAGTAGAAAATAATGAGCAGTAAAACTAAAAAACAAACAAAAACCCCTCAAAACCCCAGACAATGGAAATATAAATAAGGATCTACATTCTCCAAGTTATAAGGCACTTAGATTTTATCTGAAAAATGGTCATTTGGGAACCTTTGTTCTCTTTGCCTCTGAACCCCCAAAAGTACTTACTTTCTAAACATTCTTCTGACTACAAAAGTGCCTTTTAAGTGATCACCTATTATACCATTAGACTAAATTATCTCTTCTTTTGCTATTTAGCTTTTCAAACATCTGTCATATTTGAGTCATACCTAAGCCTTCAAGTTCCAGGACTACCTTGATCATCTTTATCTGATCCATCCCTTAACTTGTCCTCAGCATAGTCAGTAGTAATATGGTTTTGGTTGTTAACTTACCCATTAACTGTCATATTAATATATTAAGTAGTTCTTATTTTTTCAGTGATAAACTTTAGAACGTGAATAAAGAACATATTCTCTCTGACAATGTTCTTCTGCCATTTCTACTTTAATGTTCTTTCTGAGTTAGAATTATTTCCAATCAAAAGTGATCTCAACTCAATCATAAATCTCCCATATATCTTCAGAGGGAATGGTTCCTAAAGCACACCCGCGGGGTTATTTTTTAATCTTCTGATCTTGTAATCACTAGAGCTCAAATAGTTCCCAAGTTACTCTATAACCTTTAGACAAGCATTGATTTATTTTCTGAGTTTCATCTTTCCAGACCTCTCATTTTAAAGATTGCTTCAAAAATGAGATCTGTGTTACCTTAACACTGGTTCTTTTCTGGATACATGTCCTACTGTTAACTGAATACATGACAGAAACACTGGAGACTTATACAGGGCAATTTCTATGCTAACCATTAAATGGACCCTGATAAGTTTTTCCTCTCAATATTACCTTGGGTAAAATTGCACTGTGCGTGTGTGTGTGTGTGTGTGTGTGTGTGCGCGCGCGCGCGTGCGCGCGCTAAGTTGCTTCAGTCATGTCTGACTCTTGTGGCCTCATGGACTGTAGCCTGCCAGACTCTTCTGTTCATGGGATTCTCCAGGCAAGAATACTGGAGTGGGCTGCGATACCCTCCTCCAGGAGACCTTCCTGACTCAGGGACCTAACTCACATCTCTTATGTCTCCTGCATTGGCAGGTGGGTTTTTTTTTTTTTTTTAAACCACTAGTGCCACCTGGGAAGCCCAAAATTGCACTCCAGTCCTGAGCTAAAGGAATTGCAACATTTTCTAATGGGAACCCAAAATGGTCCAGTGTCTCTCGGTCTTTTCTCTGCCTTACATTAAGAGAAGATTTATAAAAATTTGCATTGTGTACCTTTTTCCCAGAGATTCTGAATTTAATTGGTCTGGAGTAGTGCCTGAATTAGTGATAACAAAACCCAGCCAGGCTTGAGATACATGCTGCATTAGTCAATAAAATAAATAAAATTATTTATTAGTCAATAAAATAAATAGAAATAAATCTAAAGACCTATGTTCAAATCTTTTATAACTCTATCAATAATTACCTTGTGCATCTGGGTGAGTCGTTTCTTGTTTCCAAGTTTCATTTTTCCAAGTCTCATATTTTTTTGCCTATAAAATAAAAAGTTGGGTAAGATGATTAATCCTTTATTAGGTCAACAAATTAAATCACCTAAATTCCAGATCTACTAAGTTTCATGTTGGACACAACCAATATGAACCAGTCACTGTCTCTGGTCCATTGGTTTTTTAAGTGGATATCATAGCTGTCAATTTATTTTCAATTACAATTAAATTCTTACTAAAATAAAATTTCAAATCAACAAAAATGTTATCAACTGCTACTCAAAACACTCTTCCTTTCACCTTTCTGCTTAAGTTAGTTAAGTCGCTCAGTCGTGTCCTACTCTTTGCGACCCCATGGACTGTAGCCTACCAGGCTCCTCCGTCCATGGGATTCTACAGGCAAGAATACTCGAGTGGGTTGCCATTTCCTTCTCCAGGAGATCTTCCCGATCCAGGGATCGAACCAGGGTATCACACATTGCAGGCAGATGCTTTACCTTCTGAGTCACCAGGGAAGCTTAAGAAAGAAAGGCAGCTGACTAATGAACCTATGAAATAGCAGTAATTCTGTTACAGAGACTGTGATTTTTTTCCCAAAGGTTGTAGACAGACAGGGATAGGATAGAGAGCAGAAGGAAAGTTTTTCTTTTGTTGATTGCTTGCTGATAAAACAGACTTGATAATGTTTAATTCCATTTCCTTCTCCATTTCTGCTTATAGGTAATTGCTTAAGTAAAATGTTATGTTACTCTAAAGGACTTTTGCAGATTGAGGTCAGAGTTGATTTGTTATATTTTAATCACCCTATCTAGTCTCATCATATTCGGACAAAATGAAGTGAATCACAGCAAGCTTTAGTTTAGTTGCAGAAATAAATAATAAGACAAAGCTACAGTCCAGGAGATTGGAGGTCAGGCATGTAGGCTGAAGATATTTAGGGCAAGGCGAGAAACTATACCATCTAGTCTAGTCCTAGTCTGGGAAAATCTGTAAGCATGATTACCCAAATATGTATACCTATGGCTGATTCAAGTTGAGGTTTGACAGAAAACAGCGAAATTCTACAAAGCAATTATCCTTCAATAAAATTTTTTTAAAAATTAATTAATTAAAAAAAAAAGTCAGGCCATTGGTGTCTTAATGGTCCATCATATAAGATGATATTCTGCCCAAGACCTGATTACCCAGATCTGGTGGGTCTTCTGCATACGCTTTACCCATCCTGCCTCTTATACGTATTCCAAAAAGGAGTAGAATCATTCATATTCCCATTACCCCACTTTTCAAGAACTTTATTGTCATTTTATCCTCTGGCTTTTAATTGTGATAATATTCCCAGCAACCACTCACCTTTCTTTTATGTTTTAACTATCACAAGACAAGCAATGTTTTGCCTTTGTCTTTCATTTGCCTTTCTTTGCTTTCTCCCAAACAGAAA